>NC_141064.1:1547500-2040000 GCF_041138505.1 Cibotium barometz | reverse complement strand
GCCAATTTTTTTGCAAAGAAGCATGGAATTGTTACATAAAGGGCAAAACAATTGGAGTGCAAGAACAGAAGTAGGTTTTCAATCTTTCATCCCTTCTGCAATTCTTGTCGATTTTTTTTGCAAAGAAGCATGGAATTGTTACGTAAAGGGCAAAACAATTGGAGAACAAGGAGATTATGCAAAGATTAATAAAATTTTAGACTTCATCAATGTGATTAGAGATAAATCTTACAACAACTTGGAGATTAAGATTGAATGTTGTAATAATTTGATGCTTCAAATTTTAGACTTAATGAAGGTGATTAGAGCTAAACTTACAACAAATTGGAGATTAAGGTTGAATCTTGCAATAATTTAATTCTTAAGAGCAATTTGGACGGTTTCTTGGCCAAGGATTGAGAAAACAACAAAGGATTTATGCTAATCTTATAATTGTGACTAATATTGACTAATCTTAGTGAATCTTAGCAAATCAAGCAGTTTATAACATTCTACAATAGTTTGTAACAGCTTAAATAGCTTGATTAAGGTTTTTGAGGCTATTTGACAAGAAGAGGTGGTCCTAGCCTCAACAATTTGCTATCTTCTTGAAAAGTGAAACAAGAGCATGCCCTATAGATTAATGCAAAGAAATGATACACGTTGTTGTAGAATTGTATGAAAGTAAGAAAATAATTAACAGTGGGTTCATAGTGGTTTAATATGCATTGTTAATGAAACAACATGTATGGATGCTAAATAAAGGTGGATTTAGCCAAGAAAGTCTTGATTAAGCTTGGATTTGAATTTTTGCAAAAAGTATTTAAGGATTTTTAGTATGTACAAAATATTACTAGCTTGACAAACAATCAAGGCCTTTCCAATAACATGTGGTTTTGGGTTATAACAAGCCTAGTTAAAGCTTCCATAGCTCAGCACATAATTTACAATCACTAGTTAGCAGGCCGCTACTATGCATTAGGGTCATCAAGAAGTAGTATATGCAAATTGTAGAAGAAAAGAAGAAATCAAAGAATTCTGGAACACGGCCTCTTGATATGACCCCTCCTCTTTAACAAGTCAACAGGCAAAGAAGAAAACTATAGGGCTAAACACTTTGATCCAAGAGTTGGAATCTGTAAGACTTTCAAACGCCCCCATCCATTTCTTGAGATGCAATATTTGATACAGGTTGGTGGTCTCGTTTAACTCATCAAAAGCTTCTATAGATAGAAGCTTAGTGTTAAAGAAGGCAACTCATCAAAAACTTCTACAATAGAAAATCTAGATACATCACTTGTCTCCTCTTGAGAGCAGGAACCTTTGATACATCGTTCTTGAAAGATCATGAGCAAGTAAGTACATGAAACGACTGTTCACAACAAGCAGCAGCATCTAAATGAGAAAATGTTATGCTTGGAGCAGAGGTGGCAATGCAAAGACCACCCGTCATGCAGCGCAAGGCAAAAGAAATAGTAGCGATGATGCTATAATCCCTTTGACTATACCCACAATTATTGATTAACATGACTTTCTCAATTTAATGTTTAAAAATGTCCAGTTGCTGCTTCATCAAGGGGATCAATATAAGACAAAACCTTCGTTGTCTCTACGTCGAGAGAAAGCACAGTTAGTTGATTTAATTTCAACTGATCTTGTGACCTAGATGGGGAATTGTTCTTCTTATAATCAGCCCATTAAGTGGCAAAATAACAAACAAATCAAGAATGTTGGAGTGCTGCTGGTTGGAGAGGAGCTCTACGAAGCCGAATATGAATAAGTTACGGTGCAAAGTGGCAGCATGTACAATGAGATGAGCTCCGCAGCTCAGCCTTTTGCATGGTCTTGGCCAAATTATGCCACAAACTCTCTCATTGCTTTTACTTCATCGACTCCATGCTATGGCAAAACAACATTAATATTAGAAAATGTTAGCCGGATAGGATAGTTTGCAAATCATCACAAGCACAGTGCCTTAGCTCTTGCGTACCACAGAAAAGGCATCAAATGTTTTGAGTCTTTGCAACACCTCTGCTCTTACACATCACAACAAAGGCATCAAGCTCTTGTGGTGGATATCACAGACAACCTAACCATCATTGAGCTTATAAGATCTAGGCATCATGGGCTGAGCAGAGTGAGCAAGGGAGCCTCGAATGCTTTTGTGCAAAAGAAGAAACCAAAGCATAGAGTGGAACACCGCCATGCTCTCAATGTGAAGAAGGAGACGAGAAAATTGTGAGAAAAAAAAAAATCTTTTGCAAAGATTCCTATGAGCTAAGGGTTTTGAACTTGTGTATAACTAACCTTTTTCACATGCTTAGAGCATTGTGGGCTCGATTTACACTCTGTATAGCTACCCTTTTTCACATGCTTAGAGCATTTTGGGTGTTTGTTAACCATGGGATACTATTTTTACCCTTTATTTTATCATCATGGTATGATCTTACATTGTTAGTGACATCACTTTAACACCACATTAGATATAGATCATGGGAGATGTGCTCATGCACTATTATCATGGCTCTATACTCGTGATTTCGAGTTGTCATTTGGTGTCTTGGGACACATATCTTTCGTCGCATTCACACATACCTTTGGCACTTCTAGGCTTAGACCTCTAGACCCTCATTCGTCTCACTGACTTCATGCTAAGAAGAGGTGCCATACTAATGCCACGGGTGGATGTTTGCGCTCGAGGGTTTGATGCCTAGCCACTTGAGGAATTTGTTCAGTGAGGTGGATGTACATGCTAGATGATCCTCTAATTAAGGGCAATACAAACACCAAATCGACACATAGGTATTATAGTCCATAAAAGATTGAGAGAAGAGGTGGTAAAGTGGCTTACAAGTTAATGCTACCGGCAACTACATGCATACGTCATGTGTTCCATGTCTCTCAATTATGTTGGGCCAATAATGGAAGTGTAAGATGAGTTACCTCCCATGAACGAGGAAGGTATGATAGAATATGTTTCAAAAAAAGTGTTGGGCACTAGAGAAAGGGTATTACACAACCGTTCTTTAGTGGAATACCTCATCAAATGGGGGGCTTTACCCAAGAAGAGCTTCTTGGAAGGATATGAGAAACTTTTGGGTGCATTTGGTGGAGAAAATGAAGATTATTAATAGTGATTTGCTTACTGGAATTTCCTATTAATCAGTATTAGAGAGCTTCATACCACTTGGGAATCATGATACTTACATTTGTGAGGGTTGGTACTTGAGATACTATCATGGGGAAGCAGATTTGGGGCTGTTTTGAACGTGCGAGATGTAGTTTTCAGCAATCGGAGGCCACTTACAACCATGAATCAAATGAGGATGTGGCATGTCACTCATTCCTATGCTATGTTTGAAATGGTGCCGAGTACTTACACATGAATATCTAACACATATGGAATGTCTAAATGCTACAAGGTTTCGAGGGCAAAACTTATGGGTGGGTGCTAAGGCATAAAAAGGGCAATGGACCTAATAAAAGGGGGCATGGTCATGGTGCAATGTGGGGGCCAAGGTAATAAGTGTGTGTGAACATAGGCAAGAGTATATAACATAACTATGAGTCCTAATTGTACATAACTCATAATCACCTTTTGATATTACTAATCAAGTCTTGCTTAGCAAGATTTCATGGAGAACTCTCCCATGTCAACAAGGACATCCACGTAAATAGGGAGGTCTACATGTCTCTAGACTTCACGTTAATGAATCTCCCTCTCTCTTCCTTTCTTTCGGTGTTGCTGATACATATAGCTACATGGTAGATGATGATCATGATGGTCATTCGTGGAGAAGTCGAGGATGGTTGGATGGTGTTGGTCATGATTTTGGTGTTGATGATATATATGGCTACATGGCAGATGATGATCATGATGGTCATTCATTGGGAGCATTCCATGAGTCATGGTGTGACAGAATTGGATCCTTGGAGGATATGTGTTGGGCATGTTGAATTCCACCAAACCTATCTTATGGCATTCCAAACCTATATTTTTTCAGAAAATTTTTAGCAATTAATTTTGCCAAAATATCATTGATATGACTGTGATTTTGATAAGAATACCATACTGAGAAAGGGTATCATTGGAGCCTCTTCTATCAGAAGCAAATTTTCTTTTGGTGAAAAAGAAATTGAGGAGAGCATGACAAATGCATGTCAGGATAACACAATGCTCATGATTTACAAATCCATGTCTGAAGAAATTCAATTAGGTAATTTGTCATGCTACAAGATGCATGCACTGGATGCAAATAAGTTGTGTGAATCTCAACGAAAATAGTCGGGGATAGGTCTGCCGTTTAGTTTCCATGTTGCAGAAAATGCTCTCTCATGCCCTTCAAAACATGTCGAGGTAGAAAGGGCTTCAAGGAAGCCTTTGGCCATTATGCTTTTGGATTTTGAGAAAGCCTATGATCGAGTGGATTGGGATTTTTTGGAGGGTACGGTGCTAAGGCTTGGTGTCCCATGTACTCATTGTTAGAAGTTAGTCCCTTCAATTGTTTTAATCTATGTTTGCAATTTGTAGCTCACATTGGAGCTTGGTGATTATTCATTTGACGGCAAGGAATTGTTATTGCACCAATTCTGGTGATTATTCATTTGACCGCAAGGAATTGTTATTGCACCAATTCGGTTAGAAGATTCCACGCTAAAGTAAAATTGTAAGTCTTTCTCTTAGCGGTTCATTCTTTGTTATGTCGACAGTGAATTGAATAATTAGTCTTTGTTATGTTGCCCATGTTCAACGTAGGTCTATGAAAAAGGGTTTAAGTGCGGTAGAGGCAATTATGCAAGAGCCAACATATAACGACTGTATGACATATGTTAGATGTTAGGTTATAGTGCAACCTGATGCTCATTCTTGTGGCTGTCGGGTTTGTTTAAATGCAAGGCGGATGCCAATGTCGTCATTTAATCTGGGATCTGACGATGAGGCAGACTTACCTTTTGTTATATGCCATAACAAACATTTTGACCTCATCAAAGTTCACCGCTTGAAAACCAATTAAAGATATCCAAAAAGCTTCTTGCGTCATTGTGCAAGATTTGTGAGATTGCAGAATCGAGAATAAAAACCCTACATTGCAAATCACTAGGGTATGCACCTACAATCATAATAAAGAAGTTAGAATACAATACACCGAGAAAGGCGAGCGAAATTGCAGTGGTAAGATTTGAGGTGCACTATAAGGCGACATGATATAAGCAAAGCCTCTAGTATAAAGAAAACCTTTGGATGGTGCTACTTGTGTTGTGTTGTGACACACTCAGTTCAAATATAACATAAAGCAAGCCTTCGGTTGGTGCCAGCTGATTGCTTTGTGACGCAGTCAGTTAGTACACTACAAAAAGCAGCAATATATTATTAAACATGTAGATAAACCACTTAACTTACTTCAAAGATATATATCAGAGTCATTTCATTCTAAAATATAATATACATATCTGTTTCATTCCATCAAACTGACATGATAGAAAGACCGCAGTCGTTTTGCAAAGCCTCTCATATTGTTTACTTCGTGTGTACTTTGATTTTGACAAATTACACAATCGAAGAATTGAGGTAGCAGCACATTTGTTGTCCTTATTATTAGTAAGAACGTCAATAAGGTTGTACTTGATCCAACTCTCACTCCTCTCTCTAGCGACCAAAGTTTGTCGGCTCTACGTTATACTCTGCCAGCGCCAAACAACAACAATGCGCCCAATATATTGTAGTGTATATATCCTCCTCTATATCTCATTCTCATATCAAAATTGTGCTCAGGTTCCTCGCACTCAAAAAACTTTCCTCATAAAAACATTTTCCGCATCGCTAGTTTCAATATCTACTTGTTGATATATCTTCATTATAGAGGAATACATCCCAACCAAGCCAGTGATTACGCCAATGCTTATCACAATGACACAAGTCACAATCTGCATTTACAAAGAAACAAAGCCATCATTTACTCTCCTTACTAGCGTCAATCTTTTGATTTTGCAAAAGTCTAAAAGATATTCATACCTGAACTTTGGTTGCCTTCTTCTTGTAGATCATCAAGAAGCACGCACAAGGTAGGATGACAGTCTGTGCACCAAATTAAGGCCAAGAAATTAACTTTAATCAGAGTAGTTCATCTAATTAGCTGGGGTCAACATTGTGTTGATAAAACTTACCACAAGCATGCTCAGTACAGAACCAATGAAAGACATCATGTAGGCTGTGGAGACATCAGACGATTCACAAATTAGGCACAATATATTCTTTGACCTGATCCATGAAACGTCGTATAAAAGCAAGTATCAGCTTACCAAAGAAAGGAACTCGTGTTGCCACGCATAGCGTGGATATAACAAGGAGTGTCCGAAGTGTGATTGTTAGGGCCCTTTTTCCACAAGCTCCCAGATTCTTTGTCGGTGCGAGTTCTTCCAAGCCATTAGCAATGGGAGAGATTATGAGAGCAAACGTGAGACTCGATCGTTAAGGATGCCAATTAATACTATATTATGCTGCTGCTGCAGTACTTATATAGTATGAGAGAAAACTATATGTATTAATCAAATGCTATGATCGTATCGTTAGCTGGCTGCATCGTCGAAAGGAAAAGGCATACTTTAGCTAGCATTGAAAGGATATTTTGTAAACGGATTCAAGATCTGCAAGACAAATATAATATTGTGATCAATGATGATTTGTGATTAAGCGTTTCAATTTCTCGTTTAATGATGAGGCAATAAAGCATTGAGCTTACCGTGGTAAAAAGTGCTACATAGGACGCTCTATAGTCCTTTGGAAGGTTAAGTGTTATCTGCGAGAGCGTTTGGTCACCAAACATGCGAAATCCCACAACTGCCATGGTCGTGTAGAAGAGGGTGCAAATGATAAAGCTGCACTAGATCACGTGGAAAACATCAGAGGCTGTATTTTGTGGTTTTAAGCGCATGTGCACGCGTGCGCATGTGCGTGTGCGTGTGTGAGAGGGAGAGGGAGAGCATGTACCTCACTAGGAGTACGATGGTGTATCTGCTCTTGTTCTTCATGGAGGCGTAGATGTTGGGGAAGACTGCATGGCCTGAATAGCAAAACCCATACACCCCAACCGCCAAGGGGAGATCTCTCCAATTCACCAAAGCGCTGGCTTTGGCAAAACCCACTCCATCCACGGCTCCGACCCAGATCACCAGGAACAGCACCACGCAGGTTGTGAGGACACCCATGACTGCAATCGTGGACGTGCATGTCCGTCCGGCTAGTTAGGATCATTCATTTATAGTAGCAGCAAAAACGAAACAGTGCGATCTCATGTACTTAGCACTTTAAGTGTTCTATTAAAATTAGTTGTTCGATTGAAGTGCATGGTACTGATGGAGCTCACATGAGAGGGCCGATAGCCAATTGAGATTTTCAAGCCACACCGTTGGCAAGACCACTATCGTGGCCAAAATGGCAAACGTTGCATGGGAACCCACATTAACGCCACCCCAGCTGAATTGGAAAGACGGGAAAATCTTGGAGAGATTGTCCCCCTCTAGTATCAGAAACTCCACGCAGTACGACTGCAAATTAATTTCCAAGGCCCAGTGCATTATAATTGTAGCAGCAGCACTGAGAAGACCCTCAAATGATCATTTAAATTAAAATCGTGTTAGGATAGATTGGAGAACTTACATAAAGCTCGGCATATAACACGATCTGCAACAAGAAGCATCAAAGAAAATTCAGTAATTTAGCTGTTTGGCGTGTAGTAAAAACCATTATTATAATGAATGAATGAAAGGGGATGTAACTCCCAATAATAACATTATTAAAGCTCCCCTCTCTGAGGGTTGGGATTAGGTAGGTGGTGAGAAACCTACGGAGATGAGGGTGCGACCAATCTTGCCGAAGGCGATTTGGCCGATGTCCGGATAGGAGGTGAGGGTGCCCTGGGGCTTGCTGTCCATGCACTTGCGGAGGAGGTGGCCAGTGTAGCAGCACACCACTGCGAACAAGCCCAGTACTAGCAGCCCCACCCACCCTCCCTCCTTCACTGCGTACGGGCATGATAGCAGCCCAATGCCTGCCATCACGTTCACGCCTGCATGTCATGTCCATCCACACCCAAAATATTACTTCTACATTCTTCTACAAAATAAAAATTCAAACAACTCATCATCATCATCCAGCTCTACAGCTAGGCTTTCTTTTTCTTCATACGATTCTATCTAAATACACCTATTATTATTCTGTCAGGACCGGCCGGCGGGCTGACTTTGAATTATGTAAATTTTAAATTCAAAATTAATCAATGAACTTTAGAGAATATTTTAAAATATGAGAGAGAGAGAGAGAGAGAGAGAGAGAGAGAGAGAGAGAGAGAGCAAAGAGAAAGAGATACCATAGAGAATAATAGAAGGGAAGATGGGATGGGACAAGCGGACAGTTAGAGAAAGCGCAAAGCTTTTAATGGGTGGGTAGTAGAGAGAGATTTCACAATAGTAAATACCCCCCCACATTTTTAAAATTTCGTTGGTATATCTTTATCTTTGCCTTTAGAGTCTCGACATTCTGTCAAAACCCGCAATCTCTCCGAGAGGGGAACCTGCAAAACAGCCATGAAACGCAAGACAAAGCAACAAACCCTAACCCTAGAAAGCAAAGCGGAAGAAACATATCTGGGTGTAGGCATACTCGCCACCCAACCATGACAGCCATGAGCGAGGCTCACAATCTTGGCTGTCCCCACCGAGCCACGAGCTAGAGCGGCATGCCCTTGCGAGTGTCCTGCCACCGTTCCCCCTCCAGTGTCTCATACCACCAGGGGTTGTCCCCCCCAAGAACGATGGCCTACTGCACGATGGATCTCTTCGCTCCACGCGCTCTGCAGTCCTGTGCTCCATCCGTCGGTGTGTGTCCAACTGGTACCCCTCCCCACAATATATAGGGAAGGAACACCCAAAAAGCACACAGTGTCAATAGCGGACCAAAAAGCACATGTTGTTGCACACAACATATCACACTCTAGCTCGCCAATCTGCCTGCCCCTAGCGTGCACATGACATACTCCCCTTCCTCAAAAGAGCTCACTCTTGAGCTCAAGAAAAAGAACTCAAAGAGAAGTTGTCACATTCGCAACACTAGAGAAACACCCTCTATTGGTTGAAACCAATAGTCTCAAGGACAATCCGACTAAGAGATCGACCTGCTCAAATAACATGACATTAGCGTCAATTCCTAGTTACAAAAGCCAAATCCAGAGCAAATGGATCATCTAGTGAAACATGCGAAAGCTTCGAGGTAGATCAGTAACTTCAATGCATGGAATAAGCATAACAAATTTGCTAAATCTATCAACTATAGTCAAGCACTGAGTGTTACACTTACCCGGACTGGGAGGCAGATTCATGACAAAATCCATCGATATATCTTGGAAAGGTCCCTCGGGAATTGGTAAGGGCTGTAAGAACCCTATCTTCTTCCCACGAGGAGCTTTCACCTTTTGACAAATGTCACATTGTTGCACATGTGCAAACACATCTCGCCTCATCTTTGACCAATAATATTGCCATTCTAACTTCTCCAAAGTCGAATTCATGTCCCAATGACCACCAATAACGCTGTCATGGGCGTCATGGAGAAGAACTACCCTGAACGACTTCATGACACACAGTCGGCCTTTGTAGAAAAGCCAACCATCGCGTACCAAAAAGTAGCATGGTCCCGTGGCATCCACTACCTGTTCCCAGTGTGTATCGAATTCCTCGGAATCCGCATACGTGTGCTTCATGTCGTCTAGTCCCGTACCAACAAGGTCGAGTCTAGTGGTCTGAATCAAAGTCACCTGTCTCTTCCGGCTCAAAGCATCAACCATTGGATTGGCCTTTCCTGGAAGGTACTCAATCATACCACCAAATTGCTAGAATATCTGACTCCAGCGGTGCTATCAGTCACTCCATTGTGCACTTGGCATAGTCTAGATCCAGTGTAATGCCTAATGATCCGTGCGAACCTCAAATTCCCAGCCATAAAGGAAATGTTTCCAATGTTTCAAGGCCTGAATAACTGCGAGGAGTTCCTGATCGTAGACCGAGTAATTCTTTTCCGCGGGCAGTAACTTACGAGACATGTAGCCTACTGGATGGCCATTCTATTGTAATACACCTCCAATTGCGATGTTACTCACATCGGTGATCACTTGGAATGGTTCGTCCCAAGAGGCAAGCGCTAGACAAGACTCTGCTGACAAAGCTACCTTGAGGTTCTTAAATGCCTCCAACGCTCGTGGAGTCATTCGAATCTGCTGCCTTTTAGTCTTAACACCTTTTAGTATATCAGTGAGATCCGCCGAGAGGTCAAAAAACTTGTATATGTGGGTGGAGTATGCCTGGCATATACCCACAAAGGATCTGATGTCATAAGCAGTCTGTGGTACTTCCCAATTGACAATCTCAGCCACCTTGGCAAGATCAAGTCGAATGTCTTCTGTACTAATTATATATCCAAGGTAATGAACCTCGAACAAATAAAATTCAGACTTCTTCTCATTGACATAGAGCTTGTTGCTTTCCAGCAACTTCATGACTTTCTCCACATTAATGTCATGCTGCTCAATAGTAGCTGAAAATACCAGTATGTTATCCAGAAATATGAACACACACTTTTCAATCAATTTCCCGAAATACCCGCATCATGATGCGGTTGAATGTGGCTAGGACGTAATTCAAGCCAAAAGGCATGACCACAAATTCATAGTGGGCCCATTCCGTACGGAAGGCTGTCTTGGGGATGTCACCCTCAACAATCCTCACCTGGTGGTACCCACTCTTCAAATCGAGTTTGAAGAACACCTTAGCCCCATTCAGCCTCTCAAGAATATAGTCTATTCGAGGCATCTGGAATCTACTCTTGATAGTCAGCTTATTGAGTGCACGATAATCGACACACAATCGAGAAGACCCATCCTTCTTCTTGACAAACAGAATTGGTGCTACAAATGGCGACACACTTGGACGGATAAAGCCAAATTGCAACAATTCTTGGAGTTGGCGGTCCAACTCCAATTCCATTGCCTTGGAAAGGCGATATAGAAACTTGCTTGGGGGTTTCGAGCCTGGGAGGAGGTCAATCTTGTTGTCCTTCGGTCTAGACGGGGGGAGCTAGGGAAGGAGATTGTCCCGAAGAAAAATCTTCTGGAACTTTTCATGGAGAGCCAAATACTTCTCGAAAGCACTAGCCACCGTCTGGACAGTCTGGATGTAAATCATCGCACAATGTGCGCCTTTCCTGATTGCTCGTTTAGCCTACAAGTGGCTTATAAGCAGAAAGTTCGAGATTCCTAGCTCACACTTAATGGTCACTAGGGCATTGGACACATTCCGGCTAATCTGGAAAGTTTGCTTGTCCCACTTGACATCAAGAAGGAACTCGTGAAACCAATGAATGCCCAAGATTATGTTTGCTCCTACAAGAGGAGCAACCATAAAATCACGCACAAACTCTATGCCTTGAATGACTAATTTAGCACCTAGAGCTTCAAACTTGATGCTCGTCGTCATGCCTGTGCTAGAACCCTCAACTTGCTTGTCCACCGAAGTCAGGACGAAACGGGCACGCCGAGCTGCCTATTCCGTGACATCCTCCGTGTTGCCGGTTTCAAACAAGACAACGACTCTCTGGCCACCTATGTAGCCAAAGGTCTTGAGCAATTCATTGCGCTCATACTCCTGGTCATGGGCGCCCTTCTGCTTATCTTCGAGCTCCCGGCTAATGATTGCTTCAACTGAAGCATCGGGATCCGAAGAACTAGGGATAGCCACTGCGGTCTATGTGGGAGTTGGGCTCACCACTGAAGCCGTGGAGGCTTGGGTGGTGGTCGGTGGAGTGGAAGTCTTCTTAGGACACTCCCGAGAAGTGTGTCCTTTTGTATGACAAAAGAAACACCTACCGTCCTTCTTGTACTGAGCGATCTCCTCAACACTCAACTTACCACCGGTCTTGCCTGCCTGAGCTTTTTGGTCTGGAGTAAGCTTGGACGCATTGGTCAAGTTCTTGGAGCCAGAGGCTCCCGTGCTCTGTCCTGGGAAAGACCTCATCTAATTCTGGCCTTTTTCCTCCGAGGTGTTAGCCTTGGGAGTAGCAGGTTGGGAAGTCTTGAGCTTTCCGCCATTGTGCTTCATTTCAGCACTTTGCGCAAGCGAGAGTGTGTCTTCGAGTGTGTCTTCAAAGGTGGCTGGCCTAAACATTCGCACCTCCCACTGGATTTGTGTGTCAAGGCCATAAAGGAATTGGCCTTTCTTGTCCTTATCAGATAAGCCCAACTGCAAACATAAGTTGGAAATTTTATTGGCAAACTGAAGGACTAGTTGCGCGTTTTGATGCGCTCCCCTAAACTCGTCTTCGAGTCGCTCAAGGTAATGGGGAGGTAGAAACCGCTACTTAAGATCGAGGACAAACTCGTCCCAAACATACGCTACCATACCTAATCTGGTGTGGGCATAAGCCCACTGGATCCACCAAGGAATGGCCTCACCTTCCAAGTACCAACTAGCTAAGATCACCCTGTCAGCATCACTTTTTTGAACTGCGGCAAAGTAAGCTTCAAATTGATGCAACCATGAATAAAGAGTTGTGGGGTCGAGTTTACCATTATACTTACTGAAGTTCATTTTCTCGGGAAAATGACTTGAGGAAGCCGCTGGTGTCAGTCTTGTGTCCAAAGCCGCAAGGTATCATTCATGTTCCACGCGTCACATGGCGTCGTCTTCACATTGTCGAATCTCCATTGCACACATCTGTAACTCAAGCATCGAGCTCAGCTACGGTCATGACCCTTCGAAAGGGTCCCTTTGTAGAGGATCTAGAATCTGGGAAACACAAGGAGAGGGAGGAGGAGACGGAAAAAGAGGAGCTGGAGAAGGGGTGCGCTCTTCCAAAGCCAATATCTGCGCCTTCTGCTCTTCGAATTTGGTACCCTGTTCTACGATTGCTCGCATCATCTTTTGGAACATCTCTGGTACACTCATGCCTAATGCCCTAGATGGACTGCCTGGTGCACTTCGGTCCCAAGGTTGTTGTTCTCTCTCGTCGTCGTAGCTCGCTATAACAAGAAAACGCACTACCTTTCTGGAGCGCAATCTAACCATCCACTGTGTGTGGGGGACTTCCGAAGGCTTCCGAAGGCTGAAAACCAACCGTCCTTCGAGGGACAAGAGTCACTCCGAAAGGGGGTGGCACAAGCGAGAAAAAAATTCTGGTTTTTTCTTCTTCTTTTTCTTGCTGAATCTTTACACTTGAAGTAAGCTCTGATACCACTGTAACATGCGGAAGCTTCGGGGTAGATCGGTAACTTCAATGCTCAGAAATCAGCAATCGTTCACGACGAAAATAACGCACAAAACTGAAAGTAGATGTGCAAAAAATAGAGAGAGAGAGAGAGAGAGAGAGAGAGAGAGAGAGAGAGAGAGAGAGAGTGTCATGTGCACAGTGTGTATCTACCGTGTGCTATACGCATGCAAGACTAGTTTCGAGGCTTGGGGAAGCTTGGAACTAGGCAGGCTGATTGACGAGCTAAGTTAGGGGAATACTAACGGGCGGGCACCCAAGTATGGACGGGCGGGCGGCCAAGTGTGGACGCTCGATGACCGGCCAAGAGCCTATAAAAGGGTGGCCAAGGTTAGTTATTGATTATAGAGAGTCTCGCGAGTTTGTGAGAGCTCTATGGTTTTGGAGCCTGGATCTAGTGCAGACGTGCACTTGCTTTGTGCAGCCGACGTCGACAGCAGTCTCGAGGCCCGCGAGGGCAGCTTCGTGGCGGTATGGGACGTCGCGAGGAGGAGATTGGTCGGTACGTCAACCTAGTTAGCTCAGCTCGAGGCTCGGTGGGGACAGCCAAGACTGTGGGCTTGCCCACGGCTGTCATGGTTGGGAGGTGAGTCAGGCCTGCACCCCCTTGCTTGTTTGTTTGTTCGTTTGTTTGCAGGATTCGAGTTTCGAACCAAGATCGATCACGAGGGGATCCGTGGGGATTTGACAGTGGTATCAGAGCATACCTCGTGAACGAGCAAGTCGGTAGGTAGAGAAGAAGAGGTCGAAGAACGGTATGTGTTAAAAAAAGCTTGCTGTTTTTTTCTGTGCATACTGCAGTTTTCAGATTGGTATGTGTTTTTTCTTCATCAAAGAAACCCATGTTGATGTGAGATGGTAGTTAGTAAGGGTTGTTTAAATGCAAAGAAGAGTCGTGTTTGTGCAGTCGCATGAGAGAAAACAGAAAAAAAGAAAAAAAAAGCATGATGCTTTTCGTCGCTTTTTGTCGAACGAGAGAGAGAGCGTGTGAAGCGAACGCTGTACTGCTGGTCATGTGCGTTGGCCGGGTGCTGTACGATGCTACGGGGTGTTGAGGGCGCAGGGTATGGACGGCCAGGGCCAGTCGGCTAGCAGGCGCCTAGGCTTGCGTGGCCAGGCCTGCCAAGCCAGGCGGCCAGGCTAGCGCAGCCAGGCGGGCCAGGCCGGCGCCCAAGGCAAGGCGGGCTGATGCCCAGGCCAAGCCAGCGCCCAGACCACACACAACAGACTGGCGAGGCGCATGCTGGCGGACAAGCTGGCGCAGGCGCTCGAGCGACGGTGCAGTCGACGGCAAGCTGGCGTGGCGCCGGCGGCAGGAGAGCTAGCGAAAGCAGCTCTGCAGGTGACGTCAGCAGTCCACGATGGCAGCCCGGCGGGTTAATCCAGGAGGAGAAGAAAAAAAAAACAAAGGAAAGCTTTCGTTTTTAGCTTTCGTTTTTTTTAAGAGTTTAAAATTTTCTAAGTTTTAAAAGACCCTCCTCCGAAGTTTAAAGGTGTTTATTTTTTTTAAGAAAAAAGAATACATATATATATATATATATATATATATATATATATATTCAAGAAAAAAAAACACAAAAGCAAAACAAAAGCTAAGCTTAGCTTTTGAAGATTTTTTGGCTTTTGGGAAACCTTTATAAACCCCCTGTAGTAGGCTTCTTGCCACACATCTCTCAAGTTCTCAAGTTTTCAAGCTCTCAAGCTCTCAAGTTCGCTCGCACTTTCATTGTGCAAAGATCGAATTTTCTCTCCACGTACCCTCTTCACGATGTCGACCCAAGAATCAGAGTTGGAGCCCCTCGTGGAATGCGAAGGCTTGCCGGCTACGGAAGTATGACCGAGTTCAGAAGGTTTTGGACTGGCCTACACCACGAACAGTGAAACAACTTCGTTCTTTTCTCGGTTTTGTTGTTTTTCTTCGGAAATCTGTACGGGAGTACTCTCAGCTCACACTACTGATGACCGACTTATTGAAAGGTCGTGGACGTAAGTCAAATCAGCCTATCACTTGGAATAACGATTTCGATATGGCCTTCAGACTTTTGAAAGATAAAGTCAAGGAAGCACCTATCTTAGCATTGCCTGATCCTAGTCGGCCTTATGTTCTTGAAACTGATGCCAGTGACTATGCTATCAGGGCTGCTTTATTTCAAGATGGTAGACCGGTTGCTTTTGAAAGTAAAAAGCTAGACGACACTCAATCTCGTTGGCCAACCGTTGAGAAGGAGCTTTATGCTGTGATTCATGCTCTCAAGGTTTGGAGACATTATTTATATGGCTCTCAGTTTGTGGTATTGATTGATCATCAGTCAATCAAGTGTGTGTGTGATGCGGATGATTTGAGAGGCAGGAAAGCTCGTTGGGCAGAGTTAATGCAAGATTTTGATTTTGAGATCCGTTATCGGAAAGGGTCCATGAATAATATTGCTGATGCACTTAGTCGGATTAGAGAGGTGAATACTTTGTCGTTCACCGAGATTTCTACTAACTTATTTCAGTCATTGAGAGGGCTTTGCAGGACTGATAGTTATTTTGGTCCATTTTGGCAGAAGATCCAGGACGGGAGCTCATTGATTGACCAAGACTCGGTGACTGAGCAGTCTACTATTCAGGCTGCAGGAGGTCAGTGGATGATTCGGAATGGTTTGCTATTCCGTAATGACAAAATTTGTGTACCACAGATCCCAGACATTAGGTCCAAGATTCTTAAGGAGTGTCACAACGCCCCTTCTGCTGGACACCCTGGGGTACACAGGACACTATCATTAGTGAAGCACACTTTTTATTGGCCGCAGATGAAAGGGTATGTAGAAGATTATGTTCTCAAGTGTCAAATTTGTCAGGCAAATAAGCTGAATACTTTAGACAGGCTGGGTTGTTGCATCCTTTGCAAATCCCAGGTAATAAATGGGAAAGTATTTCCATGGATTTTATTACCGGATTGCCAAGAACACATCACGGCCACGATTCTATTTGGGTTGTGATAGATCGCTTGACAAAAATGGCTAGATTTTTACCGACCCGGAAGACTATTACAGCTACACAATTAGCTCGGCAGTTTATCGAGCAATTGTTTAGACTGTACGGGTTACCGCAGGACATAGTCAGTGATAGGGACTCTAAGTTTACGAGTGACTTTTGGAAACTTGTTTTTGAGAAGTTGGAAACAACTTTGAATTTGAGTTCCTCTGATCATCCTCAATCTGATGGCCAGACTGAAAGAGTGAATCAGATTTTGGAGGATATGCTTCGAGCATATGTATCCAAAAGACAGAGTTCATGGGAGGATTATCTTCCTATGTTAGAATTTGCATATAACAGTACTAAGCATACGAGTACAGGGTTTAGTCCTTTCATGCTTATGTATGATTTTCAACCTAGATCACCTGTTACAGTAGGATTCTCAGGACTTCAGCATGATGCAACACGTAATTTTTTGCAAGATATGCAGGAAATGTTACAAGTTGCAAAGGAATCTATTAGAAGTGCTCAAGACCGAGACAGGTTTTATTCTAATAGACATCGTTCACCTAGAGAGTTCTCTGAAGGAACGATAGCGTATTTGCGAGTTCTGAAAGATTCCGAGACTTTGCGGACAGGTAGATCTCCGAAATTATCCCCTAGATACTGTGGACCATTTCGTGTTACACGACGGATTGGTTCAGTTGCATATGAATTGGATTTGCCTTCTCATGGGACCTACATGCCTACCCAGATGTCTGGCATCTGGTTGCTAACCAAACACACAGAACAATTGACATCATTCCAGAGGGAGACTCACAGCGTGGATTCGCACTGCCTCATGTGCAGGACAATGTACACTTGACCTTGGACGCATGTGGAGGACAATTCACACTTGACCTCGGATGCATGGAGTGGAACCTTGGCTGACTCGGCTCACATGGGACTAGTTTTCCAATCCAAGTCCTGCACCTTCTTGCTTAGATATGTCTACATGGCATCCAAGTGCAAGATGCACGTGACATCTGGGTAACTCAAAGTTCACAATGCTACCAGTACCAGAGGTAAGCAACCAATGTCCTAAAGAGTTATCCCGAAACCAAAAGTATCTTCCAATTGACTACCATGCTTTCATCTTGATGTCCTCTATAAATTTGGTCTGGAAAAAACCACAAAACTGGGAAAACCCAGAACCTACTCTGAAGCCTAAACCAAGTGGAACACAACAATCGTATCTTCCCAAACAAGGGAAGAACTGTCTTCTAGAGAAGATCATCAATCTGTACTTCGTCACCTCAGAAGTCTAACTTCCCAAACAGACCTCGGAACATAGTTGCCTGCGGGACGCGTACCGCACCACAGCGACGTAAAGACCGGTATGCAACGAAACGGAGGTACGATACAAGGTCTAGGACGTCTTTTTTTTCCATGACAGCTTCGCTGCAACGTTTCGTACCTGTTCGTACAGTTTCGTACCTGACCGGTACGGTATGATAAAAAAAGATAGTTTTTTGTTGTTTTTTTTTCGTTTTTTTTTTGGCACCCGCCCTTTGCTCGCCGTTTTTTCGCCCCCGCCACTGCCCTTTGCTTAGCCCCCAAGGCAGCAAGGCAACCCGCTTGGACCCCATCTCTCTCTTTCCTCTCTCTCTCTCTCAAGCTCTCTAGGGCCCACTACCTAGGCTCTCTCCCCCTCTCAAGCTCTCTATATCTACTACCTAGGCGCTCTCTCTCTCTCTCTCTCTCTCTCTCTCTCTCTCTCTCTCTCTCGTTGCTTGAGCCCCATCTCTGAGTCTCTAGAGCCTACTACCTAGGCTCTCCCTCCCTCTCTCTCTTTGGCAATGAGGTTTGGACTCCATAGGAAAGGAAAAGCATGGGATCCCTAGTTTGAAAGTACGAAAATTAAAGGAGGGTATGGTGCAATGATTTGTTTCAGGTACTAAAAGAGTAAAGGAGGGTATGGTGCCAAGTATGAAAGTATGGCCCCAGTCTGAAAGTATGAAAAGTAAAGAACAGTATGGTGCCATGATTTGTTTCAGGTACTGAAAAGGTAAAGGAGGGCTCAGGGTATGGTGCCAAGTCTGAAAGTATGGCCAAAATTGTACAAATATCTATTTTCCAAGTGTTTTTTAAAGTGGACCGTACCTCAATTGAACTTATTTTTCAAAATTCAAAACTCCCGTACCGGTACCGTTTTTTCGTACCTGACAACTATGCCTCGGAAAGTCTATGAGTACCTTGGACATGAAAGGAACAACTATTCCAACAGACCTGGTTATGACGCAAGCTAGCATCTATCATAACTGTCTGTATCAAAAGTAAAGTATCTATCCCTCAAAAATGTTGAGATAGCCTTGTTTTTGTAGGCACAGAGTCCGAATGAAGTCTTGACAATCTGGCGTAGCCTCGTAACATGCAATGGATCATAGTGTCCCATACCACCATGATACAACCCATACCCGTGCTACGATTACTACAGCCACTAGTTTGTGGATCTTTCGCGATCTATCAGAAACAATAAATGCCAATGGCTGACCATGTGCCACAAACTGAAAGAACGAACCCCAATCGAGACAAGTGACCAAAACACAGTCCAGGGATTAGACAACATGTGTATGCGCAAAGAAGGCTTCCTTGACCAACGTCCCAGTCGAAGCATCAATCTAAACCCAAAAAATCTTGGAAACCAAAACTTGCTTCCAAAAACTTGTGCGCATAGCGCAAGTTCTTGAATAATCATGAGTCAATAGTCTTAGTATAAGAATAGGCGGGTACACTTGGAATAGCGTGAATATCTATACACACTCCTTGTGAGGGCAAAAGGACGAAAGGAACAAATATACAAGAGATCAAAGCAAAACCACACAGCATGAAATATGTGAGTGAATATATATAATGGTGAGTGCAAATATGTACAAGAGCCCTCTGATATGAGGTGACTCTGAAAAGAAAGACCAGTGCAAAAGAAGAGATGATGTCGGAGCTAAAGCACGGTTGATGACAAAGGCTCGATGCGAGTGTCAAATCCCCACGGATCCCCTCGTGATCGATCTTAGTTCGAAACTCGAATCCTGTAAACAAACGAACAAACAAACAAGCAAGGGGGTGCAAGCCTGACTCACCTCCCAACCATGACAGCCGTGGGCAAGCCCACAATCTTGGCTGTCCCCACCGAGCCACGAGTTGAGCTAACTAGGATGATGTACCGACCAATCTCCTCCTCGCAACGTCCCATACCGCCACGAAGCTGCCCTCGCGGGCCTCGAGATTGCTGTCGGCCTCGGCTGCGTAAAGCAAGTGCACGTCTGCACTAGATCCAGGCTCCAAGACCATAGAGCTCTCACAAACTCGCGAGACTCTCTATATTCAATAACTAACCTTGGCCACCCTTTTATAGGCTCTTGGCCGGTCATCGGGCATCCACGAGAAAACTTCCTTCAGCTGTCAGCCTTGAGCCGTGAGCATCATCTGTGCCCTTGCGTCAAAATCAGCCAAAGAGAGAAACTAACGTGGGAGAGAACGATGGGAAACAAGGTGACAAGACCACGGCAAAGACAACCTTCTGCTGCTTCACATTCTTGGCTCTGTAGAGGGTATGGAGCTTGCTGGCAGGCTGGAAACAGGGCCTGAAGTCAGCCCCTCTGACCTCCCATCTCCTTCCCCCCTTTAGTCTCAATCTAGAGGCCCTAAAGCCATTGTTTTTGAGGCTGAAAACAGTCTCCAGTTGGCTGAAAACAGCCCTCTGCTGTGGCTGAGACACGCTTGTTTTATCTCGCACAAGCTGGCCGATTCTGGGCCTCTCTGACCCTTGTTCTTGGCTGAAAAATAGTCTGCAAGCAGCCTCTGCTGTTTCTTCACATACAAAAATCAACATGAAAAATTTCATGCTTCTTTTTCTCATCCGTCTCAGAGCCACTCCAATACCGCTGTCAAAACCTGCAATCTCTCCAAGAGGGGAACCTACAAAACAGCCATGAAACGCAAGACAAAGCAACAAACCCTAACCCTAGAAGGCAAAGCGGAAGAAACATATATGGGTGCAGGCATACTCACCACCCAACCATGACAGCCATGAGCAAGGCTCACAATCTTGGTCATCCCCACCGAGCTACGAGCCACGAGCAACATGCCCTCACAAGTGTCCTACCACCGTCCTCCGCTGGTGTCTCATACCACCAGGGGTTGTCCCCCCCAAGGACGATGGCCTACTCCACGATGGAGCTCTCCGCTCCATGCGCTCTGCACTCCTGTGCTCCATCCATCGGTGTGTGTCCAACTGGTACCCCTCCCCCGAATAAATAGGGAAGGAATGCCTAAAAAGCACACGCTATCAATAGCGGACCAAAAAGCACATGTCCGTCCACAACATATCACACTCTAGCTCGCCAATCTGCCTGCCCCTAGCGTGCACATGACACATTCCCCACACATTCTCCGCATTAAATGGCTCCTTTATTTTATTCATCGAGATATATATTGAACGGTCCATCAGACATCTGTATATATATATGGATTGAAAGCATTCTAATTTTCTTAGTTAGAATCATAATAACATAGGACTAGAATGATTTGAGTTGTTTTACCATTGAACACCGCTTGCATTAGCGTTGAGTCTCCGGCGCCGGAGGCTGTTGTTGTTGCCGCTAATGTTGCTCCTCCTCCCCGATCTTGTTCATCTTCTTTTATGGATGGAAGGCGAGGGGACAGCGGCTCATGATTGCTGTCGACGAGCAAGGGAGTGGACAAGGATTGCCTACCATCATCCTTAAAATTAGACGCACGCTCTAAATCTAATGATGCACACGGCCTTCTCCTCTTCTTTAAGGTGCTGCCCCATGAAGAAGTAGAGGGTGGGCTAAAAAAACCTGCTTTTGGTGACGCCCCCAGGCTGTAAGCATCCATCGATTGCCTGCAAACCCACCAAATCGATCACATTTAAGCCTTAATACAGCAACCAGATATTGCACCTACCATGAACATGCATGCATGAACACACTAATAAGTCTTGGGAAAGCCAGCATCATAGGAAGCCACCTAACATCGTGAAAAAAAAAAACCATTAATAATAAGTAATTAGAAAGGCTGACAAAATACGTGCATGCCTGTAGCTCCGAGGCCAGAGTTGAGGGGACGAGCGATGGCGGGATGGGCGGCTGCGGGGGGTGGTGTCCAAGCCAGGCAGGGCTCTCTCAATGTCCTCATCGCTGTCATCAGATGAAGAAGACGACGATGCAGACAACAAAGCCTTCTCCTGCTCCATCTCCACCTCTCTTGCACTCTCTCTCACTCGCTTCTCCTCCTCTCTTGTTTGTTTTGCGGTAGAAGAAGCGAGGGTGTCGCCACCTCTTCGTGGGTGATAAATATAGGTAGTATAACCTTCGTGGGTGATAAATACGGATAGTATAACCTTAGGCAAAATAAAAAACTTAGCTAAGGGGATAGTTTTGTGAAGCAAACCTATTTTTTTCAAAAAACCGGCTGCTTATATTAAGAGGTTAGAAAGAGACAGGTTACAACATGTTGAGAACTCTAATGAGACCAATGTACATACAGTTTCGCAGGCCCTGAGCTTTTGCCTTTGACTTTATTGAGAAGTTTCTCTAGCTGTGAAACCAGCTTTTCCCTCTTTTCGTAGTGACTTTCAAAAGGCATAGAGTGCTTTGATGAACACATCCTTGGAGATGACGGCCTCTCTCATCTTCCACAGTTCCTGAATTTGCTGTGTTATCTGATCCACTTGCTTTCTTTTAGCTTTTTCCTACAGCCGATGAAGCTTGGTGTCCAGGTCTTTCAACCGTCTTTGTATGCATCTTTCACCTACATGAATCAAGTTCTCTTTCGGCCTGAAACTGTTAGTATGCATACTATTAAAAATGAAATCAAGTCTATTTAACCACAAGCGCCATAACATTTCAAGACAACCCATAGTTCCAAGGTGCACCCGATGCCTTCTCCAAGTAACAAGTTTTTCCATCCAAGGGTGTAGCCATTCCATAGCTAAATGCACTTGGCCAATGACTCGAAACATTTCTTTGCAATAGGGCAGTGCATGAAAATGTGCAGGTCATCCTCCACCTCCTTGCATCTGTGGCACTTCCCATCCCCTATGTTGAAGGCTTTAAGCTGGGTCCAAATAGCTTTGAACATGACCAACCAAGCTTAAAGTTTGAAGGCTTTAAGCTTGGTCCAAATAGCTTTGAACATGACCAACCAAGCTTGGTCCAAATAGCTTTGAACATGACCAACCAAGCTAGGCACACTTTTTTTGGTTCCACATACTTATGCCATAGCTTATCAAACAGAAAATACCATTGTGCTCTGTCCA
The DNA here is from genome assembly GCF_041138505.1 of Cibotium barometz. Classification (NCBI taxonomy): domain Eukaryota; kingdom Viridiplantae; phylum Streptophyta; class Polypodiopsida; order Cyatheales; family Cibotiaceae; genus Cibotium; species Cibotium barometz. The sequence goes on along the minus strand of NC_141064.1, from coordinate 2,017,429 downwards.
GAAGGATTCCCCATCTCTTGTTTAGTGTGCAATGGATAGGATCAGTCCTCTGTTTGGGGGGAATAGGGAGAAGTCCTTTTTGATTCTTCCATTGGAAAGCTTTGTGCACTTGCATATCTTTAATCGAAAGCAGCCAAGTGTCCGATTGGTGCCATAATCTGATTCTTACCCCAATAAGGTCTAATTCTGCATATGAGACATTATAATCTCTGATCAGATCAGCTCTGGACATCCAAGGCACGCTTTTTTTGGTTCCACATACTTATTCCATAGCTTATCAAATAGAAAATACCATTACGCTCTGTCCCAGAAGGATTCCCTCCCATATCTTGTTTAGTGTGCAATGGATAGGATCAGTCCTCTGTTTGGGGGGAATAGAGAGAAGTCCTTTTTGATTCTTCCATTGGAAAACTTTGTGCGCTGGCATATCTTTAATCGAAAGCAGCCAAGTGTCCGATTGGTGCCATAATCTAATTCTTACCCCAATAAGGTCTAATTATTTACTAGCCATAATAATAATTGTGTGAGTGGGGGGAGCTTCTTCCACTTGGGGAATTGTTTGAGCTGGAATTGTTCCAGATTTCTAGTGATCAACCAGGCCCAGTCTTCAAAGGGGTAGAGAAAGCTTCTCAGCACCCACTTGGCAGAGCCATTCTATTAGCTAGATTGGACATGTCTTTGATTCCAAGGCCCCCTTTACCTGTTTCCAAACAACACCATTCCCACCTGCCTTTAGGGATTTTCCTAATCCAGGGGTCCCCTCCCCATAGATAGTTCCTGCATAGCCTTATGAACTGCAATAGATCAGAGTCTGGCGGTCTCCAGCAGCTAAGAAAGTAGATGATAGAAGGGATAATGAAGTGGTTAATTATCATCTTTCTACCCCCCAGGTTTAGATGCATTTTTTGCCATCTGGTAAGTTTCTCTTCCACCTTGTTTAGCACCCACATCCATCTGTGCTTAAGGGTGACCTTGAATCCCATGGGAATGCCCAATAATCTGAAAATTACTCCCTCTTCCAGGACTTTGCAGCCAGTCAGGAGGCTTGTCAATAAGGGTGTCCTGATACCTATTTTTTTATGGTTAATGACTGAGCCAGAAGCCCTGCAGTAAATGTCCAAGCACTCCCAAAAGCACTTAATGCTTAGCTCAGTATTGGCAACCATGGCATTAGTATCATCAGCAAACATTTGGGTGCATAGCTGTTTATTGTTGGGAAGAGAGATACCATTCATTTCCCCTTTGTCCATCCTATCTTTAATCAGCCAGTTCAGACCATCTATAGCAATAGCATAGAGGAGGGGTGCTAGAGGGTAGCCTTGTCTGATAGATTTGGTCAGGGAGAAAGCGTCAGAGAGCACACCATTGACGTTCACCCTAGCCATCGCATTCCTAAAAAGAGTACTCACCATCTGGATGAAGTGTTGACCTGCACCCATGTTTTTAAGGGATTCTAGAACATAATGCCAACCGAGCCTATCATAGGCTTTATCAAAGTCAATTTTGAAGAAGATGTAGTCCTGTTCAGATTCTTCTGCATACTCCATACCCTCCCACAATGTGATAATGGCATCCAAAATGTACCTTCCTTTGATGAATCCCTTCTGCTCTCCTGTCTGATCCAATTCGTTAGATGACTGGACAGTCTCAGCACAAGGGCCTTGGCAAATATTTTGTAGGCATAGTTTAACATGGTAATCGGTCTCCAATTGCTCAAGTCATTCTTCTCCCCTTTCTTATGGATAAGTTTTATCCACCCTTCATTGATCGGGCGAGGCAACGCCCCAAAAGAGATAGCCTCCTGCCACACCGCCAGTAAGGGAGACAGCAAGAGATCCTTGAACGTCTTGTAGAATTCAACGGGCATGCCATCAATCCCTGGGCTTTTCCTCACCTTTAGGCAGTCGATGGCCTTGCCAATCTCTTCTTTGGAGATATTGTTTTCTAGCTCTTTAGCAAGTGTGTCAGGTATGGTTGGCTTCCTGGCCTGCCCTATAAGAGCAATGCATTTGAGTTGGTCATTGGTCACCCCTCCCCCTTTACTAAATATGTTGTTAAAGTACTGTGGAAGACTCTTGATCTTTTCCCTTCCTCAGAGGCATTATCCAGATAGTTAGGATCATGCAATGTAGGGATTGCATCCTTACATTGTTTGACTTTTAGCATTTTGCACATCTCAGGAGTGGGAAGGTCAGCTTTCCCAGCCCACCAATCTCTAAAGAAAGAAGGGCCAACTTCTGGGTTACCTCCTCTTCTCTCCTAATTTCAGCCCTAGTACCAAGAACAGCTTCTTGAACGCCGCATCTTCCTTATTGGCTGCGATTTCCAATTCTTTTAGTTTTTGATATAGCAGATCTCTTCTGTTTTTCCTGATTCTAGTTACCTCTTTCCTAATGCAAATCAAAAGAGCTTGGGTAGATTTGATGGCCAGACTCCAAGCCCTCGCCGGGGTAATGCCACAGCTGAAGAATTCAGTCCAGATTCTTTTGACTTCCTCTTGAATAATAGGCCTTTTGAACATGGCAGGATCCGTGTGGAACCATTGATTAGAGACCTTTTTGTCATGGTTGTCCAACACTAATATCACGGGGTAATGATCAGAGAGGCAAGTAGAGATGTAAGTTCTGCATTCACATCTGATGTAGGAGTTACCAAGGGTTTTGCTAATGTATCCTCTGTCCAATCTTGCCTTTCCTGGTCAATTCCCCATGGGCATAGTTCTGCCACGTGAAGTCTCCCATATTCCCCACGTCACATAGCTCAAAGTGATCAGCAGTGCACTGCCATGCTAGGAGCTCTGCCCCTTTAATGACTTGTCCCAGCCCTCTTAATCTGTCATTTTTGGATTCCACCATATTGAAGTCTCCCATTAGAATGATAGGATCAGGGACGCTTCTCAGGGTACCGCCCTAGGTTCTGATTCTGATCGCCTGAGGACCTCCAGCATAAATCCCAATGAAGGAGAAGGTTGTCATTTCAAATGCAGCCCATTGATCAAACGTATCAATGGGACGCTTCTTAGGGAACCCCCCTAGAATGATAGGATCAGGGATGCTTCTCAGGGTACCCCCCTAGGTTCTGATTCTGATCGCCTGAGGACCTCCAGTATAAATCCCAATGAAGGAGAAGGTTGTCATTTCAAATGCAGCCCATTGATCAAACGTATCGATCCTCACGTCTTTGAGTTCATTCTGATGGTCCACATGCATACCCACAGCCACTCCTCCAGATCCCTGACAGTGGGCTATGTAGATCCAGATGTGCTCTTTAGAGATGTTGAGCAACCTTTTTTCAAGCTCATCCCGCTAACTTTGACTTCCGTTAGAGCTATAAAGTCAAATCTTCCTTATTTCCTTAGCCATTGTTTCACTAGTTAGAGTTTTGAAAGGTCAGTCAACCCCTTGACATTCAAAGTGGTGCATCTCATTTGCCCTTTTTCTGGGAGTTGACCTTTTTAGGTCCCACTTTGGATGCAGCTTGAGGTGTGGTGGATCCAACCTGAGCATGCATTCTTTTCAATTCCTTGACTATCTCCATTTCTTTGGGCAAGCAATTTTCTGTATTAGACAGAGACTGCTCAACCCTGTCTTGCTCATCTCCCAACAACGGGCCAGCCGTCATTGCGTGGGGCAAGAGCACTTGGTCATCGTCCATTTGATTAGTTTCGGCCAGAATTCTAGATCTATCCAACGGCGTGGATTGACTAATCTCTTGGGAGTCAATCGAATCATCAGGGTTAGAGATGCTGTCTAATAAGGTGAAGGAGTTAGCAAATGCCCTCTGGTTTCTCGCCCTATTCTATCTAAAGGTCTTCTTCCTATTGGGTACTGTAAACTTTTCTCCCTTTTCTTTTGAGGTAGAGGGAACAAGGGGAGAAGGCACATCATATTCTTATTCACTCCAGTAGGCTGAGCTTGGTTGATGGTGGCTAGGGGAAGATTAGGGGCACTAGTGGCACTCAAATTGGGGTATTTTGAAGGACTCTCTGATAACATGCCCTTGCTTTCCACAATGGAAGCATGCTTTGGGGGTAGGTGTTTAGAATGCTTTGTTGGATGTTATACTCACCGCAATTGATTTCAATCTCATCAATAAGGGGCCTATCTAGATCCACTTCCACAAGGACCTGAGGATGCCAAGCCGGGTTGTAGTCATTCTTGGGTCTCATGCCTAACACTTTCCCTATAGGGAAGACAATTTTTTTTAGCCAGTAGATAGAAGGGCAGGTTAGGAAGCTCAACCCACACCGGGCAAGCTGTGAGGGTTTTGGACCTTGAGGGTGAAAGTTCTTGGACCAACTGAAGAAACAGAATGGGATGTTCCTGTACATCCATTGCCCTGAACCTAGGACCTTAAGGGCCATATTTGGGTCCTTGAATAGAAAGAGGTAGTACCCATTTGGGAGGGCTTGGATGATCTCTACCTCGATACCTATGGAAATCCAGTTGTCTTTGACCCATGTCTTTGACCCACCCCCTTAGGAAATCTACTGGTGGTCTTGGCCCAAACATTAACCCAACTAAACAACGGGCTGTGTAATCAGTTTCCAACGAATGAACCAGCTCAGGTGGAAGACAAACCACAAGATTAATGGAAGAGGGTTTACCTGATGTGTCCATTACCTTAGCTGGAGCTTGCTTGTTGATTTGATCCTCTTCTTCGACTTGTTTTTGCAGCAACATCAGATTTAGCTCTTCCACTCGGGCTCTGGAATCTTCCAACTGTTTTTTGGTGTCCATGAAGTCTTCTAACACTTGCTCATACTTCAGCATGGTTTCTCTGTTGCCATCTATGGCCGGGGGCCATTGTAGGAACTGCTGAAAGGCAGCTTGTGTGTTCTTAGTAGGCTGAGATGACTTATTCCCAGAGTAGGTTCCCTGTTCTGTGAGCAGGTTCCTTGTTCTTTGAGCAGAGTAGGAGTTCCCCTCCACTCGGTGCTTTGAGCAGAGTAGGGGTTCCCCTCCACTTGGTGCCCATGCACCTGAGGGGGGGGGTGCTGTGGAAAGTAAGGAAGTACACAGAGGGCTTCAAGCCTCTGGGCAGGGCAACAGTTGTAGAGGGGAGAGAGCGAGAGAGAAGGTGTCGTAGGCACTCAGGCGCAGCACTCATGCGCAGCACTCTCAATCGCACTCCTTTACTGTCTTGTTTGAGGTTCAAGCACACGACAATAAGCAATTAATTAAAAAATTGACTGAAGCAAACCTATTATTATTCACCTTTTGTGTTGCATTAATTAATTCTCGCTACTCGCTACTCACGGGCATTAATTAATGCTAATCCTAAGGTGAAAAGGTACATGTCAACACATCTGCCAGGTCTCTTTCCACTAGCCGCATCTCTCTCCACCTATGAAAGCACCCCCCACCACCGTCTCTGTATCACTCTCCCTCTTCTTCCTCCCTGCCCACGTCCATGCACTCCTTCAGACTTCTTCTCTCCCCTACTCCTCCTCCACATCCTGTAACCCTCAATTGACAAAGAGAGAGAGAGGGAGCACTGCCTTCGTATCACTCTCCCTTGTGTCCTTCCCTGCCCACCTCCACGCCCTTCTCCCTTGCTCCTCCTCCACAGCCTGTAACCCTCAATCGAGAGAGAGAGAGAGAGAGAGAGAGAGAGAGAGAGAGAGAGAGAGGCAGAGGTGTTACGTGTTTAGCTTCATGATTAGGGATTGTCGTGGTACTGCTAGCCAGAGAGGGATCAACACACACGCTCAAGGCAAGATTGCAAGGCCTCCTTGTGCGAGAGAGAGAGAGAGAGAGAGAGAGAGAGAGAGAGAGAGAGAGAGAGAGAGAGAGAGGAAATTTTCCACATCAAAATCTTGCATACTCATTCAGTATGTCCTCAAATCCCAAATTGAGAATCAAAGAGAAAGGCATTCCTAGTCATCCAAATATGCCAAAGACCTGACCATCTGAAAATATGAAAACAGTAAAACAAAACCCTAAAATAGAAAAAATAAAATAAAACAAAACCCTAATTTAGCACAAAACAATAAAATAAAACCCTAATTCAGTAGAAAATAACAAAATGAAACAACTCTCTCTCTCTCTCTCTCTCTCTCTCACACACACACACACACACCCACACACACACACACACAACACACACACACACACACACACACACACAACACACACACACACACACACACACACCCAAGGTATGCTCTCTCTCCCTTTCTCTCTCGCATGACACAAAGGGCTCTCTCACATATTAAATTGAAGCCAAGCACACACAATGGGATCTCTCTATTGAATCGAATTGAAGCTAAGCACATAAGTAGATGAAAATCACACAAACATGTAGGATTATGCATCTGCGTAAGTAGTACTAAATATATTATATTTCAACACATTATATTTCATTGTTGCGACCACATATTCCACTATGGTCTTGAGCAAATAGGCACCATGTTTCCCTAGTTTCGTCCACAATTCATTGTGCTTGGTCAAGGTCGAGCCCTCCTCTCATTGTTGCGACCACATATTCCACTATGGTCTTGAGCAAATAGGCACCATGTTTCCCTAGTTTCGTCCACAATTCATTGTGCTTGGTCAAGGTCGAGCCCTCCTCTCATTGGTGAGCTCATGTATCCCTAGAGGAGCCAGCTTGGCTAAGGCCCACAAGTCTCACCATTTCCTGATGCCTTTAGCAATTAGACTTGCACTCATTCTTTATTTCCTAGGCCCCTCCACCTTGATAGGTCATACTGAGCTATGCCACACAGAGGTTCGTCAAGCGAGGTGTCCCCCCACGACCTCGTAAGTCCTAGCTTCCACTCCAACTGGTCAATCCCTTCGCGCCATTTTCTAACACATGCTGCCATGAGCACCGATTTGTGTAATTCAAACTTCAAAATCAAAAACCATTTGTGCACGATGTTGAAAAAAAATAAATGCTCGCGAATATATATGTAAGTGTACAGTACAAAAGTAGACGTGATCATGAGTATATACTATAAATAGTACAATGTGAGTGACAGCAACCAAAAGGTATACAATGTAGCTAGGGCTATACAAAAGCTGTGGGTAATATAAACCGATACAAAACCCACATAAACATATACAAAATGGGGCTAAAACAAAATGGCAAGGAGAATAAGGCTCTAGAGAAACTTAGGACAAGGATCTAGTCGTGATCATCCTCGTTGTATCATGATCCTACTCCTGATCAATGTGCTCTGATCCCCTCTAATCTCTAGCCCAACCCAGCAGTAGCAATCTATCAAGCTACCTCCTCGATGTCCTCCTCGTCATGTAATTCTTATGTTTTACACAAATTAGTCAATGTTTGAATAATGTAATTAGAACTAAAAAGTTGCTTAATTGAGACTAATAAAAGTAGCCGCTGGAGGTAGCTAGCTCTTCAGATGCCTATAGCCATGGTATGTGGTCGTCTCTATCTAGGTGATTAGAGTTGTAGGGATTTAGAGTGTAACCACATTTGGCATTGTTGAACACCATTACTGTTACAATGATTCTATGAGATAATGGATTGGAAAAGTGTCAACAAAGCATTGCTAACTCAACACCAACCACCCTATTAGCAAGCCATCACAAGAAAAGTGGCTAAGAGAAGCTCCACAAGGGCCAAAAGGTTTGTAAACATATATGCCAAAGGCATGCTGCAACCACATGATGTTCCACCATGCATCACCTTTTATATGGCAAGGTTAGTAAAAACATCATGTAGTTGCTGAGGAACAATGAGGTTCCACAACTCCAAGGTTTCAATGGTAAAGTCTTCAGAGCATGAGGAAATTTGCATCCAACATGCTACTTGGGATCAATTATGCTAACTCCAATGAGATCCTTGAAGTTTATATTTTAAAGCTCTTTTAGAGGATGAGAAGGCTCATTTACTTGGGATCAGTTATGCTAACTCCAATGAGATCCTTGAAGTTTATATTTTATCCGTGGCCGCTGTTAATCTATCATTAGTTGTTAACGCAATGCTAATCCTCTTCTAGATTAATGTACTAAGATGCCAATTAATCTTTAACCAAAATGTTGTTCCAACCGATCTTAATTACCAATAATTATAAAGTGTCAATTAACTACCTTGATTGAGTCGATAATTCCACTCAAAAGGTTTTTGATCAGATTGTTGTTGCCTCATTATTGTAAATCACTTTTCTTGATCAATAAATTGTCCAACTCTTTTTTATTTGTCAAGTTTCATCAAGATTACTTACTAATCATAAGATTAGTACTAATCTTTGTTATTAAGCATGTTCTTGATCAAAAAATTAGTTAATAGCATTTAATAAATAAATTGTTAGTAAAAACTTGCATTGTTCTCATTAAGATTCAATAATCTTGGTTTCTTGCATAAACTTTCAGCAATATCCATTGTTTTCTTGAAGTTTGTAAGAATTTTCTCTTAAAGGAAACCAGAATCTTGCAAGAAATAACCAAGATTAATGAATGGTTGATTAAGAATCACTCATTGTCACCACCAAGATTTGATTCTACACAATAATCTTCGTAAACTTTAAAAATTTTACACCAAGATTCATGAATTTTGGCTCTGCACAGTAAGCTTTGTGTATAAATCTACAATTAAACTGTAAATTGCACAGTAATCTCAAACGTTGCACAGCTCTATTTGCAAACTCTTCTTGAATCTGTAAACTGTAATACTCTGCACCAGTAATTCTACACAGAATTGTATTTTGCACACTTTCTTGAAAACTGTACCAAGATTTTGCACAATAACCAACAAGTTTTTCCGAATTGCCAAGATTCCCTTGATCTAAGCGAGTGATAAAGAAAACTAGGATTTATGTGTAGGTTGATTGAAGAAAGGCTCTTTAAATCAAGACTATTTGGCAAAAGATTTCAAGGAAATTCATGCTAAAAATGACTATAAATTTGAACTCAAAAATTGAACTCAAAAATTAAGAAAATCAAGATTCTCTCAAATCTGTGCAAGAATTAGGGTCTTTGAAATCTATGATTAGAAAATATTTTTAAATGATCATTACTAATTCCATTGCTAATCCACTAAAAATAGAAAATCTAAAAACTGTATAATAGCACTAATTCAAAAATAGATTAAGTAGCACTAATCACTCCCTAATCAAAACATCAAGATCTATGCCAGGAGCTCTGATACTAATGTAATGAAGGGGACTTAGGGGTTGCACTCATTAGCATGGAGTGGGCATAGAGTAAGTGCACATGTCCCACTCATCTTAGGGAGTAACACCTAAACATGGAAAGACTACCATGAATCAGCCATGAAATCTTGGGCATAGGCTCCAAGAAGATGTAATAGATATATGTCAAAAGATGATTAAAGGGCACAATATTCATAAGCCCTATGCCTAGTATAGCCCAAGGCCCCCAAAAGTACACATGTGAATGACCCTAAGCCCCAAGTGCCTAAGCCTCATCCCTATGTGCATGTGCATGTGCATACAAAATCTACTTCATTACACCATGTGATTAGTCTTAATCCTTTTTTGCTTAGCTTAATGTTACCTCCTTTATCATGAGCTTCATCATCATGTTTGATCTACCATGAAAGTCAACATGGTATTAGAGCTTGGAGTACTCTCTTTTAGCTTGATTAGTTTCATCTTGTCATTCACACTAATTATGATTAGTGGTTAATACTTTTTCTTCCATTTTTCATATTTAGGTCATCTTCTCCACTATCGATAGCCATTGGAGCCTTGATTCCTCCTCATAGAACCAACCATTTATCAAGCGAATCATTGGAGGCTCTTCCCAACTCATAGACGAAGGCTCTCAATATCTCAATGCTTCTCTTTAGTGTGCACAACAGCCACCATTGTGGGATTGACAAAACGCTGCATTTTTGGGGAAAATATCTCTACCGCATCAACGAAGCGAAATCAGACGTAGTACATCATCCTCCGGGGGTTTTGGGGCATTACAAGTCTACCTGCAGCGTCAGATTTGGAAATAAACAACTATACAAGCCACCTTCAGCGTATGTATGCCTTAGAGACCTACTTTGGTAAACCTATGATTAATCCATGCTTAAAAAGGTTAATAACTTGATTAATAGATTTATACCATTCTTTATAGTGCAAACATTTAATTACCTCTTCTAATCAAGTGATTAATGCTCATCATTGAGGTGATTTTGGACCTTTGAGAGTTCAATCCTACCATTAGGGACTTGCCATAGCCTCCCAAAGATTCATCTTGAGAAAGTCCCTTAATTTGCCCCTGCGATGTGCTCTATAAATCAAGGTATTTTTATTTTTTGCATGCTTAACAAAAAATTTCTTTCACTATTATCTTGATTAGTGCTAATGATCTAAGGTTTCTTGGACATTTTATCTTGATTAGTGCTAATGATCTAAGGTTTCTTTGACATTTTATTCTACATATTTAAATGTTGCTAAATCTCTGTAAAGCATCAAATCAGATTTGCCCCTTAATTTGAGTGGTCAATTTGTTAATCCAAGACAGGGTATAAATCTACATAAGCATTGTTTAGAACAATGGGATTTATGAGCTTGTATGCATCATGTAAATGATTGATCATGCTCATTAATTAGTTATACAAGGGCAAGACACTGGTCATGGATAAGACTATGACCCCCTTATGTATATTTGTTACATTATCTTTGAAAGGGATGGGTGTCATCATCATGTAAGGCTTTATGTGAACACATTGAGAAAATGTTTTATCTTTTCCTACATGGATTACATAACACAACACAATCAAGGATGAATACCAAGAGCTACATCTACACCAAGATCTACATCTACATGAAGAAGATCAAGAGCTACTTCAACAAGAGCTACATCGACATGAAGAAGATCAAGAGCTACATCAACAAGATCAAGAAGGAAGCATCTTGGAGCAAGGAAGAAAAAGCCTCATCAACAAGATCAAGAAGGAAGCATCTTGGAGCAAGGAAGAAAAAGCCTCATCTAGAGCTATCTACATTAAGGACAAATAGGCTTCTTAGACTACCTAGGGGACCAGCCTACCTATAGTCACACTTCCTAATTAAAATGTAATCATAACTAGATGTCTAGCATCTGTCATCATAACTCGCATTGTAAACCACCATGAGTAAGACCTACGAACACTTGGATGGTCATCATAACTAACATTGTAAATAGTAACTAAAGCTAGCATTGACATCATAGTAGCCATGGATATTTTGTTGAGGGAGGAAATATTATGCATGTGGCATTGGGGATATAGGCATATGGTTCATAGGTCTTATAGCCATCATACATTTTGGTAAACTATGGTCAAAGGAGGATCCTAAATGAGCATATTCTAGTCATCTACTACAAGTGGAGGAGGATCCTAAATGAGCATATTCTAGTCATCTACTACAAGTGGAGGATCTCAGTTTCTCTCAAAACTAGGCAATGGGTGCTCACTTCAAGAGTTTCTTAGGGTTTTTCTTAAGGGTTAATCATGCCCTAATCACTTGTACTCTAGCCTATATAAGAGGCTCACATCTAATGGAAGAGCACAATACTCTCATTCTCTTTCTCATCATTATGCATTATGTTTTCATTAATCCTAATCCCATATGATTAGTCTTAACCCTTTTTTTTCTTAGCTTAATGTTGCCTTCATCATCATGTTTGATCTACCATGAAAGCCAATAAGCCATCCACCTAGATGAGGATATTAAAAAGAAAGAAATAGAAGGAGGAAATAGACTCGACGAGAGAAGCCAAAGCTAAATTGAGGACAGGTATTCTACATGTTTGCATGGCCAAGGCAAACATTGGCAATGGTAAAGAAGATGTGAAGCCCACAATGCTCTGTGTGCAGACTTCCCTACCACTACAAAGATTATAGCCAAGTTGGCTTTGTCAAATTGAAGGAGTGGCAGAGTGGTCACCATTCACAAAAGGAGCATAAAAGAAAAACCTTGACTCTGAAAGCCACTCAGGTACATCTTTAGATGGGGGACTATACTACCAAGTCGCTAAGGGGGAAACCTCAAAGTGTCTTGGCCTAGTGAAGGACCCATAGCTTGAGGATCCTTCATGTTCCTTTTTACATCTTATATCTATTTGAATCAAACTTGTGATGCATCTTAAAGTGTGATATGAAAAGGCACGTGCATTAGGCACACTTTAATTGTAAAACCAGTGTACTTACATGATTGCATATCATTTGTGCACCAAGCATATCAGTTGTGCACCAAGCACACCCAAGATAGAATACTCATGCCAAAGGATCCCCACCAAGCTCTCTTACACAATATGCCATGAATGCATCTAGGGCACTATGTACATTACAAGGTGTATCAATAGGTACAAGAAGTTGTTGAGGCCCAAGCACTAAAAATCCATACACAATTTCTTAGATCATGGCGATCCTGACTATTGGATGATCCCATTTTCCTAACGATTCAAAATCTTCAATCTCATTAACCTCACTTCTAAAATCAGCAATCCAATGCCATGTTATCTTGAATCGATGATCCAAGTGCCACATCATCCTAAATTGAAGATCTAGGTGCCATATGATCCTAAATCAGTGATGATCCATGTGTCACATTAGCATGAATCAACAATTCAAGATATTCAGGTCAAGTCTAATCGACGATCAAGGTGCCATATCATCGTAAATCACGATTTCGTTTTCTTCAATCACATGATTCAACAAGTGAATCACTATCCAACAAATCCCAATCGTGCTATTCAGATCACCATCTTTCGAACCTAGATCCGATCGGCCTATTCCAATCGTCCCATTCAGATCGCTCATGTTCCGATCGTTGTCTTTCAGGTCGTTAGGTTTCCAATCGTCTCGGATTTGATTATCGATCGCACACATCACAATCTTCCAATTGTGATCGTCCAGATTCGATCGTCGATTTGAACATTTGCCACATGGCTGATCAGACGACTATAATATAAAGAAGCCTGCATACGCTGCCCAGAGTATTTAAGGTGACGACCTCAACAGCAAAACTCTGTCAAATCGCTCTAGGTTGATTTGTCGGCTCACACACGACCCTAACACACTGAGCAGGTGAAAGATAGTAGGCAAGGCAACCGTTAATTTGGGGCGGAGGTAATTAGCCATAGCTCTGCACTAAGCAGTGAGGGGCACGCTAATTAGCAAGAAGAAAGGGGGCAGCACCATGAGCTGTCATGGACAATCAGCCAAGCAGAAGGAGCGAGGGGGGTGTTGTAGTAGCAAGGCAAAGGCTGTATCATCGATGGAAGTGAGCAGCACAACTGAAGCAAGAGGGGGCCATGGTTATGGCAATGCTGTATGCCGTTGAACTGCTGTGCAACAACCAAAGAAAGTTGAAATGAATATAGCAAGGAGTCCGGTCTGTCTATATCATGGAAACAGAGTGCAGAGAGGGGCGCAATATTTGAGGTGGTGGCATAGAGCAAGAGCAAGGCAGACAGCTAATTGAGTCGGCTCAGCAAGAGTGAGGAGGTTTCCGTCACTCAATAGGTCGATTCGCTACTCTTCTTGCTTCTTTTTGCTCTCTCTCTCTCTCTCTCTCTCTCTCTCTCTCTCTCTCTCTCTCTCTGCTTGAAAAGTTCCTCTTGAAAAATCAACCTCAGGCATGGAATCTGATGAGGCCCTAACTCAAATGGCCATGCAGGAATACTGATGCGTAACCCTTACTGTTGCTGTATAATTTGCAAAGTTGATTGCGGGAGGAGGTGCTGCCAAAATTGTTCACGAGGAGCCCTACAGGCTAGGCCTAGAAGCCCTTTTTGCAATTCTTACCAGGCCAAGCTCTTCTTTTTGCCTTGCTGTGTGCCGAAAAAGGGTTGCCAAGATGATAGCCACAAAGGGGTACAGCAAGGTCACCACACCAAAAAAAGGCATTTCCCCTTACATTCCCTACCAAATCACCACAGATAGACTGGGCTATTTTCAAGCCTGAAGAATTAGAACAGGTAAATGGGTACATGTTGAAGTGTCATGTTAAAGATGGCCATAGGGACATGGCTTATTATGCAATGATGTCATTTCCAAAGGCTAGTCCAATTCCAGCATGCTCCTACAAAAAGTAGGATTATTAAATTTCTTTCGATTATTGCCATGGGGAATGGATTTCCTCTGATGCTTTCAAGCCATGGCAACTTATGGCCAAACCACCAAGGCATTCCATGTGGACCCAATTCAAGGTCTGGGTGGGTAAAGGGTCGTATTAAGGCTGACAATGGAGGCCATACAGAGAATACACTCAAATTGCCTAGGGTTGGCCATGCATGGATCAAACAGAATGCCATCGAAGTAGAAAGAGCTGCTAGAAAGAGTTGCCCTATTTGGCTGCATCAAGCAAGCAAAGCCACGTTGGATGGATGTGAAGACCCCTTACTTGATCACCCCTGCCAAAGCCATTTGCACTTACTTCTCATTTTATAAACTAAACTGCTTCACAAAAGTAGACATTGGCATCCTACTCAAACTCTATAAGGTTTATAAAGAACATGACGTAGAAGCAGCAACCCAAAATTTTGTTTTGATCTCATATACAAAGAGCTAGAGAAACTGTTGACTCTAGAGGCCAGTATCTAGGGACAGGCCTACTTTTAACAAGGACTATCTACTTAGGGCTAGAGGCATTATAACAATTTCCCTCTCCAATGTAAAAGCCCTCTGAAGGATAAACCTCCACACACAAGGAAGAAAAGAAAAGAAACCATGCTTCCCATCAGCAAAGAAGGCCCGAGTAGAAGGAGAAGAGCAAAGCATCACTAAAAAGAGCAAAACATCACTAAAAAGACTTTAGGCTCCAGAATTAAGAAGCAGCAGCTCAAGCAATACAATTTTGATAAAATGAAATTTGAATGAGAGGTAGACATGGAGAGAACCCGGTCCCCACCACCACGGCCACTAGATACGTGCAAGGGAAAGGCCTTGCTGCTGGCTGATAGTGTTACATATGCTGAAACTCCTATACAAGAGCAGCCAACAAGCATAACGCAAGGACATGGAGCATCATAAAGTGTGCAATACATGCCACAACCCATGGGACTACTGTCACCCAATGATAAATCATGCTACATGTAGATTTTGTTATCAAAGATGTAAATGTAAGCAATATGATAGCTACTACAAGCTAGGTTTTATTTACCACTGGTGGATACCAAGCCAAATGTATTGAGTTGATCTAGCATTTTGTGGCCCATCTAGCCCAGCTTCACCATGCCCAGGCACAAAAGGTGGTAGAGGTAGAAGGGCAAATCTCACTTTTGCAAGTGCAAGTTAAAGTGCAATGAGAAAGAAGGGTGAACTTAAAAGAATCTCTTAAGGCCACCATCATGGATATGGAAAGAATGCACTCATAGGAAAGCTTATAGTCTGTTTGCTGAGGTAGATAAAGTGATGACACAACTTATGGTGGCCGATCACACTACGACACAACACAGCGACACTTGTTTGTATCGCTATGGTGCATCACTTATGCGACCCCACTAGAGCGACGCTCAGACATCGCATAAACCATAAAACATTGCTTAAGCGATGAAAAAAGCATCGTATAAGCAACGTCTGTGGTGGTCGAGCGTCTCTTTAAAAACGCTAATCTTAGAGCATCGCTTAAACAATGATGGGCATCGCATAAGCGACGTTCAACGAATATTTTAAATGATTAAAAATTTACAATTCTCTATGTTGGCTCTAGTATGTATGTGCTTTCGAACGACAGTTCTCTCTATCTCTCTGTCTCTTTCATTACAATACTTCTCCCTCACACACACACATACATACAATATCAAAGTACTCATTTTCTCTCTCTCTCTCTCTCTCCCTCTCCCTCTCTCGACTCGTATTGGATTGAGCTTACACGTTAAATTAGAACACACACATACACACACACACACTCTCTCTCTCTCTCTCTCTCTCTCTCCTCGAATTGGATTGAGCACACATTAAAGAACTTTCTCTCTCTCAAAGGTCGATCACACAAGTGAGCAAAGATCAATTCAACATGGCAGATTATAATAGCGGTAAGAAAGTTACATTTGTGCATAAAGTTGAACAAAAATAAAAGCTCATGTAAATATATGTAAGCGTACAAGAGTACAAAGTATGTAATGTTATCAAATGTCTGTAAATGGTAAAATATGATGAGTACAAATGGTAGAATGTGAGGCCGACATAGTCCACCTAATCCTATACTCATGTCTATGGGTAATAGTACGTATAACTATGTACAACACCTTCAAATACAAAATGGGACTCGAAACAAGCTAGGGATCAAGATCAAGGAGAAGGAGGATCCTCTAGTCTCCATGATCTGTACCCTCATGATGACCCTCCCCCAACATAGGCTGCTCCATCGACACAGATTTGCACCCAATTGCACTCTGTTGATATACCTATGTCATGTCCTCATTGCCATGCAACTCCTACGGTTTAGAAAACGTAATTAGTTGATGTTTGAATACTTTAATTAGTCTTCAAGATACAAGAGACTCTTTTGGTGCTAGTTTGTATCAGCAAGCTGTTGGATCCCTTCTTTATGTATGCGACACGAGGATAGATATACAATATACGGTCTTACAGTTGAGCAGATTTATGCATAGCCCACGTACGAAGCATTGGCAAGCTGTCAAGCGGGTTTTTTGCTATTTGCAGGGCACTCAGTATTTTGGATTGTTTTATCCAAAGGGGGGTGAGTCACAGCTACATGCTTTTAGTGATTCAGATTGGGTTGAATGTTATGACACACGAGTGTCCACTAGTGGGTTTTGCTTTCACCTTGGTGATTCATGTATATCATGGCTCAGCAAAGAAGCAACCTCCTACAGTGGCCACTTCTAGCTGTGAAGCTGTGTACGGGCAGCTTTTACAACTACAGCTGAGTGTGTGTGACAGACATATTATGGCTAATTTGGGTGTTGGACAATCATCTCGCACAACCATTTTCACTCACAGCTAGAGCGCATTAAAAGTTGTGAGGAACCTAGTGTTTCATGCTCGCACTAAGCACATTGAGGTGCATTACCACTATGTCAGGCAAAGACTCTCTGCAGCAGCAGCAGAGATCAGCTCTTGATCTATGTGCCTACACATGACAACATGGCAGATTTATTCGGCTCTTCCTCGTGAAAAGTTTGAAGCTTTTCGTAAAGCTTTGGGCTTACTACCTTTTCAGGATTGATCGGCCATACCCTGTATATGTTCATATCATCACTCCAGGCGGGATTTGTAGCATTATATGGTAGTGATGTGTGTGAACACACGTAGGACCGCCGGGGCATTTTTTCCCTCACTAAGAGGTTCTTTTCCCCATGCATATGTACACCCTCTTATGTACTCATTTTGGGGTGTATAGTTATCTTTTGTATCTAGCACATATTTGTTGATTTTATTCTAGTGAGTTTCTGTGCTCTCTAGCTTCTCTATCTTGTGTGTGTGCATTGTTCAAACCCTAACCCTAATTCCAACATAAATGAGGCTTATAAGATGATTAACACCTTGCTATTCAAGCTTATAAGGATACCTTTAAAAATGACTATGTGACCCTCTTCCATATAATATCTATGTTTTTTCTCTAACATTTACACACCCCTTCTCCTTAGATTAAAGTATGTTATTTTGAACCTTATTGAGAAAACATAAGTACTTCATGCATGCTACCAAGAAATAGATGTTAAGTACTAGAAAATCATCAATATAAATCACCACAACCTACTTGAATCATTATTGAAGCATATTGTGATAATTTCTTGATATCAAAAATACTTATGACATATCCTTAATTTTGATATACACCTCCCCATCCCCCCCCCCTCCTCTTAACTTCAATTTAAGATTTAGCATTCACCTAAATACATGGTCTTACCCCTACCTTATAAGCTTATTCCTTATTTCAAAAAAAACCCATGTTGTACACTCACGTGACATCATAAGTTTTCTAAGAGTGAATCCCCCGGGCTTTACAAATGGACCCCCTTGTGCCATTCCATTTCTAGTATTGCCATTCCTAGAGGGGTCACATCTCGTGTGCTACCAACTCTTGTTGCGAGACCGACTCCACTTAATGCCCCCATGACTAAAGCACCTATTGGGGAGCCCGTAGGACACATACCTTATGTAGCACATCCACCCCCACCAAGGTTTAGACAAATGCATCCTCATGGAGTGCCATGTGTTGCACCTCCACCTCCTCCTATCATTGCTCCTATTATGCCGACCAGTTCTACCTATAGGCCCTATTGCTTTGGCACAGGCCCTAAGAAGAGTAGTAGCAGAGAGCATAGCACCTATTGTGAGAGATGGTGATCAACATAGCACTAGAAAGGTTACCCAGATAGCCACGTTACCTCATAAATTCAATTAGACAGTAAGCATAGGGATTGGTATATAACTCTCAAGGTTAAGGAATGCTTGAAGTTCACCGCTCTTAGGAGATTGTTCTTGAAGCAATTTGTGTGTTAAGGTGTCTTATGGGGTGTAGCTTCACAGCTACACCCCATAAGGTGTCTTATGGGGTGTAGCTTCACAGCTACACAAAACCAAGAGAGAAGAAGAGGATTCGGTTAGAGATTTTATTATCCGTCTCAAGCATTTGAATTCTCCTTGCCTTTCACGCATGATTGCTATTCGAATAATCAACTACTATTCTAATAATCAATTGCTTTATAGATTCATCCATGGGCTTAAACATGAAGTGATCTATAGTGCCTTAGTCATTAGAGGGATCACTACGTGGGATACACTCACAAAAACAAATGTCATCCAACTAGAAGATAATCTGATGTTAAGGGAGCGAAAGCACCAAATTATAAATTTGTTGCTTCCAGAGTCACGGGACACAATAGTTCTATAGTTAAACCCCTTGCTAAGGGTAACACTTTAGCGGAGATGAATTTCACAGAAACCATTCCAAGAGGAGATGAAGGCCAATAGAGCTCCAGAAAATCTACATATGTATCCAAGGAGAGAACTTCAATGGTACGACAAGGGTATTCGACTAGTGAGTGTCCAGTCTGAAGGGCATCATATTAATGAAAATTGTACTTTTTGTGGACATTTTTGTCATGAGGCTTCACAATGCCACACAGGTTTGCAAACCCTTATAAATGCTTCTAGACCTTAGTAGTTGGTTTTATCAACTCCATCACAGCCACAAGCCATAATGTCTACTACAAGACCTCAACCCAATGCCGATCAAATGGCACAACCACCTATTGTAAGGGGGATTTACAATGCACAAGATGTGTCGTTATCTCCACCAGTCTTAGGACCTCAACCTCCACCCACGTGGATCATACCATTGAATCAAATAGGTTTCAAGGAATCGTTTAAGTATCCAGAATGCAAGGTTAACTTGGATAATGCCTCACATGTCATTGAGGACTTCAGAGACCTTTATCCGGACTACTATGTAGTCAATGCAAGAGGCGAAGTCAAACCAGTATACCAACTAGCCGCAATAGGAAGAGGTCGAGACATCAACAAGTCTATTGTACAGAGAATGCCTCTTTAATGCTATCATTGTAAGGGACCACACCGAGTTTTTGAGTGTCCATCAGAAACCAACCATCACACCCAAGCTGCATCTTCTAGCATGCCACCTACAACCTATAAAATCGTTGTGGCATAGATCATTGGATCAAAGATTGCCTAATGAAAGTGGTGGCTGCAAATTAGCATAATGGTCCTACCATCGCACCTCTCAACATGATTGGAGTGGGTGGTCAAACTCAAAGGTAAATTCTGACAAATCCTAACCCACCTATGATTGCAATAACAAGAGTCATGGCTCAAAACACACATGTTGTGGGAAAGAAAGCAGAAAACTAGGTTACTTCACTAGCGGGATCCAAAAAGAAGAGGGGACATAGAAGAAAGAAATCCATAAAAAGGGGCACAAAACGGAGAAAACGGAATGAGTAAACTTGGGAACACGTGACAAACCAATCTACATGAATGATATTAATGAGGATTCTGATTCAGTGGGTGGACACACATGCTGGTTCTAAGCAAACTGGAGACAAACAAAAACTAAGGAGACCAAAAAGGACAAAATGCAGGTCCTCAAGAAACCAAACAAAGAAAAACTTGGTGTAAATTGCAAGAGCAATATCCCATTCAATCATATTGATTGGAATATGCTCGTCGAAGCAGGTAGGAATGGAGGTAGTGAGAGGAGGTTTGGGGAGACATGTGCTAGGCTCTCTTGATGATAACTTAATAAAATGATACCTCAATGTAATCCATTGGATTAAACATGTCAAAATTAATAATTTTACAATCATAAACTAAATTGACAAGAGACTGAACTTGATTATTACCTTTTTGCGAGAATCCCAAGCCGTCTCCAAACCTAAAAATATAAAGGTTCAAAACCTGCAAAGAGCAAAGAAGAAAGACTACCTTGAAGAACTCCAGCAATATCTCAAAGAGATTATGTCCAAATGAGATAAAATTTTATCATTAGATAGACATACTAGAGAGGATTCTTATTATAATTTTTTATGAGAAACAAAGCAAGGAAGCGTGAAATATGATAAAATAATATTGCGTGAGAAAAAAAGGAGGGAAAGTGAAAAGGGGAAAAATCAAAGCATGAAAAATGAAAGCGGGAAAGAAATTTGTCGATTGAGAAGGAACATTCACTACTGTGACACTATAATATTTTATTGTGAGGACCACAAGGCACATATGACATTTCTTTAGTTTTTTAATATTTGGTCCCAATATTATATTCCACTATCTTGATTTTGTAAGATTTGGTGGCAAAAGATTCAAAAAGATCCATGTTACATGGATGTGGAATCCCACATCTCTCATTAGCTTACCCATTCTTTTTTAAATATTTTCTTAGAGGGCCCTTTTATGAGTCCATATTTTTCCTAATGTAATCTAGTGCTATAGCACCACAATCTTACATGATACCTCCGGTTGACTTTACAGGCTATGTCCCTAATTATCTATTAGGGATATTCCCTCGAATAGCCTTTAAATCTGCTGATGTTTACGAAACTTTATAGGAAAGTGCCAACATACTACATGTGGTTTGTAAATATAATGATATTCAAGGAAGATATGACATCTATAATTTGTGCATCCATCCCATGCTATCAAAATATCATGTATGGTGTGCAATTCTGAGATCTTGTTAGTCCATGTGCATGGAGTCCTATGTTTAGCATATGAACCTACCCTAAGTAACCTTAGGCATTTACTAATACACTTGAAGGGTAGTAGCCATACCCCTCACATCCCCACGTCATACCTTTTCATTTTCACCCTCATGGGCATGGAAGCATAACTATCACATTTTCTTGTATTCAGTACACAACAGCAATACAACAATGCAATAAAACATTGATCTTCTTTCTCTCTGTGTCCTTTTTCTAATGTGTGCTTTAATGCAACATCTCTTAGTATGTTGAAGGAGTTTTCTTTAATAATCTCCTTCCAAAGGCTTCCATAGTCCGTTTGTTGCACAGTGCAGCCTCTCCTTCCATGGTGCACTAGGTGCCGCCCGTGGCTCACCTACTAACATCTATGGCCAGGTTAGCCCATGGCTGACCTATTGCGGCCTGTCATTTTTTCATGGTCCACACCCATGGCCTGGCCCGCATGCTGCTAGCTGGCTTGCATGCTGCTAGCTGGCCCGCATGCTGCTAGCTGGCTTGCCATTGTGAATTGTGAATCTTGATTGGAACTAGGTATGGGGGGGTTGAGATGGTCCTTTCTCATGAGGAAACCGTGGCTCCAACCTTTAAAAAAATTACTCTGGCATGTAGCTTTCGATGGTGTCCATTTTCATTGTTTTAGGCGGTTGAGGACCTTGCCATGAATGCTCTAGCTTATTGTGTGAAGGCTGATTATGGGATTTTCTTTGTTATTGTTATTTTTCTTTACAAGTTTACTTTTTTTTTTGGGGTGTAGGATGATGCTCACCCTTGAGCAAACACGATCCCTGTTTATGAGGCATTGATGATGTCTTCTATTTTCATGGCTGTGTCTAGTTGCATGAATGTTGTAATGTGTGCTTTTAGGACATTGCATGAAGGTTGTGCCATTGTAGCTTATTGCATGAAGGTTATTATGGGCTATGGTCTCACCCATGAGCGAACACGGTACCTTGATGGCATCTTGTACTTTTAGCGTTCTTGATGTATCGACTTACAAGGTGCATGAAAGCTATTGTGTGTGTATGTAGGACTTCGCGTGAATGATGTCTAAGGCTTAAGCTTGCTGCATGAAGGTATTACAAGCTTTATTTTGTTTGTTTTTATTCTTCACTATTATATTGTGACTTATGGTGTAGGGCTATGATTTCAAAGGGCCGTGAGTAAACACAGTCCCTATTTATGAGGGGATTCGTAGCTCACATCCTTATTAGTTACTTACATGCGTTCATTATCATTCAGGGGTCAAATCTTGCCCAAGAACATACATGCATTTTGTTGTTTCCCAGGGGGTATGGGCTAATACGATCCTTGCTCATCAAGGAACCATTGCTCAAAAACCCTAGATAAATGTTTGTTTTAACTTCCATTTGGGGGTCAAGAGTCCGAATCGAAGAGTTAAATTGGAATCTGTATGATTAGATATTTGTAGAGTAAACAATACTTTTATTTTTCCATTATTTACATCATAATAGAAGGTTATTGGTTTTTTTAAAGCTTTATCAATGTGTAAACCAAACTAGGGTTTTGAATCTTTGATATGTTGGTCAAATTTTTGTTTTCATAGCTTTTTTCTCTTTTCTTTCCTAAATGCTAAAGTGTTAAACCTTGTTAGTTGAATTATTTCATCATAGCAAATGAGAGAGAGAGAGAGAGAGAGAGAGAGAGAGAGAGAGAGAGAGAGAGAGAGAGAGAGAGAGATCATGTATATTTACATATTTAATGATTAATTAAACATGGTAGTTTGGCATTGAGTTTCGAGTTTTGATTTTGTTTTATAATTAAAATTTTAAATTTAAGTTCAAATCATGTGGAATGTTGAATGTGGAAATATAAAAGTTTTATTATTTTTATCATAGTTAATGTAGTGAAGTCAGCACGCTTAATTTTTACTATTAATATATGAAATAAATAGTCTCACTCTCATGTCTTTAATTTATATGTGTAAAATTATTAATCATAATGCATGTAATTATTTCTCATGCTAGTTGACTTGCATAGCTTGTTTTTTTTAAACAATTGTTTGTAGATAAATATGCCGCGTAGGCAATCAACTCTTTTTGGTTTTTTCATGTGTCGTTGAACCAATGAAGAAAAGGCCAAATCAGTTTGTAATCTATCGACATCAATGTAAATATTCAGGGACATGTATTCAGGGACATGATGGATTTAGATTTCCATCTATACTAGAGTTTGGTGGACAACATGGTTGGTTATGGACATTGTGAAAGGCAATGAAGGGAGATATGTATTATGGTGTTCAGATAGAAAGGTATGCAATTGATAGTAATTTAGCACAAGCTCTTGATTTTAAAAAATAATTATGCTTGGAAGTGAAATCACAGTTACAAATCAGGTTTGCTAATTTATCCATTTTGAAGAATTTTAGTGTCCTCGCTTCTCTAAGGTTTCCTTCTTTCCAAAGAGTTGAAGAGCTATGGGACACTTGAATTAAATGCAATGCTTAAATATTATGGGAATACTAGCACTTTACAAGATGGCACTCAAAGAGCACTCAGATTGATTTAATGATAGATGAAAGATCTTTAAGAAAGGAGTTCCTTCTCTTTAAGGTACAAGGTGTATCTAATTGGAAAGGGAAATCTCTTAAAGACACACAGAATTTGATTGGTAGAAATAAAGTACGACGTTTGAGGTACCCTTTCTTACTTGCTTTGGTACAAGTTGTAACGTTATAATGCTATAGCACTGCAATATGTGAAAGAGGTTTTAGTGTGCAAAACATCATAAAAAACAAGTTGAGAAATCATTTAGAGAGTAAAAGTGTGGATGTTCTCATGTGAATATCTATTGAAGGTTCTTTGGGTGGTTGCAAGATCAGGGTGCCCAGTTTTGTCCACTCAGGCACCCTGTAAACAGTAAAAAAACAGGCATTTGTTTACCTTTAGTGGCTAATCTCTCCTAGTAAATGAAGGAATTTCGTTTCAAGTTCTTTTGTTAGAACATCATATTCAAAGTTGGAAATATAGTTGCATAATTTGATTAAGCATTAGATAGTGAAAAGTCCTCATTTTCTTAGGTACAAAGTCAATGTATACACCCTGTCCCAAATTTGAGCTGATTCCATAAAATGCTAATATCTTTTACATATAAACTCATATGAGATTCCCACTTTGTACCTTAGATCTTCACATAATATGGAGCTTAACTTGATTTTTCGAGAAAATTTTAAGATATTTGTCTATTTTCTTTAAATATTTCAAGGTCTTTAAAAGTGTTATAATATACGCCACTTTTTGTACCCACAATAGCTACCACTTAAAATCCTCAATCTTGTAGATCAAAAGAGTGAGTAGATACTAAGACATTAGTAGAATGTGGTGGTTAGTGAAAATTACAAATCCAATGGTTGGATTTTTAATGATCTCTTTTTTAAAATTCTTCCAGACTATCAGAAGGCCTACAAATATTAATAATCTAATTAGTAAAATTATATTTTTGATGTGAATCATCTAAAACCTATAGGGACTAGTGTACTTGTAATGGTGCGTCTACGAAAAAATAAATTGGATCACTCTAAGTATGGAAAGATCATTTGTTTATCATTTTATCATATTTTTAATTAATTTTAATTAATTAGACTAATTTATATTAATTTAAGTTATATTGGGTTAATTTAAGGGCAAGCATATTTTCTATTATTTGCTTGATCTCATTTTAATTACCTTGCCCCCTAAAATTTGCTCTCCAAGCATTGTCCCAGTCCAGCAGAAACTGGATAAAACTGGACACCCTGATCTTGCAACAACCCCTCTGCTCATGTCTTTTGATTTCACAAATGCCATGTGGAGAGCTGGAGCAAAGACATCAAGACATGTTTATACACATATAGGTTGAATAAAGGCTTTCATTTTGATATTTTAGACTTGGAAGTATTGAAGTATGCTACTTTTATTTTTTTGTAACTCAAGTTTTGGATATATATCATTGAAAGTACTCAAGATATTTATACTTGTATCTTTGAAAGTTTTATATTTAGTAAATTTAAGTTTTGTAACATCTTATGACTTTTTTAATTTCAAAATTGACTTATTGTTGTATCAAATCTCAAAAGAAAAAATTAATCTCACTTTTGTTTACACATGTTGTATTTGAAAAATTGTAATTTATTTCTTTAAGCTTGGAATATTAAAAGTTTTTTCTTTGTTACAAGCAACTTTCAAGTTAGCAATTTTTATATAACTTGTTTTATTTTAGATTTTTCTAGAACAGTGCATGCTCAAGTTTTTAATATCGACCCAAAACCAACTAGTATAGTTACTTGCTGAATTAGATCAGTACATCCACCTTGCATTTCCTCATTTTCGTAATTCTACTTATAAGTCCAGAGTTTCACGTTCACCACCGTCTTGGACTTTTCTCTCTCTCTCTCTCTCTCTTTTATTGTAATAGACATTGGCTCAAATTTCATTATATTAGTTTCATCTCAAGAGATGGGGCAGTGTCCATCTCAATACAAGAAAGCTTCGTAAGAATATTAAGAAGATTATCACTCTCCGAATTAATAGAATGGGATACGGTTAATATTAATCATATTTTAGTTTATTTTCACCCAAGATACACACGACGACGAGACTAATTAGATAGTGATGTCGATCTTAATTTTATTTGAACCAGCTAGCTGCTCACCGTCTAGTCGATGGACTAATCATGTTCAAGGCAGCCATGGGATCAATTATTTGTTAAAGATGACTTGAACGAGCTAGTTGGCCATTTAGGTGGAGCTCAGTTGGCTGACCAACTAATCATATGTTTGAGATGCTGGTTACGAATTATTATTCTCTTACGAGAATATATATTATAATTGTGTCATTTTTTTAAACGCCGGTGATCATGTTAAGATGGTCAACAACGTGCATTTTGAATCAATTTGCATGTGAAATGCATAATCATAAATGTGAGAGGGATAACATTTGAATTTTGGCGTGATTTATTCTTAAATCGCATGACAAACGCATGAGAGGGATTGTCATATTTCTCGGAAATGCAAGGATGAAAGCTTCTTAATCTACGCATTAGACATGATCAATCAATTTATGTTTAAGACATATCGGTTCTTCTTGGCAGTTTCCTTATGTTTTGATACCTGTAAATGTGTTTTGTTCATAGATCCTAAGAAATCGTTGACGCTCCAACCAGGAGTGAGTTGATTGACGAAAAGAGAGAGAGAGAGAGAGAGAGAGAGAGAGAGAGAGCAAGGCTCTCTCTTGGGGAAGAAGGTATGAGAGAGAGAAAAACTCGCCCCTTGGTCCTGAAGAAAGAAAGAGAGAGAGAGAGAGAAAAGGGGTGAAGTGGGCAGGGGGGGGGGGAATGCAACATCCATGTTTGTATCCTTGGTTAAAGAGAGAGAGAGAGAGAGAGAGAGAGAGAGAGAGCCACGTGAGCGAGCAACCAATGCCACACGTTCTCGACTCTCCACGTCTTGCGGGATAAGTTTACTTTCTATAGAATCGAAAGATTTTATGAAGACTATAAACAACTCAGAAATCGAATATCTAGGTTCGCTCCCTAATTAATGATAAAATAATTAACGAATATCTAGGTCTCACACAGTGACACTCTTTGACAAACAAGTACTACTTGATAAAATGATTGTTGTCGACTCCGTACAAGATCTGATCAAAACAACTCGTTAATTTGTGCACAAATAGACACTGTTTCCAAACAAGATCCGATCAACTACAAGAAAGATGAGTGAGAAATTTGTGCACTAATAGACTCATGCCAAGACTTCATTCTAATTTTGAGGATTCAACAAATAGATGTCCACCTAACTTGATTGCAAGAATATGCACGTGCACACACAATGGAAAACCTTAAGAGAGCACACAATGAGATGATAGATATATAATGAATATGTATTGTATAAAGATGATAAGTATACTCCAAGATGGGTGTATACTAGTATGAGAAAAAAATCTTCTAAAAACGAAAAAAATACCCTTACTGGTCCTAGTGTGTTTACACATATTGCTACTAAATATGGCTACAAATCTCCCCTAGGAGTGATGATGTGAATGAGAGGTGAGCTAGCATTAGAAGTACAGAGATGTGTCATACATTGATGACATGCTACTCACAAGTCTTAATGATGATTATATTTCAGCTTTTATAGCTGATTTAGAGAATTCTTTTGAGATGTCAGATCTTGGACCATTGCACTATTATTTGAGAATTGAGTTCTGGCAATGTAATGATGGCATTGTTATGGTCCAGAGGAAATACATAGATACATTGTTGAAGAGGTTTAATCTTAAAGACTGTAAAGCTATGGCTACACCTCTGGAGCTAGGTTTACGACAGCGTAAAGATGCAGGTGACCCTTTTGATACTGGCTTGTATCAAGAAGCTATTGGATGCCTTATCTTTTTGTGTAACACCAAGCTTGATATTCAATATGGAATCTCAATATTAAGCAGATTTATGCATAGCTTAGGCATAAATCATTGCTAGTCTGTCAAATGAGTATTCTATTACTTTAAGAACACTAAGCACTTTGGGATATTTTATCCTAAGGGAGGTAAATCATAGCTGCATGCATTTACAGACTTAGACTCGGTTGGATGTTATGATGCACAAGTGTCTACGAGTGGTTTTTGCTTTCGCCTTGGTGATTCATGTATATCATGGCTCAATAAGAAGCAACCCATTGTGGCCACTTCTAGCTATGAAGCAGAGTACATGGCAGTGTTTTTACAACTACAGTTGAGTGTGTTTGACTCAAGCGCCTTATTGTTGCTGATTTGGGTATTAGTGACTCCTTAGCTACTACCATCTTCACTGACAGTCAGATCACTATGACAATTGCGTAGAATCTAGTTTTTCATGCTCGCACAAAGCACATTAAGGTGCACTATCATTATATGAGTGAGAGATGCTCTGCAAAACGGAAAAATCTTATGTGCCAACACAGGACAACTTGGCAAATTTTTTCACGAAGGCTCTCTCATGAGAGAAGTCTGAAGCTTTTCGCAAAGCTTTAAACTTACTACCCTTTGGAGACTAGTCTAGACTGCCTATCAATCCAAAGAGCATAACACGATGACTAATAAAACATTAGTCCTCTTAATATAGAGGGTACTGTCAGTTGGACTATTGCAAAAATCTTGTGTAACTAAGTGTGCATATATCTTTTTGGAGTATATAAAGCTTTTTTCAATCTACATACTTTTGATTCTTGACTTTTCTGAACAAAACCACGAGGTTGAGATACATAGGCCTCCTCATACAAATCTCCATTTGAAAAGGCAGTTTTGATATCCAAATGACGTACATTCCAACCTTTATGTACTGCTAATACAATGATACTCCGCATGTAGTCATACGACATGTGGATGACAAAGGTTTGATTCTTGACTTTTCTGAACAAAACCACAAGGCTGAGATACAGATGACCTCATACAAATCTCCATTTGAGAAGGCAGTTTTGATTCTTGACTTTTCTGAACAAAACCACAAGGCTGAGATACAGATGACCTCATACAAATCTCCATTTGAGAAGGCAGTTTTGATATCCAAATGACGTACATTCCAACCTTTATGTACTGCTAATACAATGATACTCCGCATGTAGTCATACAGCATGTGGGTATAAAGGTTTTACTATAGTCAATGCCTTTTTTCTGTGCGTAACTCTTTGCAACAAGCCTTGCTTTGTATTCCTCGACACTACCATTAGATTTACGTTTAAGCTTGTAAATCCATTTTGTGCCAATGACCTTCTTCCCATAAGGCAAGTCTACCAAATCACATGTATCATTTTAGAGTATCGAAACATACTCAGATGGTATCGTACTCATCCAAATTTCAGATTCCTTTGCTTCACTAATTTCTATTTCAATGAATATACCCAAGTATGTCTGAAATAATCATCAATGAATGTGACAAAATAGAGGTAGCCCTCAATAGATAGTATCCTCATAGGACCACATACATCATTGTGTATAAACTACAATTTTTGGACAACTCTAACTGAACCATCTTTGGAAAATGATGCCTACTGCATTTTCCAAGAATACAGCCCTCACAAATATGTTTAATAGGAGCTTCAAGATGTGGCAGCTCAGACATCATGTTATGCTTATGCAAACATAGCAAACTGCCAAAGTTTAGTGACCAAAGCGTACATGCCACGATTTAGCATCACATTGTCTTTGTGACAAAAACTGTACATAAAGTATGCTTTTTTCTTTCATATGCATCTAGCCTTAAAGGCTATGAGACAAAGTACTAGAAGCAACAATTATCTTGTCATCACTGCGATTATGAACAATATATCTGTCATCAAAAAATTGAACCACTAAGTCAATCTTAGTAATGGCGGTGACAGATAACAAGTTTTCTTGATCCCTGGTACATATAATACATCTGAAAGTGTGATTGTTTCACCATTTACAACATTGAGAACAATTTTATTATTAATATGAGATGTTTGCACATGTTACAGTGTTTCTCTGTGGAGTTGATTCAAGTGATGAGAACAAACTACGATGAGAAGTAATATGCTTACTAGTACCACTGTCAAAATACTAGACATGTACATATGTAATAGCCATGCATACATTCTTATATACGAAGGATCTGCATTGCATAATGAAAGCCCAATCATCATGTGCTTGGTTTGTAGATTCTTTGTTTTATGCATTGGTTGCTAACGCATCTGCTACAGCCATACTTGAGTTTTTCTTTTTCTCCTCCTCCAACTGTTTTCTGCACTCATTAATGTAATGACCAGGTTTCCTACAATAGTTGCATTTGCTCTTTTTCTTTGGCTTGTCGCCTTCCTTGTCTGTAGGTTTACTCGATGACTCTAATTTCGACTTGTGACTACCCTGAAAAAAGGATTTATCTTTCCCTCTTTGTTGACTAATAGCAAAAGTCTAATATCATGTACGCATGACAGATCTTCTTTGCCTGGATTACTCTTCTTGCAAGAGCACAGAAACCAACTTCTCAAACTTCAAGACATTTGGATTACCTTTCATCATGAGTCTGATAATAGAAGCAAAACCTTGATAGGAGTCCGCGAACACATTCAAGCCAGTAAGGACCAATGAACTGTCAAGATATCTTTCATCAACACTCATCAGCTGCTCCTTAAAATCCTTGATTTTTGTAAGAAAATTATCCATGGAGACTTCCTTATCCATATGCTCTGACTCTAATTGCTTGCGTATATAAGCAACATGTGCTTCATTGCGTACTTAGTACAATGACGCAAGTATATCCCAAGTATGTTTAGTAGTCTAATATGATCAAATGTGAGAAATGATACTCCTCTTAACTGACAAAGCAAGCAACGCATGTACCTACGCATCTCTTCCATCCCACTTTGTTTGTTCTTACATAGAAGGTATGCTATGCTGTGGTAATGCACCATGTGAAACTAAGTCCGTGTTTGTAGATATGTCTTCTGCATCATGTTCATCAGAGGAGCCAGAACATTTCTCAGTACCAACCACAACCTTCCAGAGCCCTTTGGCTACCAATACATGCCGCATCATATAGAACCATAATGGTTAGTTGGTCCGTAAAGCTTATCCTCAATGGATAAAATTCAAAATATATTATTATCTACCATTTTTTATAATATCCAAGTAAGTAATCACGCAACTTGTTGTAAGTGCTCCTTTGATACAACCAACGTGGTTGCTAATAAGACCGCTAACAATGAAGACCTGCAAGGTGTATGAAAGAAATGCACAGCAAAGTGCGTAAATTTTTTACTCGTAAGATGTAGAGATCGATATCGCTGAAGTGTAGCTCGTAGACAAGATCTGGCATGGTGTCTACTGATCAGTAGTAGAACTAATAATACTACAAAATCCAATAATGAATAATGCAAATCTGGTCCATGAAAATGTCTTCAAAAAATTGAAAACCGTGCAAACGGCTCCCAAAACGCATCCGAAACAAAAAAAAATTAACCGAAAAACTATAATATAAATTACTACACACCTCACGGCTCTCTTTCTTCTCCCAGAAAGACTCCTTGATCCGATTCAAGAACACAAGCAAGTTAAGATGAAGGGTAGGCAACATCATAGAGATGAAGAGCGTATGCTCTGATACCAAATGTTGGAAATAGGATTGCGAGAATGCGCATGCACACACACAGTGGAGAAGCTCAAGGAAACACACAATGAGATCATAGATAAATAATGAATGTGTGTTGTACAAAGAAGATAAGTATACCCCAAGATGAGTGTATACTAGCACAAGAGAAAAGACCTCCTAAAGAAGAAAAAAGTATCCCGACTGGTCCTAGTGTGTTCACACATCACTACTAGCATTATTGACATTGCTGACACTTATGAACATATTGTTCGATAAGAGCTCTCAACTTTGTCTAATTGCTAGTGAGAGGTGTCATATCTAGTGGATGGATTTTCACCTACCTAAGTGTGAAAGAAACAAATCTTTCTCTACCTCAAGTGTCAATAGCACTCGGCCTCTTCATCGATAGCAGAGACCAAAGGGAGCATCTTCTCCCTAAAGCTAGCAGCTAGAGGACCCAAAACATCAAATAGAATGAATCCAAGGATCCATTACCAATGGTGTAAGCATTTTCTGTTGCTCTATGCCAACAGGCAGTTTGCATTTTAGAGCTCCCATGAGAGCTTTATCAAGGAGAGCCATGGAGCCAATTGAATAAACCAAGCTTAGCTCCCAATGCACCCAAAGCCGTTAAATAGCCTACTGGGATATAATCCTTTAGATTGGAAATTTTCACCCAACCCTCTGGACAAGCGCTTGGAAATTTTCTGCACCTAGGTTGACCTGGATACAATCCTTTGAATTGGACGTGCTCCTCTTCACCCAACCTTGTGGACAAGCGTGGGTTTATGTTGGATATTTAGATTCTTAGATGTCGCTATTGCTTAAGGCCTTAATCGCTGGAAAACTACCCAGACAACATCTCAGTGCTGTTAGTCATGTAGAATAAGCAGCCTCCATGTGCAGGAATATCTACACAGAATCACCATTGCACGATGAAGAAGCGCCTCCATTAACTTATGATCTGAGATCAATTTATAATCTCAGTCCTAGGGGCAGGTTCTTGTTGACAAATACACAATGCACAAAGTTTACAAATTCCTAAAGCAAGGTACATAAGATCAAAACAAAAGTGAAATTTGGAGGAAATTCGAAGCAGAGGGGTAAAACAGAGTTAATATCAAACAAGGCACTCATGCATGCACTGAGGAAACAGTCGCACACAGTCACAAACCCTAGGAGCTCCAACATCTCCTTGCACAATCATTTCTTTTAAACTCAATCTTGCACTTCTTTAAGCAATCAAGCAGTCCCAGCAACTGCGTCTGCTTCTGCCTTCGCCATAGGATCCTCTGAGGCCTTTATTTCTACCTCTTCTGTTTCCTCCACATTCTCATTCACTGCTTTTCTCCTTCCTTCCTCTTCTGCAGCTCGTACAGTTGCTATGTGCTCAGCCTGCAGCCGCTGCAGCTCTGCTTCTTGTTGTTGACGTTCAAACCACGTGTCCGCATCCGCCCAGACTAATAAATGAAGAGCCCACAAAAAGCTGACAGTCAATATAATTGTTCACACACAACATTGGTTTTTTAAATTGAATTCTCGCACAAAACTTACGTGGTTGAGAAGCCCATCCTTGTTCTCCCCCCTTGATCCTGATGGGCTGAGCGTAGTTGACAGTCAACACTCTGCCATACAGTTCTGCATTGTGCATGTTGTCCATAGCTGCTGCTGCATCTTCTTTCTCAAGGTATGTCACAAAACCAAAGCCCCTATGCTTCTGTGTAGCTTGATCTAGTGGTGTGGTTACATCCTTGATGTCTCCAAAGGGAATGAATGCAGCATGTAGTACAGGTTCAGTGACATTTTCTTCTAGACCACCTGCAAATAGTAAAAGTCTTGTTAAAGGTTAAATCATATTGCAAGCTGATTCAAACATCAATTAGAGGTTTCTTATTTCAGACACGGGCTTACACCAGTCACTTCCATCGTATTTTATCGAGATGATGCAGTTATCCTATCACGCTCTTCAACAAGGACCACGATCCAAGAGTTAATACTAGTAAGTCAGGCACTCTACTAGGATGGCGGACTTTATCAGGAGCTCCCTCACCTGGAGTGGAAACAATATTAGGATGTACCTTGTCATTCACACAAGTTGCATAAAGAGAGGCAGATGTGGGAGCACACAAAAGCTCCATGTACACCTGGTATCCCCTACAAAGGAGAGAAGAGCCACACATGTACTGATCGCCATGCTCTTAGATCTGAGGGAGCCATTTACTTGCACTGTGCCAAGCCCCCCCTAATATGCTTTATTACCAAGGAGTATTTGCAGTGCAAGCTTGTGGGGGATCAATAGACCACCAGATTTCACATCATGAAAACAAGATCAAACAGGTATATTCATGTCACAAGTTCACTGGATCCTCGCCAACTAGCTACCGACAAGAAAATCCTCATTACAGGCGAATCCAAACCAGAGGGACTCCCTCCTTGGAATACCCTGGTTCTCCTCAAGATCTATCTCACTTAATCCCAAAATAGAGATGTCCCTCCACGGAATGCTCTGATTCTCCAAAGCTTTGTTTTGATGGATCCACTTGGGGACCTCTAGGCACTCCCAAAGCCAAACGTGTTGTTACATGCAGCGCAGCAGGAATCTTCTTAATCGAGCTCATCACAAGCGAATCCAAAACTGGAGGGATTGCCTCCTTGAAATACCCTGGTTCTCCTCAAGATCTATCTCACACTTAATCCTAAGATAGAGATGTCCCTCCACAGAATGCTCTGATTCTCCAAAGCTTTGTTTGCTGGGTTCATTTGGGGACCTCTAGGCACTCTCAACAAACCCATAGCCAAATGTGTTACATGCAGTGCAGCGGAAGTCTTCTTAATCACGCTGGTAAGAGAGAGAGAGAGAGAGAGAGAGAGAGTCTATCAAGGGTTTGTCACAACCAAACCCTCTCCAAGATCCCCTAAACACAACATAAACACATGGTTAATCCAGATTAATAACCGCACGTTCAAGCTCACCACCCAACCATAGATCCAAGAACGTCGCATCAACCCCCAAGCATAGGGGTCAAGGCTCTCATCCATACAGACCCAACCAAGAGGCCATGGTGTCCCATGCCACCATGACCCGTCCCGAAGGACCGTTGGGCCTTGGCAGATTATCTGAATCACTATGGACTCGCAAGTGTGGGTTAGCACTAGGTACTCACCATCATAGCACAAGGCTACAACAATACAATGACCCACTCCACCCATACAATGACCCACTCCACCCATAACCCTCACTACAACAATACAATGACCCACTCCACCCATAACCCTCACTTAAACAACTTTTTCCAATAAAAGCTATACTATGGGATTATTCACTTATAGCTATTATAAAACTTGACCC
This sequence comes from Cibotium barometz, assembly GCF_041138505.1. Lineage (NCBI taxonomy): Eukaryota > Viridiplantae > Streptophyta > Polypodiopsida > Cyatheales > Cibotiaceae > Cibotium > Cibotium barometz. Next base: position 1,982,911 of record NC_141064.1, on the reverse strand, counting down.
TTATAATCAGCCTGCTTTACTAATCCCAAGGATCCCTAGCCCCTGGATTAGGTCGACTAACCCTATCGTTAGCATCAGGTATGTAACATACTTCCCCTCCTCACACATTTATGTCCTCAGAAATGAAGTCGCGGAATCTATGCTTCAAACTAGCAATTATATCCCAAGTTGGGAGTCCTCCTCCACCCTCTTAAATTCAAGAATCAACTTATTTCTAAGCTTCCTCTCCCTGAAATCAACAATGAGCTCCAGCTCATGTGGAACAAAGGACAAATCCTAAACATCATCAAGTTCTTGACGAGACACAATGTTATCCTCGCCACCAAGTGTAAGCCCGACAGAGCATGCAGTGAGAGATTCAACCACGTATACAAGAAATATAGATAGAGAGAGAGAAGGGGGAGAGAGAGATGGGAATAAGGGTTTCACAAGTACACCACGCTAAGTGGGGAACAGGCCCTGCCCCCTTTTCAGGATATTATTTCAAGAACAATCCATGGGCTCTTCCAAGCTAGGACCAATACAATGAATGAATACAATATCAAACAAGAGTGCCGATGTCGAGGTCGGGCTGAAGTCGATGTTGAGGCACAAGATATCTGATGCCGGGTTCACCACGAGGATGACCCACAAGAGTCTTACACCAGGCTAGTACCAAGATATGAATCAATTCTTTGTTGCTCACAAAAATCTCACAAGGAACTCGGGGACAAGATCTTGAGAAAGATGCACGCTGTCCAAGTTTCTTTCACCAAAAGAGAGGAGGTGGTGCTTCTTCAAATGGTGGCAGCCCTCCAAACACAGTGGCTGAAAAGGTGGTGCTACTGGAGGTGGCGGGCGGCAACCAGTAAGTGGCGGTGGAGGAGCAAACAAGGCAGCAAACATGCAGCTCTGGGCGGCGGAAAACACCGCTGAGCCACCAGCGGAAGGCGGCTCTGGGCGGCTAAGCCACCGACAAAAGCGGCTCTAGGGTGGCAGCAGCGGCGGCAATTCAGCCACGGCATAGGTGGCGTTCTAGAGGAGGAGCTCGACGGAATTAGCTCTGCAAAGGCAGCAGTGGTGGAGCTGTAGGCGAGGCAGAGGCTAAGGGTGGAGCAGATGATAATAAGGATGATGTACCGGGGAGGAGAAGATGATGACAAGGTTCTTGCTCTCCCCAAGGTGGTTCTCCACGAGTTCTTCTATACCTCTTCAAGAGGGTACAAGCTTCTTATATACTTGATAAGGGTGCCTGCTTTTGCCAAGTTTTGCTTTTGTTTTATTTTCTTGCTTTTGCTTTTTCTTTATTAAATATCATTAATAATAGCCAAAGTTCTTGATTTGTGCTTTTACAACTTCAAGGCCTTGCTTTTTACACTTGAGCTGCTTTTTGAAAAAGCGGCTTTTAGCTTTTTGATCCAGTTCGATGTCCTCTTTCCAATGGTGCCCTCAGCTTTTGGTCAACATAGTTTGACTTTTTGTTTTTTCCTCTTTTTGACCAAGAATGGTGCTTTGTCCAATGCCAGCTTTAGAAACCCTAGTCCCATGTATCCATCAACCTGTCCATGTGTCCAAGCATGAGTTCCATCATGTGAAAAGAGCTTGGACGACCAAATAGTTACATTCCCTCCCTCTTATATCACAGTTGTCCTCAACTATGGGATACAAATATTCCATATGATCGTGGTACTAGCCCCATCTGGTGCTCTTGTGCATCTAGTCTTTCCTCATATATGTGGTGCCTTCTGCTCATCTGGCAATATCTTTATGCCTTTCGTTGACCGATGTCCTTGTTTTTGATGGTACATGTTCTTCATAGCCTGTCACATGTGTTAGATATAATAAATGCATACTCACCTTCTCCAAAAACTAGATACAAGCTAGTCAACAAACAAGTATGCATCACTCGCGTCTATTGGATATTCCAAGTACTAGCTAGGTAGTCTGGAGCCTAGTGGACTATCACATGCCATAAATCCAAGCACTATCCATACATCAAAAACAGCACACAAAGTCAAAGAAGTTCAATCATACATCAGTATGCAATGCACAAGTAATGATCCACTTGTTCATGGATTGTCTCAGCATGTATACATGCTTGATAGAGATTGCCTCCCATGACTAGCACTAGAGTCCTCTATGCAATTATATTGCGAGAGGGAGAGGGAGCGATTGAGATGCGCTGGACTGCCCTCCTCAGCAACACGGCCACCACCAATACGGACACATGCATAGTACTATGAGGTGGTTGAGTAGTTTCAGGCAGATGGCATACAAATGGCCTCTCCCCCCCCATTTCAGTATAGCCTGGATTCCCCTACCTTGATCTCTCACGACAGGAGATCAACCGGATCATCCGGTTGGATCTACTTAGGCTACACATACACCAGACATGGGTGTCTCCGTCAGAGATTGGTAAGAAGTGTGAGTTCTACAGTGATCACTTCTTGAGACTCTCCGAGGATGGATTCTTTGAGACTCCGGGATACATTCAGATACACGTGTCACATGCTATGCGTATCACCATCGGCCAGCTCAAGGTATCCTCCCACCACCTCAGAGTAGAGACTGGCAGAGCTGAGCATATCCCACATGAGGAGAGGACATGCACAATATGCACCACAGGAGCAGTATAGGATGAGGCCCATTATATGTTCAGTTGCCCGGCTTACTACGAGATACGAGGGAGATTCTATTGCTTCTTCTGAGCGATTCGGACCACTCACACGGGTGATACAGTTTGGGGATCAGGGGTGCTTGGGCATGTGCTTATGGAGCTCAGACGACACAAGGAACTAGTGTTGAGGCAACATGCTAAGAGAGCGCCCAAGCTCCGACAGGACACATCACAGAGAGCTATCATAGATTTCTTTATGGTACACACATCCACATTGGAATTCACTGCCCACAACAGTTCCTCTACTACGAGACCAGAGCCTACCATCCGTACCCACGCTCCAGCTCCACGCCCCAAAGGAGTTCTTAGCGAGAGAGCTCAATCCGTTCTGCAAGCCAAACATCCCCGACCCTGAGCATCAAGCCCCTCCACCACACAGAGACAAATTCGTGAGGTTCTCCACCGACATGACATGCGAGGCCTGATATTCACTCCACCATCAGATCGGTTCTGGCCGAGGCGGGTATTGTCATTAGCTGATCACAACATATCTCACTCTACACAAGATCATCTATTGATCACATGTACTATCATATGTTTTCATTTTACTTTTTCTTTTAGTTTTCCATGGCTCGGTATATCCATGGTACCATTGTATTACTTTTGGTCTCATAGGCCCTTGGGGCCTTCCGTAGACGTTAATATAACTATCTTTCTTTCTTTCTCTCTATTCTCCAAATTGGATGCTCAGGGTGGTAACCCAACTCGGCTACCTAAAGAAGTGAGAGCATCCGGTGGATGGTTAAACTGCAGTCCAGAAAAAACACACAGGCCTCCACCATGTCAAGAGAGACATCACATCGAGAAGAAAGCCAACAAGAAGAGATGGAGGCACAAAGCTTCCAAACAAAAAAAAACGCTTCCGCCAGGCACAGAAGAGCTCCTGAGAATAATGGAGCAAATAAATTCTCTGAAGATGCAGCTTGCCACCAAAAAAGAGAAGCCCAAAGAAGGCATCTCAGATCTCGCATAGGTCCTTCTCCATATGGAGGAACAAAAAAGAAAAGACGAAGATCGACGTGAAGAACAAAGCAGAAAAGATGATGAAGCAAAAAGAAAAGCAAAAGAAGAGAAAGAACTGAGACGTGCGGAGGAACAAAGGGATAGGGAAGCCACGTGCAAATATGAGGAAGACCAACGGTGCAAAGAGAAAGCAGACCGAGAGTTCCAACAAAGACTCAACTAGGAGGTTGTGCAAATCCAGCATCAACAAATGATGGCACAAATTCTGGCAGCCCTCCCTCAACAGGCTCCAAATTCCTCGTCCTCCACCGCCCCTACCACCACCGTCATACGAATCTCGCCAAATTTTAGTAAGTATGATGGTAAGTGTGGTCATGCTGGTGTTACTCAATTTATTCATCAATTTGAAGCACATTTTCCATTAGCTAAAATTACAGATCCACAAGACAAAGTCTATGTAACAACACCCCAACTCCCTCGCATTGGTCACAACTTCACAAAGACCCCATCACAAGCCAATTTCGTTTTCATTGGAACACCTTCGTGGCTGACCTCAAAACTCGTTTCCTTCCACCGTAGTACATGACCAATCTTGAGAATGAGTTTTACAAACTCAATCAAGGTGGTTCTCCTGTTCTGACCTATTCCAACACGGTCATTACAATGGCCCAACAGTTGGGCATATTGGAAGAAGATAAGCTCAAGCAATTCATTCGAGGTTTAGAAACTACCATTAGGTACCTAGTGAGAAATTTTGAGCCTCATACTTATGCACGGGCACTGACCCTCGCTTAGAATCAAGAGTTGATGCTAAACGAAGGTAAGCCCCAACAGGTACAATCTTTCCCAAAGCCCCAACAGTAGTCATCTACCTAGGTTAAGGGGGCTCAGAATAGCAAAGACCAAAAGAACCAAAAGAAAAATTATCCGAGTCAATCGGGTAATAAAAAAGATTCTACGTCCAAGAAGACTCCCGAGGAAAAAGCTAAGGAGGGCATCACTGGAGGTAATGTCCAACCGGATGAACAGACACGGTATTGGACGGAGAACCGTTGTTTCTTCTGTCACACTATGGGAAACAGGAAGAAAGATTGCACGAAGTTCCAGGCTGAAAAGTCTGCTAAGGCATCCACTTCCACACTAGCAACTGTAGCATCCTTATCCACACCTCTGCCATCAACCTCAAATGCTATTCAGCTTTTACCCTCTTTGAATTCAGTGTCACCAATAGCATTTGATGATAAGCAGGAGGGTGAGACTGAGGGAAAGACAAAGGCTCTCATCCGTGCCTATGACACTACAAAGGGATAGTAGTTCATTGTTCTCTTTGACATGGGCAGTTCTAAGGATGCCATCTCTCCATAGTTGCCACCAAGATGAGCTATGCCTTGGTTCCTTATCATCTAGATGTGGACGGGTTTACCCCTAGTCTACATACACACATCACTCATAAAGCTCGACAATTTGAGTTTCAAGTTCAGCGGGCCACACTGCATCGGGATTTCATTGTCTCCCTTCTTTTAGGGTGTGACATGATCCTCGGGATCCAATGGTTTTGACAGTATGCACCCATTCTTGATTGGAGACAAGACACTTTCACTATCGTTGAAGGTTTTCCTAATCCTCTCATGATTCGCGAGGATCGGAGCATTCCTAGAACTCCACTCATTTCCCACATTCAGGCCCAACGAGCTATCAGAAAAGGAGCAGAGTGTGCGTTACTATATGTCCGCTTCGTCTAATGCAGTTCAAATAGCATCTACGCAGGGGAGCAACGGATGGCTGGTCTTTTGTCTCAATACAACAACATCATGTTGCGGGATGACTTCCCACCCAGTAGACCTGAGGACCATCACATAGAGTTGGTTCCTGGTTCAGAACCTCTAAGCAAGTTCGCCTACCGCCTTTCTAAGGCATTGGAGAGCAAGCTGGAGCAGCAATTAGCCCAGCTTCTCTGGTCCGAATTTATCCGACCATCTTCCTCACCTTTTGCCGCTCCCATTCTATTTGTCCAAAAGAAGGCTAAGTCTACCCATCGAGAATTGGCCGGACGCCGTATGAGGTAGCATTTGGTCGTTGGTTCTCATCTCTTTTAAAGAGACAAGTGTCACCATCTCTTGAGGCCAATAGAACCATTGAGACATTCTCAGAAATCATGGAGTCAATTAAGGAGCGCCTTGCCAAAGCTCAGAAAGCATATACCCGGCAAGCCAACAAATCCAGGCGAGATGTCAACTTTAAGCTAGGGGATTGGGTATATCTCCGCATCATGAAACAACGGCTAAAGCAAGTGAACAAGCACTGTCCCAAACTATCATTCCGAAGTTTCGGCCCATTTTTTCCAATCATTCAAAAGTTAAGTGATGTCTCTTTAAAGTTAAAGTTGCCGGAAAGTTGGACTATGTACGATGTCTTTCATGTTTCTTGGTTGAAGCCATATGTAGGTCTAGCATTGCAGGATATATCAGAAGAGCAACCCACATATGATAGACGAAGTTGAAGTCATAGAGCCAGAGCAAATTCTCCTCCACAGATGGAATCATGGATCCGGTCGAAGAATACGACAGTTCTACACGAAGTTTAAAGTCCGTGGAACCCATGAAGCAGTTTGGCTAGATGAAGAGTTCTTTCAAGGGTATCCCTAGTTGTTGGTGGACTACTTGGAAGCCTTGAACCTGCCACCAAGTTAAGCAGGTGGGAATGTCACGTGCACTCTACACTGGGGTACCAAGTGACACACTGGCATGATCATCAGTGCAACATTTGTACAAAAGTAGCACCTTTTTTAGGAATATTTGTCGTACACCGTGACCCCATTGTGAGACATCAGTCCAGGGACAGTCAGGCACGAGCTACGCAGGTCAGTCTCTCTAACCCTTAGAGGTCAGTCAAGTGTTAGTCCTCTTAACCCACTTAAAGAATTCATCATACAGGAGTATGTAGGTGTCTGCCATAGCCTTAGTTGCATGAGTAGGCATTGTTAGATCATTTCACATAGAAGGTGGAATGGATCTAGAGTTAAAGATGAAATCAAACTAATGAAAGATGAATTCTAGCATTGTTAGATCATTTCACATAGAGGGTGGAATGGATCTAGAGTTAAAGATGAAATCAAACTAATGAAAGATGAATTCTAGCATCCATTACACATGAAATTAGCATTTCCAAGCATCATAGCCAAAGATGAACAAGAGAGAGAATCCATATGTGTACGTAGCAAAGAGAAAGATACACAATGGCCTAAGTGTGTTAACCTCTCACCAAGAGGATGGCTTGAAAGCTAGCCATGAGCCTTGACCATAGATGGCCATCTCCATAGTAGGAGCCAAAGGTACAATGGAATATCCAAGATTAGTAAAATGACAAAAGGTTCTATCCATGTGTCCAAGGCCCTATTTATAGTGTTTTACCCATGGGCCCATTTACATGTATGCTATAGGTTCATGACAAACCATCCCTTCCCAAAGATTTTGTCCTCAAAATCATACAAGATATTAACACTTCCAGTGTGGCCACAATTGGAATCTTTTAGAAGTAAAGAGGTTCCCAAAAATGCTCTTGAAGTACATTTGGAAGAAGAAATCAAAATGTAATGAAGCCCACAAACTCTTTCTCCAATGCAATCATGTGAGACTGTTATGGCAGCCTTGTTGTCGGTGAAGATCCTTGAAAATACTTCATGAAATCTCCATAAAAATGGGTTGCAATTGATGCATAACCTCAACCAAATGAGTCCCACATCTTTGCCTTATATCATGATGATCTTCCAAGTGTGTTGGAGTAGAATGATGGCCCCAACAATGGATCCAACCAAAGCTGTCCAAAAATTACAGCAAATTTGTCCAAAGATTACAGCATATGTAGTCCTCATGTAATGCCCATTCTCCACATGCTAAACATGCCACTTGGTCAAGGAATACTTCCATCAAGCAAACCATGTTGTTGTACATACTCCATTGATTGCCAAGTAGCCTCATCCATGGGCAAATGCTTCCATTTAACAAGAAATTCTTCAATATTCCTGTTCCTCATTCAATGCTCTTGTCCTCTTGTCTACAATCCTCTCCGGCTCATATATTATCTCTCCTTCATCCATTGGTAGTAGTTCTTCAAGCTCTTGAGGAAGAGAACCCACAAACCTCTTGAAGTTAGATACATGGAACACATTATGGATTCTTGTGGAAGGAGGTAAGTCAAGTTTGTAAGCCAATTCAACTACTCTCTTGACTATCAAATATGGTCCATAATACCGATGAGCCAACTTTTGGGTTGGAAGACCCTTCGAGGATATTGTGATGGCTCTTAGGAAGCTTGAGTAACACATAATCACCTTTCTTGAACTCCACTTCACGTCTATGCTCATCCGCATTTGCCTTCATGACTTCTTGAGCCTTCTTCATGTTGTCCTTGCATAATTGAAGAAGCTGTCTCATCCTTTCCAACTCATCCTTGGCTAAAGGATTAACCATTTTATCCTCATGAAAGCCAATGGATGGCACATGTACTTGATAACCATAAAGAGCTTCAAAAAGTGACATCCCAATACTCAAATGCTTGCTGGAATTATGGCAAAATTCAGCAAGATAGAGCCATTCATCCCATGATGCTTCCATGTCATGACAATAGTGCCTCAAGTACACTTCAAGCCATTTGTTTGTGCACTCCGTTTGCCCATCAGTTTGAGGGTGATAGGCTGTAGAGGGAGTGATTTGAGTACCTAAGTTCTCATACAATGTCCTCCAAAAAGTGCCCATAAACTTGGTATCTCGATCACAAACTATATTGAGTGGCAATCCATGTATCTTGAATACATGCTCCATAAATTGCTTGGCAATGTGAGAGGATCCATATGTAGTCTTGGAAGCAATGAAATGGGCTGATTTGGTGAGTCTATCCACCACCACAAAGACTTGATCCCATCTATGCTTCGTCTTTGGTAGACCCGTGATGAAGTCCATAGAAATGTGAGTCCATTTCCCATCCGGAATAGGCAAAGGATGGAGTAAACCACTTCGCAATTGGGGTCCTTTTGGGACTTTCTCTTGGGACAATTAAATGACATATGTCCCTCTTCAGTACAGTAAAAACATTTCCGAGCATCTCTCAAAGCCTATCTTTCCTCAGAAGTTCTCTTGGGCATTGGCAACTTCTTATACCGCGTCTCTGAAGACCCTTTAGCATCACGTGAAGCATGCCCAATTTTTACTTCCTTTAAACCCAGATGAACCTCCAGTGAGTAACGCATTAGCTGTCATAGCATTCTCTATCATCTGTGACATGTTCGTTACTCGAGTCTTGATACAATAATCATGCACCTCTTTGGGCAGCCCACAACAATACTTCTCTACCTGCTCAGACAAAGGCACTGCACGGTAAGAAGTCACTGGGAGTAACGCTTCCCAAAACTTCTTGTTATAATCTTTTAAATTGTCACATTTTGAAGCATCCAACTTGTGCCATGCAGTCATAACATCCACCTCAAATGTAGATGTGAGCCTACGGAAGAGAAGACCTGTTTAAATTGTACCCAAGTAGTGGGTGCTATGCCCTGCAAAAGAAGAGTAGACCACCACTGCAAAGCATTGCCTTTGAGAAAAGTGGCAGCTTTCCTCACCTTAGAGGACTCTGTGTAATTCCCACCAGAAAAAGCAGCATCAAACTGCTGTAAAAAGGTAAGTGCTTTTAATTTATCTTTGGCTCCACTGAATGTATCAAACTTCACAGTAGCTCCCCCTTCCTTATAATCTTTCTCCTTACCCATAGGCGTTAGATTATCATATGGAAGTGGCTTCGCAAGATTGCTGTCCCCAACATTCATGCCCATCATAGGGTCAACATTATCCATTCCCACACCTGGCATGCCATACATTCCAGCCATGTTTCCAAACATACCATTATGCATACCTGGCTGCATACCACCATACATATTTGCTTGCATTTGGATAGAACCTTTTGTCATTTTACTAATCTTGGACATTCCATTGTACCTTTGGCTCTTACTATGGAGATGGCCATCTATGGTCAAGTCTCATGGCTAGCTTTCAAGCCATCTTCTTGGTGAGAGGTTAACACACTTAGGCCATTGTGTATCTTTCTCTTTGCTACATACACATATGGATTCTCTCTCTTGTTCATCTTTGGCTATGATGCTTGGAAATGCTAATTTCATGTGTCGTTCATCGAGAAGCAAAGAGAAGCTCATGATAGGTGGATGGAAATGCCACACTTTCTCAAGAGGGAGTACAAGGATTTTGCACAATTCTTTGGGTCATATGTGCAAATGCAAAAGTACAAGCCTTCACACTATCATGAGAATGCATCATCTACCGCATCTAAGGATGTGAAAGACAAGATCTCTCTCTCCAAGTTCAAGGGTGATGGATCAACCCCAAATGAGTTGGAGGAGTGGATGAACAAGTTGGATACATACTTTCAGCTCTACCCAAAGAGTGAAAGGGATAAAGTGCAGTTTGCATCCTTACATTTGGAAGATTATGCACATCAATGGCGGAGACATATGATTAAGGAAGGTACTATGCCACACACTTGGGAAGAATTGAAGCAGGAAATGAATGTCATTTGTTTCGCCTTTGGTTCTTGATTGATACCATGAGCAATTGGATCCCGAGCAACACTCATGTCCGCTATCTCGGATGCCAGGTGGGCATCGATATCTCTCCAAAGCAACAGCTCGCCCCTCTTCTTCTAAGCATTCGGAAGAAGCTTTTGTACTGGAGCTCTAGGAGGCTCTCCTTAGCTAGTTGAGTGGTGGTGGCAAACCAGGTCCTTCTTGCCACTATGTGGTACATTACTTCTTGTTGGGCCTTCTCCTATGCATGCATGGGTTAGGTATAGCGGTTGATCCGGAACTTCTTGTGGGCCAACAATGACGGGAGGCTTGCCCTGGCCAAGGTGGCCTGGAGAGTGATCATTCCGCCACGATGCAAAGGGGGCCTAGGCATCATTGACCCCGCCATTCAGAGTTGCACCCTGCTGGGCAAGCTGATTGTTAGAGGACTCCTTCCCGACGGTGAGCCTTGGAAGGACTTCCTCATGGCCCGGATTTCACTCCGTACCTCGAGCCTAGGAGACCCTTGGCCGCAAAGTACTAGATGGATCTTCACTGAGATGCGGGCCCATAGATTTAGCCTAGCTTTTGAGGATAGATTCCGAGGGAGTGGACTTGGCGTGATGATGCTAATCACGAGGAGACTCTAGATACTCCCTTTTTCACATACACAGCGCAACTAGGCTGCAGGATTCAAATGCCAGAGGTTGATGGCACTACGGCAGCAACAGTTTATTGGCAGTCATAGGGCCTCTCACAGTGTTTTGGCAGTCATAGGGCTTGTAGGAGCTTGGCGGTTGGCACATGGTTGGCCATTGGTGGTCGACCAACAGCTTATCCAAGGTGCGGCCACCCTCACTGTCTTTGGGATTGCCCGAAGACTCAGCAGGTTTGGCAGCAGATTCTCCGTCTTCACGACGGACACAGGACCTCGACCCATATCATTACATGGGGCACTGTCGCCTGGGCCACAGAGGCTGAGGTTGTCACGGCTTATGAGGAGGAAGGTGGGGGGCTAGCCCTTCAGGTAGAGCTCTCACCTTCGCATTTCGGCAATACCAGTCCCAATCCCATCTACTCACCACTGGAGACCGGGCTCATGCCAGAGATGGGAGATTTGGAGATTTGCAATAGCATTGCAACCTAGCACATATGGAGAGCTACATGTAGCGAAGCCATCGTGGGTACCCACACTAGTCCATTAGGAGCATTTGGCTCGACATCATCCATACCCTCCACGGTCAGTGTACGCGGTCAATGGTGGAGGTTGCAAGGTGGCTCTAACCGCATGCGGAAGCGGCGGGAAGCTTTCTTGAGGCTTTAGCGGCCTGGCCCTTTTCTCACCGATAGAGGTGGTGCTCCCACTTGGCATTACAGACCACCAGTGTGGTTATCCCCCTGCCCCTATATGAGATAGCCTTCTCTTTACTACAGAGCAACCAGCAGAAGGAGAAGTGCATCTTTCTCCACCTTTGATTATTTGATCCCCGCCCTATACATGGAGGCGAGGTTGTATCTAGCCCTTCGTGGTTGTATTTAGCCCTTTGTGGCTGTTTTCTTATTAACTAATAGAAGGATCTTTTTCCCAGGAAAAAAGAAATTCTGCACAAGTTTGGCATCAACGAAGTTGTGAGTACTACAGGGTCAAAAAGGATGTGCACAGTCTTCCCCAATACCAATCCATACATCCATATAAGATACGGATCTATGGATTGGGACCGAAGACCGATATGTTTACATACCATGCATGCACTATGATCTAGAATTGTAGTATCAACGAAAGAAATTTTAGGGTTACCTCACGTGAGCTGCCTTGGGCACTCTCTTCGCTTGCGGACAACTTGCTCTCATATCGCCCTTCTAGCCACAAATGAAACACCCACCATCTCAGAAAGTCTGGAGACCTTGGTAGGTTTTCTTCTCTTTCTTTGGATTGGAATCACATGAAGCCTGGGTTTGATTTTTTTTTTGTGAAGCCTTCCCAAACCTAAAAATTGTGTTTTACATTGTCGGAACTGCCTAGAGTGTGCGGTTTTTGACAGACGTGTTTCTTCCTCTCTCTCAACTCAAGTCTATCACAAATGTACTTGATCAACTCATGGTCAATCAAGACAACAAATTTGGATCCATACAAATAATGTCTCCAAATTTTCAATGCATGTATTACCGCATACAATTCTTTCTCCAGAGCATGCCACGCCATAGGTCGCCCTCCCTGGAACAAGGCAGCCCCTATCGCGTAATCACTGGCATCAATCTCTTTGTGGTTGGCCAAGATCTGGTAAGGCCAAACTAGATCCTTCCTTCACCTTGAACTTGAGAGTACAAATAGCCTCGTCAAGCCTCTCATTCCAAGCAATAGATTATAGGACTATTGGAATTTGGACTTTCGTCCCCATCCTTTGAGAAGGTTCGTGAACTATAGGCACAGTGGTGGGTAGAGCTTCTGCAGGACTTTGATATGGAGATTTAGTATAGGAAGGGCAATTTGAAGTGGGTTGCAGATGCTTTGAGTTGGATTACACCAAGTGTCTTACACTACTCTATCCGTCTACTATCCATTTGAGGTCTGAGTTTGTTATGTTTACAACACCAAAAAATGCATGTATGCATAAGCATGTACAAAACTTGCCTACAAAGCTTTGAAGGTTACCAAAAACAACTAAGGAAAGCCATACGAAGTCCGAGGACTGTGAATCTCATTAAAGCCACCTTGGACTAACTACAGCTTTTGAGCAAAGAGATTAACCTTGAATCCGTTCGACAGGCCTTTCATAAGCAAAGCAAGTTAAGTATTGGAAGTCCAGCAAGAGTCACCACTCACAAACTATGTCTTTTCACAAATGCCACCACAAAAAGATTTTCTTCATAACGCATAGACGTCCATGAGTAAACAACTTTAAGGCAGTAATATCAATACAACAGAAAGATCAACGAGAATAGTATTTACCAACATAAAGAGTAGTCTTTGGGTTTGTTCCCATGTTCTTTCTACAGCGTTGACAAGATGTATCTGCACACAGCTTTCATTCATTTAGTCCCTCTAAAACGACGAGGAAATTCATGTGCACCTGTTGTCATGCCAAAGACCTAGGTATCTATCTATGGGTGCATCCAAAATTTGCGCGCATGCTACGACGATGGCATGATAGTAAGAAGATTATCATGCAGCCATAGGGTTTCTGAGGAGACTCACAATTTAGAACTACTACCCTACCTACTCAGAGAACAAATTTTAATTAGTGCTTGCCCACGAAAAAAGTGGGCATTCATAATTAATGCCTTAGCCTTACGTTATAGCCTTACGTTAGGCTAAGGTATTATTTAAAATACCATCTATACATCCTAAAGGTTAAAGTGGCCCTCCAACCAACAGCCTCTTCCTCCTTCTTCTTCTTTTTGGAACATGACTATAATTATATTTATAAGCTGTTCAAAGACAAATACAGAAGTCTACTTTTTACAACTGTCACTCTCATCCGATCATAATTCACTATTAAGTAAGCTACAAATTTGTCTCCTCCTCCCAAACAAAAGATGAGTGCTCCCAAGAGATATGTTATCTCAGCTGCATGCCAGCCCACAAGCAAGGACTCAGTAGTGCATCCTTTGGGAGTCTGTTCCTCCATGAACTCTTTCTTGGTCCAAATCTTCACATCCGATCTCATGCCAATCTCTACCAAAGCCAAGTGGTTGCTTCTCCTTTAAATACCATCTTCAAGTTTTAGGTCCAAACTTTAGAAAGCTTTCCTTCAAGTCTTTCCCTGAATAACCCTACCACATGCCGAAAATTGTTAGGTTGCCCTAGTATATACAAACATCTCAGCATCTTAAAAGTGGCTCGTCCTATCTGACACGGCTCTAAATTTCTAGGGAGATAAAAATCAAATAAATTGCAAGAATTGATTTAAATTCAAACAATTCATCAAACATCACATGACCATGATCAAAATATTCAAAAACAAATGAAAATACTTAGCTCACAAAGATTCGGCTCCAAGATTGGGTGCAATCATCCCCCCTCATGTGTGTATGGCCTATTTTCCCCCATACATGTGTGTATGGCCTATTTTCCCCCATACATGAGTATTTACGAGATACTTTATTCCAATTTAGGCCATAGCCTCCAAAAATACAAAAAGGATGCTTTTCTTGCACGACACTCTCTTATCTTCAAAAATAGAGTGCCCATAAATTGAGGCTTGGGTTTAAAACATATCACGCTTTACCAAATATTAAAGATCAAGTCTATGCTTGATAAACTATGGCTTTTACAAAATAAATTAAAATGTGCACAAGCTAGCACATGTATATACAAAGCTTGTTTACAAAAATGGTGTGCCAAGTAATAAATTTGTGCGACTTCTCTTCAATCCTCATAATCCTCTTCACCTATAAAATAACCAACAATAAATTGGTGAAATAAATATTCCATAAGCATACAAACCATCATTACACACATGTTTGCCAGGCGTAAGTAACCCAGTCACCCTTACATATACAAACCAACTGAAACAAACATTAGAGACCCGAAGCATATGTCAATATCCACCAAACTTATTAATATTTATAATGGTATCACCCATGATATTAACATAATTTGGCATGACGCAAAGATAATCCAAGCATCCCCGAATTATCTAAGAGGGTAGAATAATATTTTTAAGAGGGCTTAAAATATATTCCCATAGCACTATCCTAGCCAGTAAAGCCTGTACTACCTCTACAAATGAATTGTCATTCATCTTATTTACATAATATACATACCAACATTGATGCACACATCTATACATCAGCTCTACCACATCAAGCCCATGCCCTAATCCCTTAAGAAATACCACAGCCAGTTTTTAGAGTTCCAAATATCCCAAAGACAACAATATCTAACAAGACTAAATTAATAGCCCCCTCTGTTTCTGTCAATCTCCCCAACAGCCAATCCCCCCAAGTTCCCTTTACCCCTATGCAAGAGAACAACCTCCAGCCATCTAGGGCATACTCTAGAGGTAAAGTTCCTCTGTAATAATTTATATCCAAGGGGAACAACCCACATACAAACCCTCCACAAAAAAAGTATGTGCCTTCATATAAATATCCATCCCCCACAATAGTCTCCACCTCTTCATCCAAGTATTTGGACTCCACCTTACTCTCCAAATTTTGCTACAATACATCACATTTATTTCACTCTTGCTCATCTCCTCATACAAACAACTACCTTTTCCTTCTCCAATGGAACCTGTAACCCATGCCACTTCTAATTTTGACATTCCTCCTCCTATAACTCCTTGAACTCCTTCGAGACAGAGAATTTGTATCTCAAAACCTACATGCATGCTAGAGACACCACAGCCCCACTAACAAGTCACCTTCAAATTCAAAAAATATATCTTAATCGAATCAAGGTTCCCTTCCTAAGGTTTATCATGTGAATTCGAATCTTGTTGGATCAACTTTAGGTTATTTTTTAGGAGGTCGTGAGTTTGAATCTTGCTAGACCCACTTTAGGTTGTGTCCGCTTGTGAGACCGGCATTGGTATGCTAGACCCACTTTAGGTTGTGTCCGCTTGTGAGACCGGCATTGGTATGCTAGACAAACTTGAAGTTGGCACTATGACTATGTAAAAATGGCAGGGTACCCTCAATCACACTCGTCTATGGACTATGTGAAACCAAAAAGTGACAGCTAACTACTCTCCATTTTTACCATGCAAAACAAGAGAACATGGGCACAAACATTTATAAAGCCAACCTAACTTCTCCTTTGACTATAAAGCTTATGCACAAAACTCACTCAATGCATGAAAGGCTAAAAATAAATTTTCTAGCTACTTACCTTTTTTGCATATATAGGGTTAAAAGAATCTCAAATACATTATGAGTTGGTAACCTTACAATTTTGATGTTAACAGAGAAAATGTTTTAGGTGTTGATATTTTTTAGTATATATTCATTTAAACAATAAAAAAACATATGCTATTTGTGAATATATTATCATATATTTAAATGTTATAAAAATGAGAATATATATATATTATAATGTGATGTTGATTTTTGCATTATTATTACAATATGTTTTCATGATGGTCTAAATTAATATATACATGTACATATATACATATATGCATACATACACACATAAGTGTATAAATACACACATATGTACATAAGCATATATGCTTACATAAACACACATGCACATATGTACATAAGCATATATACATACATAAACACACATCCATATATACATACATGCATGCATATATACATACATGCATGCACACAAATGCACACGCACACATATGCATGCACACGACACACATGCACACACGAGATAGATACACACACACACATGGGTGTGTCACATGTGCGCATGTGTGTGCCACACACATATACATGCATGTATGCATGACTTGCACACACATGTGTGTGTCACGTGTGTGTGTGTCACGTGTGCATTTGCATGTGTGTGTGTGTCACATGTGTACGTATGCATGTGTGCATGCACGTATGCAATGAAAATTCTTAAATAATAAATATAAGTCTTTTTACTTTATATTTATAATATATGTCTATTAATAAAAATTAAATAATTATATTTACTAAATTCTAATATACACATACACTTTTTTAAGAGAATAATTATGATTATGTAGGTGCTAGGGTTTGAACAATGTGTGTAGACTCTATAGGCATGGGCTTTACTACTTGGACTAGAACCTGATAGCTATGTTCTATTAAATATATTATAATGTAAAAGCATTATTATGATGATACTACAGTATCAAACATATGCATGCATTTTCATAAAAAATAAATTTTTATTTATGTTTTTATACGTTTGCAATTCATTAAAATAAATAAATTGAGAAACCTTTTTCGCCCAAAGCGAGGGGTACACTAAAACTCTTGTTTGGTGGAAATTCAACACAGTGTGTGTTGCCTCAAACTAGTGGCCAACACCACGTGGAGGTGTAGGTTGCAATGTCCTACAAGAGAGACTCCATTAGTAAGTGGTCCCCTCCTTTGCCCAACCAACTCTCCCTACCATAAGTTCAGGCCCAAGGGGAATATCTAAAGCTAGCCAAAAATGTGTCCCATGTGATCTCCCCCCATCACCAAATCATAAATGTGGGGAATTGCATGCTTTCCAACCCCCTTCTTAACCTTTCAAGATTTATAACTTTGAGGAAGGAAAAGAGTATTACAATTGCATGGGCTTTGATATCATCTTTGAGAGGATGCATTGATGGCCATGTTCACTCCTAAGAACAATCTAATCTTGCAAGGAGAGAAAAACAAGAAATGTAATGGCCATAGAGTGATTTATCATATACTCTCTTGTTGACAGATAGCTATAATCCTCAATTGCACTCTTTGATATTGTCAATCCACTAAAGTCTAGATCCCGAAAGGTCCAGCAAAGGAATAGAGCTATGGAGATCTCCACTCTACCTTGCTACCATGTTTACCTTGCTCTTGAGCAAGAATGGAGAAAAAGGAGTAGAGGAGAAGAAGAAGAAGCATAACACTCTTAAAATGCATGCAAATCCCACTCACATGCAAATATAAGAGTAAGCCAACATGAAGCAAGTAGAAAACTCAAGACTTGATTAGAATTATGCGTCTTGTCATTATTCTACACATCTTCTATCCATGGGCCTTATATTTTACATTTGGCTACCCCAAAGAATGTCCATGAAGCCTTATTTTCAAGCTATCTCATATTTTATATTTGGCTAACCAAAGAACGTCCATGTAGTCTTTTTTTCAAAGCTATCTTTATTATAGGCTTTGTACATTTACATGCTATTTCTTGATTTAGCTTTGTATATTACATGCTATTGTCATTTTTTCTATTACATATGCTTTATTAGCTTAGAATTTTATAGATAAATTTATCTTAAAATTCATTGTGTGGGTACAAAGTAAAAGCTTTGTATCATTACAAAAAGTAATGTTAACATGAGATCTTGAAATACTTTTTGAAGAATAATACAAAAACTCACAAATACAACAAAGACTAAACCATAGAATTGAATTTAAATTGACAAGATGAGCATAAATCAAAATAAAAACAAGAAATAGACTATACATCACCTCGAACACAATATTGGGTCCAATCTCCCTGCCTAACAAGTGTTGGCATCCTCCCACTTCATAGGTATTTATGCCTTTAAAAATAGCCCACATGCCAAAAAAGAGTTGCACGCTTATGCATGGGCTTGCCCTTTACAAAAATAGGAGTTGCTTTAACCAAAAGCTAAGATAAATACTTCCTATCTAAACCACTAAAGGAAAAATACATAAAGAACCCCAAGGGCTAATTCATGTGCAACAAAATCAATAAGTCCATGCCCAAATATAACAAAAGTGGGCGGCCAACAATAATACAAAATATTATGTAGTAAATACTACCACCAAAATACCAAAAATGAGAAATCTCGGTAATTACTGATGTCAAATCATCGCCATCATGTCCTAGGCATACCAGCTTTACGAGCACAAAGCCCATCAATCTCACCAACCTACAGGTTATCCATTTAAACACATTACACATTAGCAACGTATGCTAAAGTTACACGACATCACATAAGTATTAAATCCAACACCTAGTTCCAGCCATCCCTAATTTCATATGTCCTACATATGGAATATTCGAAATCACCCAAGTGCCATGCTACGAACATAGTGGTAATTACACATCCCCAATCAACCATAGAAAGACGCACGGACAAATCATAACATCCCTTTTACCTGGGATAGCAAATGTCCTCAGTTGCATCATATCAATTGGCTTGTGTTTGAAAGTAAGATTGGATGAGGTCGGGATAGACACGAAAAAACCACTAAGGTATCCATTTAAGATTTAGTAAATAGAGTCAATTTGTTCTTGAAGAGAATGTTTATCTTATTGTAAAAGTAAAGGGAAATTTAAATGACTTTGCAAAAAATGTGAGTCATTGGTAAAATGAAGTCAACACATACCTCCATCATTGTAGTGTGGTTGAAATTATCTATCAAAAACAATTTTAAGATTCCAAAGATATGTGAAGGAGAGAAATAACAATTAAAGTTAGAATTTAAGAGTTGTTATTGGAATAGTACTTCAACACAGAGTTGTTATTGGAATAGTACTTCAACACAATTGATGAGAAACTTGACATCATAGAAATAGAATATAAATTGATTATTTGATATAAAGATAAGAGAAACTTACCTTGAGTTGAGAATTAACTTTCAATACATCCAAAATTTAAGCACAATATAAACATGAATATAATGAATGACTAGTAGTAATTTTAACAATCTTGATTGATAAAAATGAAAACATGAATATAACTATTTCAAAATAACAAAGTTCAAGTCATAAATGAGTTAATGTCAAAAGACATTACTGGTGGGGATAAATCATATGTGATCACTTAAGGTCATAAAGAAGGTATCTAAACTAAATAGGAATTAAGGTTTGAACAATCTTTTGAGGAAATAATTATGATCACGCACTTGTGTTAATGGAGTTCCATGTGAACTCACATGTTCATAAAGAGAACAAGATAAAATTTCTAACACATCTTCTAGAGTCTCTAATTCAAACTAGGTTAAATGAAATAAATGTAAACATATTTTTCCTCCAAGCAATGGATAAAATTTAGGGCATAAATTTCTTTGAGGCTCGTATAAGTACCTTTATAAGGTATTTATAGCAAGTGTCTCTCAAATTTGAGAGCTCAAATTTGAGAGAAGCAACCTCTTGTTCAAATTTTCCCAATTATCATATAAGTTGTAAAAAGAAGTCTCCAATAAGTTTTACTCTTAAGGTCTCATGATGGAAAAATTTTCTAATGGTTCCACCATTTGTTGATTTTAGAAGGTGGCTCATGCTTTCTCAAAGGAAATAAGGGTGTACGTAGACATAAAAATTATGGGTAAGATTTTGGGAGCTTCTAAAATTTTTATAAATTTGTACTCAAGATTAAGGTTTTCTAATCAAGATTATTAAGTAATGTTAATCAAGAAAATTAACATAAACTCAAAAATTTGATTGTTGTAAATTTTTATAAACCCTAATCTGAAAACGATTAACCTAATCAACTCTAATCAGAGATCAAAGATCAAGAACACTTAAAAAAATGATTGTTTAAAATTTACAAAAATCCCAATTTGAGAATGATTAAGTGCTCTAATCACTCCCTAATCAAAATACCAACACGAATAGCTCTAATACCAATTGAAATGAAACTGAGATATGGGAAATCACCATGAAAGCTTGCATGTAATTAAGATGATCATATACAAATCCATAGTGCCTAAGTGATTTGGCCTCTCACTAAGAGGATGGAAATAGCTTTCCATAAGCCCGGATTTATGTAAGCCAAAAGGCTCTAAGATTGTCCAAAGGACCAAAAGGTCAAAAGATATCAAAAGGTATCAAAAGGTACACAATACATAGGCCATGTGCCTTTTATAGTCCCAAGGTCACACCTGCTCTAACCCCACTTGTATAAATATGTCCTACGTCCATGTGCCTAGACCCATGCCCATGTGTATGTGCACCTTAAGTTGTTACTTCATTATAATCTTCCAAGAACAAAAAATCAACATTGTTTAGCCTGGTTTTTCCTCTATGGGTTACCTACTGTTCAAGTTCTTGAGACATTAATGCAGTCTCTCAGTCGTCTCATGCTTAAGCTTCTTGAATTGGTATAGCTAGGTTACTAAGCTATGCTTGACACCTGTCTTAGAGAATCATGCTATGACCACAAGCTCTAAGCCTTCCATGATCTCTCTCTAGGAATCTTCTAACTGAAGCTTTCCATGGTCTCCCTTTTTGTAGTACAAACTTGTTTGAAGGAAGCTAGGTGGTTGTAGGGATCTCCCATTATATCAAACGTCAAAATTAGCTTGGCTCTACAAGAGAGGGTCTTATCTTAGGATGATTATATTCCATTTTCTCTTTCAGTGCCTTGGTAGGTCTCATCAATGTTTCCTCTTATTTTTGGGATTACGTGAGTTCTGAACCCAATTTCCCTCGGTTCCAAAGTTGGCTCAAGAGCCATCATGGTGGTTTGTCTGGGTTCCATTTTAGGAGGTCCCTATGTATAGGATGGTCCCATAAATCCATAGGCTAGAAACCCCTATGATACTTCTCTTGGTTGTTTCGAAGGTGCAAAGCCTAACTATGTCATAGGGTTTCCATGTGTTGCTTGATCCATTTGTATGCTTAAGGCCCTATTGTCTCAACAGTCAACTCTCACAGTTCCCCATCCCTCTTGTATTGGTACTATTAGTTCAATCATCATCAGGGTTCTCGGCTTGGTTCTTTTGGAAGGCTCTCTCCTCACAGTTCTACTCCTAGTGGACGCTGAATACTCCTCTTGTATGGGGTCAAATGAGGAAAGAAGCCTCATCTTGGCTTTTGGTCCTACGGTTAGAGTAAAATGAAAATTCTTGTCTCATTCCGTACGCTTCCTAGTCTTAAAGTGATCTTTTAGGAGAGGTTTTTATTTACTTGCCCTTGATGTTCTATGTTTTAAGTCTATGCTAGATGGAATACTCGCCCTGCCTAAAACTTTCTTTCCTTCTTTCTTCCTCGGACAATCTCAGGATGTATGTGTTACCATCCTCATCTGCATGTCATTTGGTTTTTTTTACATAAGAGTTATTTACAATAGGGTATATGCATAGTCTTATGCATAGAGTCTATGCGTAGTCTTATGCAGAGACTCTATGCATAGAGACTTATGCATAAGAGTCTATGCATAAAACTCTATGCATGGTCTTATGCATAAGACTCTTTGCATAGTCTTTTGCATAGGAGTCTTATGCATATTAGAGTCTATGCGTAGAGTCTATGCAAAGTCTTATCGTTAGAGTCTATGCATAAGACTCTATGCATAGTTTTGAGTGTGATTTTTTAGGAAGCTTGGTGAAGGGAGATTTTGCTGGCAACTCTTCTCTCTTAAAAACATAGACATTCTATCACCGGTCCCTCCACCACTACCTCCTCCCATATCCTCAAACTACCTCCACCACCTCTCAGCCCAACCCACTTTCTCCCCTCTAGCCCAACTTAGCTCCTCTCTCTCTCTCTCTCTCTCTCTCTCTCCCCCCCTCTTCCACCCTCTCCTCTCTCTCTCTCCCCCTCTCCCACCCTCTTTCTTCTCTCCTTCCTTGCCCTCTCCCTCTCCCACTCTCCCTATGCATAATCTCTCCTTCCCTTTCTCTCACTCTCTCTCTCTCTCTCTCTCTCTCTCCTTCCCTATCTCTCCCTCTTCCCCCCTCTTCCCTCTCTCTCTCCCCGCCTCCCCCCCTCTCCCACCCTCTTGCCTTTCTCTCTCCCTCTCCCACCCTCTCTCTCTCTCTCTCTCTCTCTCCCCTTCCTCTCCCTCTCCCACCCTCTTCCATGTCTCCTTCTTTGCTCCCTCTCCCACCCTCCCTATACATAATCTCTCCTTCCCTCTCTCACACTCTTTCTCCCTTTCCCACCTCCCTCTCACTCTCTCTCCTTCCCTCTCTCGAGCCCCTCTCTCTCTCTCCCCCTCTCTTCCCTTTTGGTCTCCGTCTCCCTCTTTGTACCCATTGTAAATATACCACATTAAGCACAATATGGCATATAGATTAGGCAATTCATTTTGGTTACGTTTAGTTATTATTTTTTATCCCTAAGAAGTTGCTATTTTGAGGCAATTATAAATTAATTACTTTCTACTCATGAAATGAGAAAATTGAATTCAAATTTGAAATCCTAAGCACGAAATACACCCCAAGTAGGACTTTTTCTGGGATTGAAATGAGTAATAAAAGTAGCCTAAATCGACCTACAAAGTTTTGAAATCTGGTGGCTTCAGACCGAAATTAGCATCATTCCGAACTTCGGCACGACGAACAAAAAGTCCCCACAGGATCCTCTGGGGGGTAGTCTCAAATATTTTTTCTAAAAAAATCCCGACGGCTTGAAGGATGTCCTCCCCAGTGCCCGCATGGTGGGCCCTACCACCATGACCCTTGCCTAGGGTGACATACGATGCCTATGAATGCCTTCCTCGAACAACACCCAAGAGCTCATTTCTCACCAAATTACATACGCAGGTATCCACGGGCATCACCCACCAACACCCTGGATCCACGGGCATCACCCACCAATCCCCTAGATAATGCCCACCATCCTCCCCCCAAGGGCAGCACGCCTCCCTACACTTACCCCTTGCCAACCTTCACCGCCCTCTTCTAGACCCTTCATATGGTGCACAAACCCCCCTTCTCATGCCACCTCTTCCCCCTATGTACACCGCTTCCAGACCCCTCCTAGACAGGTGGTGCTCTCTTCCCAACACACCTACCATCCATGCAACTAGTCTAGATGGCACCCCACCCAAACACACTTGCCTCTCTGCTACCATTCCTCCCTTAGTGCACAAACACCCCCTCCCCTCACCTATATAAACCCCCTCCCCTCCCCCTTTAGGAGGTAGCACTCACATAGAGGCTAGGCTCTAGCTCTAGAACATGTCCTACAACTCTTCGTGAATAAATTTAAAGTCACTCTCTTAGCCTCTCTCTCCCAGCTAAGGCTAGACATACCCCCAAGCCTTACTCTCACTTCCCCTTGAGAGACCTCTGGCTAAGGACACCCTCTCCAAAAGCCCCCATGTGAAGAGACTTAAAGGTGACCTTAAGCCTTGTTCTCATAAGGATTTCAGGCCAACTTTTTGAAGCCCAAACAGTGTCTATTCCCAAATTTGTTTGATCCGTTAGAACCCTCTCTCTCTCTCTCTCTCTCTCTCTCTCTCTCTCTCTCTCTCTCTCTCTCTCTCTCTCTCTCTCTCTCTCCCCCTAGGCGATCTCTAGCATTTCACATCCACCTATCTCTTTTTATTCTTCGCAAATAAGGGCCTAACTATGGCACCAAAATGCCATTGAATTGAAGAACCACACAACATTCAAGGCAGAAATGAGGAAGCACACATCCATGCAAACAAACTTTCACCTTCTATAACAAATCATCATGTAACGAAAATCACGTTGGCCATATTTTTAATTCTCTTAAATATGAGCAACTTCTTTTTTTGGGTTATAAAGTTAAGATTTTTAGGCTTAGCAAGATTATGTTTATTGGTTAAACCTATATTATGTGATGACTAGCATTGTAGAATCATCACACCTCTCTTTTATGTTAAGTAGCCCAAAAGATTAAGACTTCAATATGGAGAATTGCCACTTTTGTCACCATATATGCCCTTAAGGCTAGAAAGCAAAATTTTGAGTGAGTAATCTTACTCCAAAATACTTCATGATTCTTTTTTCTTGTTTACAAGAATTGTAGCTAAGAAGTAATCATTATCTGACGTTGTTTCCTTATTGCTCAATGAATTTGAAAAGAAGAGAATGTTTTTCCTTGTTTCAATGGATATGTTTACTAGTTTCATTGCTAATCTACAGGTACATCTTCTCCCCTACTTAGTTGATTCTACTCTTGCTTGCGTAATAGGTGGGTGGAGGTAGTAACAAGCTTGAGAGTCGACTCAGGAGGTAATCCCCCCCTATGCCACTGGGAATCAAATTTTCACCCCACAAGGGTGGACATGGGACTTATGGATGCTATCTAGTTCTACCTACACACCCAAGCTAAAGTGGTGCATTAGCCCACCTCATGAGTAGACGTCCCCTCTGAGGAGCGAGAGGGCCGACGATGAAGAGGGAGTATGGTTCATGGGATATGCCAGCTAGTTGAGGTGGTTGGAAGATCAAATTCTAGATCATTGGTGGTTCAGTTTGGTTTTGGATATGCTTATTAGACATGGAAGCCTGAATATGTGGCTGCTAACCCGGTTTTAGAGTTTTGGATATGCTTATTGGACATGGAAGCTTGAATATGGTTACTAAAACAAGGTTTCAGAGTTTCAGTATTGTTTTTATGTAAATATTTTGTTTGTAAGTATTGTTTTCATGTAAATATTTTGTTTGTAAGTATTGTTTTCATGTAAATATTATTGCTTCCAAATTATGCACTATGTAAAGGCTTCTTCAAAGAACATTGTGGAACTATTTAATTAAAGAACCTATTTTTATGTGTTTTATAGTATGGTAGGACCTAATGAGATTTAAAAAATGAATTGAGTGAGTGGGTGAAAAGTGGGTGGGGATAAATGCCCCGACATAACCATCCTATGGATGGGTGTACCCGATGAGTCTAATAACTTTCCAGCATATTTATTTATTATGATCCGTAGTAAAAATAGGGCCCCAAACAAGTTTCGATTTAGGGAACCGATCCAGCAGCCATCCTTGTTAAAAAAAGGAGAAAAGGACGTTTGATTCTATAAACCAAGTGCGGACTTGTTCCATCCTTGATCACACACGTGAGTGCCACCACTCGATCAAAGGAATAGATTCCTGTTAGAATGACTATGATAGAGTTAGGTCCCTCTGTTTGCTCGTATCCTCATATTTTTGAGAAATCGAGGTGCCATCAATTGGAGACGAAGGAATTTAGCCACCTATCAAAAGGATCCCCTTTTCCCAGATAGGGCAGGACCTTACATGTGGTACTAGAGCACGGTTCAGGTTTAGGAAATTGTATGTTATTGTATTCTTTGATTGTTAGCCTTTCTTGTTAGACTAATCTAGTTACGGTTGGATGTAGGACGAGATGGATCCCTATTCTCAATTCTTGGTGCTCCAATACATGTACATGGCCTCTTGTCGCTCCCCGAACTTTGAGTTTTGTGACGCCATGATGTACATCATAGACAAGCTAACCCTTCCTCAGTACACTCACATTGAAAGGGGATGGAACAGAGAGAAGCATTTGTAGCAATGATCATTGTATTTCATTATCCGAGCCAAACATATCGGCAACCTTTCCATTGACTTGAGGCGAATTCGTTATATCAAAATGTTATGGATGGTTTGCTTATTCTAGTTTATTGGCACTTCTCACGATACACCTATGTGACCATCGTCGATGGAACTCGCATGCTGGAGAATTGATGGGTTTATGATCGTATGATTTAGGTTTCAACCCCTCACAAGGTAGTTGTTACCCATAGTGCCAGACATGGCTTACCTCCCTTACCAGAGTGTTTTTGAAAGCCTTGACAGAAACCCCTTACTTTTTTAGTGCTAATATCTTAGATCTTTGCTAGGTTTCCTAGAAAAGCTTACCATGTAAATAAATAAGATTTGGATTGTATAGCCCAACCCTTGTAATCAGGCTTTTTTACTTGTAAATAAGTCAGATTTGGATTGTATAGCCCAACCCTTGTTACTTGTAAATTTTTAAAGTTTGGAATAAAAGATTTCGAATTCTTGCATTTAGTGCTCTTGTGGTTATTATAAGATCAAGAATCCAAGTGTTATTATTCTAAATTTAATCTCGTATTGACAACAACCAAGATCATCATCTTCTTTCTCCCAATGCATTATACATGGATACACAGGAGAAGAAGCCCCTCCTTAAAATAAATGCAGCCTCCTCATTCAATGGGGTAGGCTCAAAGATTGAAAGAAAAGCGAAAGTTTGGATTGAGGCTATGGACGACTATTTTTTAACTATCGATATAGGAGTTGGAAATAAATCCATGCTTGCCAAGTTTTGACTTATTAGAGATGCTAAACTCTGGTGGTGGAAACAATGGTGTCAAGATAAGGGGGTCACTAAAGGTTCCCAGACCTGGAGTGACATTGAGCAAGCTGTGAAGGACTACTACCTTCCCCCATCTCATAAATCCATTATGATAAATGAGTTCTTTGGCCTGAAGCAGCTTAGCTTAACGCTGGAGAAATACTACTCAAAATTTATCACACTTTGCAAGTATGCTCCACTTTATGAGTGACAACCACCCAAAAGGTGGCCCGTTTTTGCCAAGGGTTGAATGAGCCCCTAGACTCTTGTCTTGAAGTAATGAGACCAACCACTTTGCAAGATGCTCTTACCTGAGCCAAGCCATTGGTAAAAAAAGTAAAGAGTGATCAAGGAAAGAAGAGATCCCATCTTGAGTCTAATCTAAGGGGATACCTCCAAAGGAAATTCTAGCCAAATCCTTCCAAATAAAATTGTTGGTCAGTGTACCAATAGTAGCTTTGTCCCCTACACTTGTGCTATTTCTACCATGGAGCCCTATGGATACCAAAGGTGTTTTTATTGTAATGAAGTTGGCCACTTTAGAGCTGAATGCCCCAAACTTGCAAGACCCTCTTCTAATCTTGGTACTATTCCACAAGGTGGCCGAGCAAACCAGGACTGTGAAGCCCCCAATGGCCAAGCTGGATGAGGTGGTGGGCAGAGGCCGTGGACCGCCGAGACTGCTCACACTTGTGCCATGATTGGTGAACCAAATTTAGAAATGGAAGAGGAAGATCAAGCCACCATCCATGTAGCTATTATGGAACATCTCAAGGGGCCAACCAAGATAGACCTTTTCAACTCTTTATTGTGATACAGTACTTACACATTCATTTCTTTCTCTCCAGAATGCTTTTTTGTTATCAAGATAGACCTTTTCAACTCTTTATTGTGATACAGTACTTACACATTCATTTCTTTCTCTCCAGAATGCTTGTAGAAATTACAGTTAAGTCAAAAACTAGCCCAGAAAATGATGGCAGAGTTAGCCAGTGGAAAAGAGGAAGTATCCCATCATTGTGTGGGAGATCTTAAGTTTGAATTGGGTGGTGATTTAACCTATGTGACCACTTCAAAGTCTTGCCACTAGAAATTTATGATGGAATCCTTGGGATGGATTGGTTAGTTTCAAATAGTGCTAACGTTCATTATGCAAAGAGAAACATCACTTTTAAGAGTAGCCCCAAGGCCATGTAGTGTTAACCCGTAGTGTTAACCCAGGGAAACACAAGTAAACCTAATTCTCAGTTAGCCAAAGCTAATCACCTTCTTAAGGGAGTGCACAAGGGCCAAAAGGTCTTTCTTATCAAACTCAATAAGGTGGAGGAATCTAGTTTGAATCAGGACCTTTTGTAAGAACTATTTAGTAAGTTGCTATATAGGTAATCATGTCTAATAGTCTATTGCTAGGTTGTGAGTGAGAAACTATAGTAATTCTCCATGGGGAGCACCTGTCCTTTTTTCAAAAAAGAAGGATGGTATGCTTCGTCTTTGTATCTTGACCGAGGGCTAAACCAATTCACTATAAAAACAAGTATCCCATTCCTCGGCATTAATGAACTTATTGATAGGATTTATGGTGGGTCCAAGATTTTTTCCAAGGTAGATTTAAGATCTAGCTACTATCAGATTAGGATCAAAGAAGCCGATATTTTCAAAACCGCTTTCAATACCCGCTATGGCCACTATGAATTTATAGTAATTCCACTCGGGTTAACCAATGCCCCAACTACCTTTAACTACTTCATGCAAGACATATTCTGTCCCTGCTTGAATAAATTTTTTCTCATCTTCTTTGATGACATTTTGATCTATTTCAAGTTAGTGGAGGAACATGAGGAGCATGTACACGTAGTGCTACAAACATTGCACAAACATAAACTCTATGCCAACAAGGAGAGTAAGTGTACCTTCTTCATGCCTCAATTTAAATATCTAGGGTTCATTGTCACCCTAGATGTCATCTCAATAGACCCTGCCAAAGTCAAGGATATATTGGAATGGCCAGCTCCTACCCGAATCTGAGAAATTCATGGATTTTTAAGTGTATCACATGATGGTACAAAATATTCATTAAGGATTATGGCATGATAACCGCACCCTTGACGACTGACCTCCTCAAAAAGGAGTGTAGAATAGTGTGGTTATGAGTCCACCAAGCCAATTTTGACCAGCTTAAAGCTATCCTTACTTTTCAGTGCCAGTTCTCTAAAGCTCCTTGATTTCACCAAGGAGTTTGAAGTAGTCACACTGATGCTAGTAGCCTTGCACTTGGTGGCATCTTAATCCAAGAAGGAAGACTCGTGGCTTACACCTCTCGAAAACTGAAACCCTATGAGTCAATTATGCCACCCATGATTTGGAACTCTTGGCAGTTTGTTCATTGTCTCACGTTATGGAAACTGTTTAACCAAAACTTATTATGGGTCGTAATCCTCTTGCAATCGTTGTCATACTAAGGTGGTTCCTAATCCTAGAATGAATGGTGCAATCATTGTTAGACAAAGATCATGTGGGATATATATGGAAGTCGATCCCGGTAATAGCCTAATCACTCAAGCAAGAGGGGGAGAAGAAGTAAGAGGGAAGCATGAGAGAATGAGCGATTAGCGCTAATCACATCTAAACCCTAACCCTAAGTATACCACACATGCTAGATTAGAATTGCAAGAGAGAGGGAGAGAGAACACTCCAATTATATTGCATAAATGGGTTACAAAAAAGAGAAATTAGCTCTTATAGTTTTAAGCCTTTTCTCACTTGGTCGCTCGGGATTAAGTGACCCAAGGTGCCCGGAACATAGTTACAAGGCTTTTCTTTATGGTTTCGCCAATTAGCCGCCAAGATCCTCTTGTTTGACCTTTCAAGATCAAGACTTGGGAGCGCCTTTAGGGCATTTTCCTCATTAAATGATGGGATTTACAATATAGTACAGGTGCTCGTTACATAAGTGTGTAGACATAGTTGTCATAGAAACATGTTAGCTACATACAGTTAACATACTCCCTTTCCTAAAGTCGATCGTATCATCCTCGTGTGATCAGTGAAGAAGTTGTCAAGGCACACTGGGAAGTATTGCACTTGGTTGGTTCTCTTGTCTCTTCGAAAATGAGAGGAGGTGCCGGGGGGGTTAGTAAGATGGAAAGAAGTTAGTGGAGTATTCATGATTAATTATCCATGTAGTCGTATGGGCTCTTATGAATTTTGCCCAGTAGTACTCATTATTTTATTTTTGTTATTTTCTTTTTTATCACCTTTACGGCTTTAACATCTTCATGGGAGGAATCAGAGTACTTGAATGAGTAGACTAGCACAGAATACTTAATGACCAGTATCCAAGTGGTAGGTGGTGGTGTTGATGATGAGGGGTTAGGAAAACAATGGTGTTTGTAAGCAAGTGGCAATGGTGTTTGTAAGCAAGTGGCAAGGTGGGGGTTTCGGAGGTCAAGGAGATAACTCACATGGAAATTTCTTGCACAGTGAGATGTTGTATTCCGATGGTGATGTACATGTAGCTTTAGCATCTTTATTAAGACACCTTAATGGGTATCCATGTCTTAGCAAGTGGTCGAGGACTAGCCAATATTGAAGGTTTAGCTTAGGGTTGGTTTTTGTCTACTTAGTTTGATTTTTGCTCGTGTTACCGAGATAGTTGTTTTGCGATCCAAAGTTCTGTGTAGCCATTGTAGAATCCTTGAGCTGCAAGAAGATTCTTGGGCACCCACCATTGATTATCATGATAGAGATTGGGGTGCTTGTTGCGAGGTGGATGGTTGAGGATGTAGAGTTAAGGGTAATTGTCGAGACAACAAGGCTTGATTGTTTGTGTTAGATGGTGTCATAGTGCCCCTTCGACCAAATTTGGTGAGGCACAGGGTGTGGTAACAAGGGAGACTACCGGTGATGAGGATGTGACTAGAATGTAGAGGGCAGTTGAGGGTGAGGTTGTGTGTATGATTTCCTCTTCTAGACACAAGAGGACTGTGACTTCGTGGTGGTCGTTTCTTCTCGCCAATTCATTCGGCAGTGAGTGGCATCAATCCATTCTTTCCTAATTATAATCTAGCCTTGGAGTGCTCCTGTATCAATGACATGAAATCTACACTCCAACCTGGTTATTTCCAATGGATATTTTAGGAATGAAATACCCCACACTCTTTAGATGCATTTCATGTGAGATTTCAATGTAAGTGCTTTCATGTGTAAGTGTGGGTTTTCCATGCCTCCAAGAATATGAGATTGGTGTGGACCATAGGATATATGTGGGCTTTCCCCCTTTGTAGACCATTCTTAGTTGAGAATCCAATCCAAATTCTTGGTGGGTTTGGTTCTTGTGTGGCAGTTTGGGGCAGTGGAATTACCATATTTTGGGTGAAAGAGTACCCTTTGTGGAAGCGGTTGGTGCTAGCATAGGATTGGATATAGTGGAATCCCCTTCCTAGAGGATCATCATTACCTTTCCTATGGGAAGCTCAAGGGTAGCTGTTGTCAGTTGAGTTGATTGTACATGAGGCGTTATTGACCCAACTCCCTCCAAGGATGAATGCTTCTTTTTGGTCTCACCTGTGGGAACCACATAAAACTTACAAGCCGTTGGGTGTTAGAGACAATATGTATGGTTTGTAAAAGACACAAGGCTTCATATCCATTTTCCACTAGGCATCTGGATTTCAGCATGAGCACTGTAAAGAGATGGTTTGCTCAAGGAGATCCATGTTTTCCATGGTAGAAGATTGTGGCTAGCTATTATTGGAGACAACAAGGCACACTTTCTTTGCATATTTTTGCTAAAGGGAAAATCTAACCATGCCCGAAGGGTTACAGTTTCCTATTGGGGAGGTGTGCTAACGCTAATGGTGTTAAGCAATCATAGAATCCTTGAGCTACAAGAAGATTCTTGGGAACCCATCATTGATTATAATTATAGTGGTAAGAGACCAGGGTGCTTGCAAGGTGGATGGTCGAGGATGTAGAGTTAAGGGTGCTTGTCGACAACAAGGCTTGATTTTTTGTGTTGGATGGTGTCGATAGTTCCCCTTCGACTAGCGTTGGTGAGACACGAGGTGTGGTAACAAGGGAGACTACCCTAGTGAGATGAGGATGGGACTTGAATGTGGAGGGCAGTCAAGGGTGAGGTTATGTGTATAATTTACTCTTCTAAACACAATAGGACTCTGACTTCATGGTGGCTTTTTCTTCTGGCCAATTCATTTGGCAGTGAGAGTGGCATCAATCCATTATTTCCAAATTATAATCTAGCCTTGAGTGACATGAAATCTACACTCCAACTAGTTATTTCCAATGGATATTTTAGGAATGAAATGCCCCACACTCTTTAGACGCATTTCATGTGAGATTTGAATGTAAGTGCTTTCAAGTGTAAGTGTGGATTTTCCATGAGTTTTTTTACACCTCCAAGAATATGAGATTGGTGTGGACCATAAAATATATGTGGGCTTGCCACCTTTGTAGACCATTCTTATTCGAGAATCCAATCCATAAAATATATGTGGGCTTGCCACCTTTGTAGACCATTCTTATTCGAGAATCCAATCCATATTCTTGGTGGGTTTGGTTCTTGTGGCAGTTTGGGGGTGGTGGAAGACTTACCAGATTTTGGGTGAAAGAGTACCCTTTGTGGAAGCGGTTGGTGGTGCGTGCTGGCATAGGAACGGATACGGTGGCCTCCTCTTCCTAGAGGATCATCATTACCTTTCTCATAGTAAGTTCAAGGGTAGCTATGTTTTAGTTGAGTTGATTGTAAATGGGGTGTTATTGACCCAACTCCCTCCAAGGATGAATGCTTCTTTGGTCTCACCTATGGGAACCACATAAAACTTACAAGCCGATGGGTTAGAGACAATATGTACAATTTGTGTAAAAGACGCAAGGTTTCGTATCCATTTTCCACTAAGCATCTGAATTTTGGCATGAGCACTGTGAAGAGATGGTTTGCCTAAGGAGACCCATGTTTTACATGGCAAAAGATTGTGGCTAGCTATTGGATACAGTAAAGCACACTTTCTTTACCAAAGGGGAAATATAACCATGCCCGAAGTGTTATGGTTTCCTGTTGGGGAGGTGCACTCACACTCATGGTGTTAAGCAAGGAGGAGGGATGTAGGGTTCATGAAGGCACTGGTAGGATGGGACCACAAATTTTGTTCCTTGTTTATGATTTGGGAGTGTATTGATTATAGCTGGGATTTGCATCCAGTCTTGGTAAGCTTGGTCATCCATGACAAAAGCAATTGTGTCTGGCTCTCACTCTTCATTAAGGATTTGGTGACAAGCTTGGCAAAAAAGGAGATCATTAGTCCTAGATGTGGTTATGGAATCTTATGTAAAGGGACCTTTCATCATGGAATGTGGCTTCCATGTATGTAGGTTCACTTTGAGAGTTTGATCTTTTGCAGAGGTAGACATGATCTACATCCCAGTGATGGACCATTCATGCCAGTCTTATGAAGAGCCTTCCCATGATGCTATGACACAGCCACATGTTGAGTAAAGTCCATGACTACAAATATGTGTTTGAAGCTCATGTCAAGGACTTTGATCTTGAGGTCCTTCAATAGTCCAAAAAGGGTTTTGCACTTGTTCCATCTACTAGCCTTATCACCAATTTGGTGTCATCTAGGGGTGGTTCTCCCCATTTTTCCTAGCACTTCCTTGTGATGATGCTTATGCCAGCACCCCCATCCAAGATGGCTGTGACCTCATGTCCTTTGTAGGAAATGGGCAGGGCTACATTTGTGTCATCACTTTCAAAGTAGTAACCCAATGCATTTACTCGAATTATCAGTATGCCTTTGGGTAGTGGGCTTTTCTCATGAAGTAGTTCATGACTATGTGGCTCAAATTCATCTAAGGAATCTCAGTTATCCACATCCTCTATGGGAGTTTGTAGTTTTCCTTCCATCCAATCCCTGAAGTCATTCCATATATTTGGATTCCCTTGTAACAAGGTTCCAATGGGCATTTGGATTTGGGAGAAAAGAATGGCTAATAGGCCGGCAACATCTCGTTGATGAGGAACTCCATTTTCAAGGCTTGGTTCATAGGTTAGACTAGCAATGGTGTATGGAATTTCGATTTGGTCCTTGAAAGATGGGGTTTTGGTTGTTGAGACTTGGGTGCAGTAGGAGGGTAAAATATTTCAGCAAATTGTGTGGGCACCTTGTGAGTCTTCGTCACATTCTGTGGCATGGTCTGCATCAAGTTCCTTGATGTGAACGTGGGATTTGGTCTTGGCCTATTGTGGAATAGGAAATGGATGGTTAGGGGACACAGGTGGGGCAAGATCTTTTATTGTCAATGTGGTTAGGGGACACAGGTGGGGCAAGATCTTTTATTGTCAATGTGGTTAGTTTGGCAAATGGATCCTTCTCGTGTCCTTGATGAGCTCGGCTCCCTCCTTACCTAATGCAAAAATTCAGGTTCTGTTCCCAGACATCAAGAAATAGATCAATGGGGTATCGTGTGTCTTGGGGTGTTCTTGCATAGGGAAGTGGTAACCGCCCTTCTGTGAGTTAGGCCTGGCCATCCCGTACGAGTACTTGGGCTTGTTTAAAGATAGTACTTCTCTGTAATGGGGCTGGGATATTTGATCGATTGCTTTTGTAGTTTGTCTTGATTCCTCGAGGTTGCTTGGTGGAGTGGCATTTTGGTACTATCATCACTCCCTAAGAAGGAGGATGTGAATTTGTAGGCTTGAAGGTTAAGGGGTCCTTCACTAATAGATGGTCGTGAAGCTTTGGATTGTGCAAATCCAAGAGGAAATGGTCCATTAATTACTTGTCACTTAATCTTTCCCTTTCTTTGCAATGCGAATCGAGGTACTTAAATGTGTGCAATGTAATCGTGTAAGGTTTCCTTTGCCCTTTTTTCCAGGTGGAACAATTGGATAATGGGGCTCCATTTGGTCCTATATGGTGCAAATCCAAGTGTGAAGGCCTCTCTCACTACTTTGAAAGTGTCTTTGTGCTGACGGTCCAAGGATTGTAACCATTGCACCACCTTGCCTTCAAGGCTTAGTCCAAAGATATGGACCTTTGTTACATCATCTAAATCTTTAAATGCCTAAGAAATTTGGTTGAAAACCTCGAGGTGGGATACATGAACATGTTGTGGAATTTCGGCATGAGTTTGAAGATTTCCACCCACATTGGTTGTGTATGTGATGTCATGAGTGCAATTGTTGTGCCACTCCCCTTCCTGTAGCTTGTACTAAGATCAAAATGTCAATTTGGGAATCAAGGGGAGGTGGTGTGTGGGTGGGGGATGAGAATAGGCCCAAGTTTATAGGAGGAGACGTGTGTGCTCGGGGCATCTATTCACGTCTTGGTGCATGTATGGAGGTGCACCACTAGACGAGGGCTCTTCATAAATCGTTTCACCCCCCTCATAGCCAAGCGTGCTTGGTATGCTAACCACATGTGAATGTACAATGGTTAAGGTACCTCCCAATCGGAATGGGTGCACTCAAGGCATGCAACCATGACTGAAAGGTGTCCATGGTGTGCGTTGAGGCTTAAAAAAGCTTCCAACGGTGTGTGCTTGGATCAAAAATATAAGTTTATTCTCTCTTTTCCTTAAGTGTGAATGCTTTCTTAAGGTGAAATAAGGTTTTTTTTTGGTGTTTCATGTGTAAAAGCCACCCTAGTAGGTCGGGGAGATAGACCTTAAGCACCTCTAAAGATTTACAAAATTTAAAATTTTTTTTTGGTCATACACTTAGGTCGGTACGTCAGTACACACTTATGAGTTACTGGCCACAACTTTGTAAGCAAATCGCCATTTCTTCATGAAGGAATAGCTATGGCTTGATGAATAAATGGTCATTTGACTTTCTGAGTGAACGATCGTGGTTTTACGAGCGAATGGTCGTTCGACTTTTTTTTAAGGGTTTTTTTTCGTGCTGGTACGTCCATATCTTAGATGGGTACATCCGTATGCTTAGATCGATACGTCCGTATGCTTATGACTAAATGGTCGTACACTTTTTTCTTCTTCCTAAAACTGTCACACGATTTTGAATTTGGGGGGTGGGTGGAAATTTGAATTTTGAGTGGGGGACAACTAAGATTCCCTCTTAATGACAAGTAGGTGTGGGGGACAACTAAGATTCCCTCTTAATGACAAGTAGGTGTGGGAAGAGACTAAAGTTAGAGGTCAACTCCAAATTAATGGTTTTCAATTCATCTAGAGATTCTCTAACTCAACTAAAAATTAATCCACCCTAATCTCACTGTTAATCACCCTTTAATCCTTTTTCTTTGCTCTCTAATTACTCCTTAATGGTAAGGAGTAATTGAGATGGGGATTTGATAGGTGGATTAGTAATGTCAAGGGTAATCTAATGATTTGATTTTCTCCAAATAACCCTTCAAATTAGGCCTCCAATTAACCCACTCAAAAGAGGAAAAATTAAGCAAATGAGGCCCAAGTAGTGCTAATTCTCACTAATTGTGACCTAATGGGAGTTATCTAAGCATGGATTTAGGTCAAGGCAAGTGTTTAGAACACTAATGCCACTCCAATTAGTCTAATTGTTGCAAGCAATTAGGCTCAATTTTTGGGGTTTTTCTCTCTCTTTAAGCTCACTAATCACACTGGCCCCACTAGATGAGTAATAATTAGTGAAAATTAAAAGATTATTTGTGGTTTTTTTATTTTTTTTGGTTGATTAAGGTTCTATCTTATGTTCCTAACCTACCAATGTACACAAATCTATAAAAAACGTGATTGAAAGCTTAAAATTAACATAAACTCTAAGTTAAAGCAAAAACCCTCTCTTTTAAGCCCTCTAATCACTCAAATCTCTAGTTTTTTAGCTTAAACACTTACTAATCCTACCCCAAACCATAATCTATACACAAAATCGAAACAAAATAATCAACAAAACAAATCAAACGACCCAAAACCGAATACCATAGTTACTAATGTGATCTTAAGCCTTGTTCTCATTAGGATTTCAGGCAAGCTTTTGGAAGCCTAAAGGGTGTCTGTTTCCAAATCCGTTTGATTCGCTAGAATCCTCTCTCTCTCTCCTAGTGA
Organism: Cibotium barometz; assembly: GCF_041138505.1. Taxonomy (NCBI): domain Eukaryota; kingdom Viridiplantae; phylum Streptophyta; class Polypodiopsida; order Cyatheales; family Cibotiaceae; genus Cibotium; species Cibotium barometz. The sequence goes on along the minus strand of NC_141064.1, from coordinate 1,946,038 downwards.
TCTCTAGCATTTCACATCCACCCCACTCTCTTTCTATTGTTCGCAAATAAGGGCCTTACTATGGCATCAAAACATCACCGAATTGAAGAAACATGTAACATTCAAGGTAAAAATGAGGAAACATGCATCCATGCAAATGATTTCACCCCTTTCAAATGAATCGTCATGTAAATGACAACCAGGATGGCCATATTTTTAATTCTCTTAAATATGAGCAAATTCTTCCCTTTAGGTCAAAAGTTACGATTCTTAGGCTTAGCAAGATTATGTTCCTATTGGTTAAACCTATAACGATTATGATGGCTAGCATTGTAGAAGCATCACACCTCTCTTTTATATTAAGTAGCCAAAAAGATTAAAACTCCAATATGGAGGATGGCCACGTTTGTCCCCATATATGCCCTTAAGTAAGGGTAGAAAGCAAAATTGCGAGTGAGTAATCTTAATTGCGAGTGAGTAATCTTACTCTGAAATAGTTTATAGTTTTTTTTTTCTTGTTGACAATGGTTGTAGCTAAGAAGATTATCATTGACATTGTTTCCTTATTGCTTGATGAATTTGAAAAGAAGAGAATGTTTTTCCTTGTTTCAATGGATATGTTTTTCCTTGACATTGTTTCCTTATTGCTTGATGAATTTGAAAAGAAGAGAATGTTTTTCCTTGTTTCAATGATATGTTTGATGTTTTCATTGCTAATCTACAAGTACATCTTCTCCCTTACTTAGCTAACTCCACTCTTGTGTAGTCACGGGTAGAGGCAGTAGCAAGCTCAGGAGTCAGCCCAGGGTATCCCCCCTATGCCACTAGGAATTGGATTTCTGCCCACCAGCGAGGGTGGACATGTAATTATGGAGGTTACCTAGTTCTGCAAGCCTAGGCTAGTGCAGTGAATTAGCCCACCTCATGTGAGTAGACATCCCCTCTAAGTAGCGAGAGGGTTTTGTACAAGCAGTAGTGCCTAAGGGGACAACACGCCGACTTGGTCCTCGTCGACTAGCCAACAACAAGGGAGTATGGTCCATGGGATATTCCTAGCTGGTTTGGTTTGGTTTTGGATATGCTTATGGACATGGAAGCCTAGATATGGCTGTTGACCTGGTTTTAGGGTCTCTCTTGTAAATATATTGTTTGTTGCAAGTATTGTTTTCATGTAAATATCATTGCTTTCGAATTGCACATTCTGTAAAGGTTGTGCTTCAAATAACATTGTGGAACTTTTTAATTAAAGAACTTGTTTTTATGTGTTTCATAGTGTGGTATGACCTAATTAGATAACAAAATTTAATTGGGTGAGTGGGTGGAAAGTGGGTGGATGGATGCCCCGATGACACTATCCTATGGACGAGCGGATGTATGAGCTGGGTAACTTTCTAACATATTTATTTATTATGATTCGTAGTAAAAATAGGGCCCCAAACAAATTCCATTTTAGGGGACTGAGCTAGTGGCCGTGCGCCTCGAAGAAAAAGGGAAAAAAGGTGTTGGCTTCTATGAACCAAGTGTGGACTTGCTCCATCCTCGATCACGCACATGAGTGCCATTCGCTAAGAGGAATATATTCCTATTAGAATGACTACGTTTTCCCTACGACGACGAGATAGAGTTAGATCCCTCCATTTACTTGTATCCTTATATTTTCGAGAAATCAAGGTGTTTTTCTCGGAACACAATCCCCTAGAATTCAACTTTAGTTATCCCACCCTTGAACAAAGAAGTTAAATGCTATAACTGTCAAGGATACGGACATCGCAGTATGGATTGCCCAACTCCTTTTGGATCAAGGTTTTCGGGGCAGGGAAGTCAAGGACCAAGATTTCAGACTCCACCTCCTTCCTTCCAGAGTAATCAGGTTCCTTTTTTCCGTCAAAATCAGGGAAACCCCAGAGGTAGACCCTCTAACACACCAACCCTCATATTCAATGCAAAGTAATGCGAGACCTTCACCTCAGAATAGAGAAAGTCAAAGAGAGATATTCCCAAATCAGCCATCTACTTCCAAGGCAGTAACACTGGAAGTAATAGAAGAAGAAAGAGAACTAAGAGATTATCCTCCAGCTCTGCGAGATGAGGACATCTCGCATTTTTTAAGTGGGGTAGGATGTAAGATTCCTCCCTCCAGCTTTGGAGATGTAAAGGTGTAAGAACCTCCCCTTCTGTCTCTTGTAATCATCCCCCCCTCAGAAATGGAAAAAGATCTTATTTTACCATATTTTGGCCTTGAGAGAGAAAATGTCTAGATAGAGGTAATTCAAAATTGAGATATTTTTAGATGCAAAAATTCTCCTAATGTCTAAGATGAATTTCCCTGAATAGAAGTTCAAAATGAACTTTTTAATGTGCATTAGGAATTGAATATGTGTATAAGAGACCTTAGCCAAGGGTCCACATTTTCAAAAAAAATTAGATTATTTCATATAAGGTTCCAAAGGTCCAATAGGATTAATCCAAGTGTTGGGAGATGAGATAAATACAATGAAGAAAAGAAAATACCCAAAAATGAGTAAATGCTCACATAAGATGAAGAGTTGACTGTACAAGGTTTATTAGTTAAAAACTAAAGCATGTTAGTTAAAAAAAAAAGAGATATTTTGATGAAATGATGCATTTTTGACACCTTGGTAATAAGGAGAGAGAGACTCTTGAGGTAGGTGCCTTTTTCTTCATGAGTGTTTGGGTTTTTTAATTCAAAAAAATATGATATTTTTATCTCTCCTCTCTCCTGGAGCAAACTGAATAAAAAAGGGAGCCAAACTAATCTAAATCTTATCCAAATTGGATCAAACTAAAGCTGGAAAGCTCTAGAAGCCAATTGGACTTGGTTAGTGGCCTCCCTCACCTATAAATAGACCCTCATTCCTTTGTATTTTCATCTTTGAACTATACCATGCTAGTATTATCCATAAAATTAGCATATTTCTATTATCCCTTATTTTACCTCTTCTCTTGGGAGCTTTGGAGCTTCTCTCTCCTCCAACCTCTCTTGAAGATTGCTCTTCTCCTCTTGGTGGCCAAAGGATTGCTTGGGGGCTTTACTTCAAAGTAAAGAATCAAGCCAATTTTAGAGGTAATCCTAATTTTTATGGTTTTTTTTCAATTACCTCAATGATTTTCTTCTTCTTAGCCCCTCTAAAGCTTGAGAAGCTTTCAAAGTAATGGTTCTTTCTTCAAATCAAGCTTTCCAAAGATTCATAATGTCTAATTAGAATTATGTTAATATTTATGCTTAATTATAATATTTTCTTTAAGAAAATCTCCCTCTTGAATATCTTTATGGCTAGATCCTTAGAAAAAGGATGAATTTCAATAATAATCTCTTGTTTCAATCTAATCTCTTGGCTTAATGAGCTAGAGAATAAGGATTGATATTTTTATAATTTCTAATTTAGTAAAATAATGGTTAATTCTTTTTAGCTTGATTATAAGTAGGAAAAATTACACTAACTCAATCTAAATTGAAAGAGGAATATACTAACAATTTTAGAAATGAGGAATGGTTATTCTAGTTTAAGTAAGAGAAATAATCATAATTATGCATATAATTATGCTATGTATGCATAATTTAATTTTAAGTCTAAAAGAGGAGTTCTATCATATTTTTATTATAAGTTTTCATTTCAAATAGAAAATTGAATATTATCAGTAATTGTAGCTATGGCAACATTTTCCAGAAAAAAAAGATAAATCTTAAATTTATGCATATTTTGATTAAAACAAGAGAGGAATTCCTATCATATTCTAGGATTAGATATTTTATGGAAAAAGAATGATTTTTATCATATTTATGAAAAATATTTTTTAAGTATTTATGCATAATTAATTAATTAAGAGAACAGAGAAATTTTTGATTAAAAAAATTTATACATAAGAATTTTGATGTAAAAAGAGAAATTTCCATGATATTCGAGATCCAAACAATTAAATGTGAAAATATGAATTTTTGGCATAATTTAAAATATGAGAATTTATCAAAAGTGAAATTCTGAGTATTATCATTTCTATTAAGAAATATGGGTAGAATTGATTTTGTAAATCCCATGAATCTTTTATTCAAAAAGAAGAATATTGAATATATCTTATTTTCAGAAATTTGAGAAAGAATGTGAAAATTATCCATCGAGAAAACTTAGATAATTCTTAATCAAAAAAGGAAATCTGGAATCTTGGAGGATGAAGGATCCAATGAAGTAAACGAAAATTTAGATTTAGTCTTAATTAATGAAGCTTAAGGAATGAAAACACAATACGTAAATGCTCTTTCTGAGTTTTTACTATAAAATTCTGATAAGGTTCATTTTTCTTTTTTAAACCTTCAAGAACACTTTGATACTTAGTTTTAATGGGATCAAGAAAAAGTTACCTTTAACTAAGCCAGGCAATTGGTAGAAACTTAGAAAAGTTTTATGAGTATCGAAAGTAGAGTAACCATACTAAATGGATGTGAATGGATGTGATGTGATGTGGATGGATGTGAATGGATGCAATGAGATGTGGATGGATTTGATGTGATTTGATGTGATGTGAATGGATGTGATGTGATCTGATGTGAATGGATGTGAATGAATGTGATGAGATGTGGATGGATGTGAATGGATGTGGTGTGATGTGGATGGATGCAATGAGATGTGGATGGATGGATGCAATGAGATGTGGATGGATGTGATGTGATGTGTATGGATGTGAATGGATGTGATGTGGATTTGAATAGGTGTAAATGGATGTGATGTGATGTGATGTGATGTGATGTGGATCTGAATAGATATAAATGGATGTGATGCGATGTGGATCTGAATAGATGTAAATGAATGCGATGTAATATGGGTGTGGATAGATGTAAAAGGATGTGATAAGATGTCATAAAGTATGGATGTGATGAGATGTGGATGGATGTGATGTGATGTGGATGGATGTGAATGGATACGATGAGATGTGGATGGATGTGAATGTATGTGATGTGATGTGATGTGGATGGATGTGAGTGGATGTGATGTGATGTGATGTGGATGGATGTGAATGGATGTGATGTGATGTGGATGAATGTGAATGGATGCAATGAGATGTGGATGGATGTGATGTGAGGTGGATGTGATGTGATGTGGATGGATGTGAATGGATGTGATATGATGTGAATAGATGTGATATGATGTGAATGGATCTGAATGGATGTGATATGATGTGAGTGGATGTAAATGGATGTAGGACGATGGGAATGAATATGAATGGATGAGGAATGTGCGATGTGAATTAATGTAGAAGAATGTGGAATAATAAGAAATGACATTCAACGATGTGGAAAGATGGGAGTTGTTGGAAACTCTAATTGTATATGACACCTATTTTTAAAAGACTGTTTTATGTTAAGAATGCTGGGGAAGCATCTTGACTATCTGTCGACTAAGGTCGAAGGACATAAGTGAAAAGGTTGCAACAGCTGGACGGAGAGTCAATGAAGGACGTCTCGCGTGGCAAGGTCAACCGAGGTCTTGAGACCTCGATTAAAATGGTGAACTTCCGGTAATGGTGGATGAGGGACCAAAGAAGAGGCCTATGAGTGAAGTGCTAGGTGACCTACTGCGAAGGAGCCTATAGGGTGCTGACCATATGGTGCTCGGGCTCTAGGTCACCAAAGATACCCGATCTTGTACTTATGTATGGGGTCCGTAGTAAAAAGAAAAAGCTTAAATATACTAGAAAGGGACCATTTAGGATTTGTGAAGTTACTCCACAAGGTACTATACACATTGAGACTCTTGACGGAATTAAACATGTCAGATTTCTTAATGGTAGTACGTTTTAATATAATATGGACCTCTTACCGAAGAATCCTTACTACGTGCTTCTCATGTGACAAGAAAGCCACCATGGAAAGGGCCACTTAAAATAATATCCAAGTACAACAGGAGGCAAGGGAAAGATGGGAAAAACTTCAACAATGTTGGGGAGAAAACCTTGGACCTATTGTCCAAGCTTATGTTGGAGAGGTAATCCACAACATGGAGGATCACCTCTCCCAGCTCTCAAAACACCCATTATGTGGATTACCTCTCCAAGCTTATGTTGGAGAGGTAATCCACAACATGGAGGATCACCTCTCCCAGCTCTCAAAACACCCATTAAATTGCCTAGCCCCTATGGTAAAGTGTTCTATAATACTATGCTTGACATGGGTGCTAGTCACAATCTACTCTCCTTTGCTACATGGAATTAGAGTTGTGTTATGAGACTGGCAGGAAACACTAAAAGGTAAGACTAGAAAAGATAATTTATATATAAAAGGTTTCAATATAAATAAGGTTTAGGGGATTTCAAATGGGAAATACCTAATATGCATTAAAGTTAAAGTAAAAAGGAAGTAAATGTTGCACAATGGAAGCCCAAGATGGAAGCCCAAGGGACACAGAGGTAGGCACCCCCTTCTAGGGGTAGTTAAAGGGGCTTTGGTGAATGAAAAGGCCATGCCTAGCCAATGAAAGGTCAAGGGGCTAAAGTTGGAAGGTCATGCATCACTTAGGCCTATATAACCATGAGTTTAGGGTCCATTTGGGAGATGGTTGGATGGAGAATCAAAGTTCTAGTCTTACAAATGCTCAAGCTTATAATACAAGGGGCATTACATTGATAGATCCAAGTTCTTTCTCTTTCATATTTCCATTGAGTTACTCATTGTTGCTAATTCTAATCTCTACTCCTTAATCTCTTTTCTATTCATTTCCATAAGTTGATTTCTATATTTCTCAAATCTTTTTCATACAAAATAAATCTTGCCTAATAAGTTGGGCATATCTCTTGTTTAATAAATTGGGCATACTTTGGAGATTCTACATGGAGTAAGTGGAGTACATGACAACCTTGAAGAGTCATTGAAGAAAATATCAACAAAGAGGAATTAATAGAATTTTTCTTCACATAATTAGAGATAATTCATAATTACCCAACCAAGGTCATTGTGTTACATTTTTTTACTTTTTAAGAAATTTTCCATTTTGCTTATTGCTAGAGTAAATAGCTTCTCAAGGTGGGAAGGATGAAAATGGGGACAAGGGGGAAAACCCAATGTCCTCTTTCCACATATTACAAAAACAAATGAAATAGATATGCAAGATTTAGATCTTAATGAGTATGAGGATATAGAAATGAAGGAAATGAAGGAAAAAATCTCTAATATAGAGAATAAACTTGAGAAAATGATGAGTCTTCTTAGCTCCTTGATGGGAGGGGAAGGATTAGGAATAAAAGAAATATCGAAAAGTAACATTGATGAGGGAAGGGAAAAAACTCTAGAAAAAGAATTGAATGAAACCATAATTGAGAGAGGGTCCCAAAACTAGAGACCAGGGTATGGTATTCAAAGATTTAAAGGCACCCACTTTTAGTGGAAAAGAGAAGAAGAGAAATAAAGATGTGGTCCATATTTTTCTACAAAAATGGCAAGATTTGTATCTTTTAAGACATGTGCTTGAACATAACCGCCCCATTGAAGCTAGCCTATCCTTACAAGGCAAAGCTTATAAGTGCTGGTTGGATGAGTTTAGCAGAAGCCAGGCAAGTACCCGATTCTTGGGATTCATTCAAAGAATTATTCTTAAAGGAATATCTTCCTGAAAATGAAGAAGATCGAAATTGGGAGGAGTGGGATAATTATTCTATAGAACAAAAGAATTTAAATCTCACTCAATATATAGATTGCTATAGAGATTGTCTTAAAACTTAAGAGCATAGACAATTTTCAAAAAGTAAGAGGCCTGAAAAGCGAGTACAAGAAGGAAGTTTGCTCCAAAAAACCAAAAAACTTAGATAAGGCTATAAGATTTGTAAAAAATTTTGAAAATACCATGGTTAATGATAATCGTAAAGAAAAAGATAAGAATTTGAAAATACCATGGTTAATGATAATCATAAAGAAAAAGATAAGAATTTTTCATATAAGTCTCATGGAGAAAATTTTGGCTCTCAAAAAAGAAAGGGTTTTTTCTTTAAAAGAGACGAACCTTCAAAAAAGCAAAAATCCAATCCTAGTAAGTTTCTAAAAAATCCAATTCTAGTAAGTTTCTAAAAAATCAAGATTTTGAGAGAGCAATTAAAGAAAAACTTTGTTTCTCTTGTCTTGAGCTAGGACATGATAAAAAGCATTGTCCTAAATCCTAAGGACAAGAACTTAATGGGAATGGTAATGATAAACCTAAAGGAAAATCAATGCACACTCTTCAAGAGTTAACACTTAAGCATTCTCCTAAATATAAATTGGTCGAAGTTTGTCATTCTAATGAAAAGCATTGTTGTATGGTGGCAAAATCTATGTGGGAACCATCATTTGGACCACATGATTTGGTTTGAGTGCATGGAAATATTAAAGATAAAAAAGTTAGAATCATCATAGATGATATGGCCACACACAACTTTTTAAATTACAACTTGGTTAAGAAACTTACGTTGTCTCAAGTCCCAAGTTCTCATAAGTATATAGTATCATTAGACAATGGCTATGATAAAGATGAGTGGAATACTGTGGTAAACCAAGGTGGGATAAAAATTCAAGAGTATGAAGCACTTTTAGATTTTCAAATGATGCGCATGTCGACCACATATGTAATTCTTGGGAGAGAATGGTTATTTTCATTAGGGAAAACACTTTCAAGAAGTTATTTGCATAATACACTAACATTTAAGCATAAAAGAAAATTTATTACATTGCAAGGAGAGCACAATGTACCATCTTCTCCTTTGATATGTAATATTGAGCTCCAAAAGCTTCATCAAGATAATGAAATAGAATAAATGTTTTTCTGTTATGCAATGCCTCAATTTTAAAACTATTGTGAAAAGCTTAATTCAAGTATTTGTTGTGAAGTAGTTAATTCTTCTTTGAACAATTTATTAGAAGAATTTAAATATGTTTTATTCGAAAACATTTCCAAAAGGTTTACCTTCAGATAGAGGGATAAATCATCCTATGGAAGTTTTAAAGGATTCAAAGCCAATTAGTAAGCCACCTTATAGAGTAAGTTTGATTGAAAGATAAGAAGTTGAAAAACAATTGGCTTAATATTTAGAACAAACCAAATAAGTCTCCTTGGGCTTTATCAATATTATTGGTGGAGAAAAAACATGGATCTATGCCTAGGAATGGGTTAACATCCCCCCTTTCTGATGGCGATCGCATCCTCGAGATCGGGTTGAAGACCTTTGTATGGGGAGAATGGACAAGCTTTGTCAATGGCTTTGATGTTGATTGACGCTCAATGGTCTTAATTCCTCCGGAAGGAATGAGAAAGATCAGTTTGAGACCGTCGGAGTGCGGGTGACAAATGAGTCCGAGGTTCAGAGGTGAGACACCCAGGTCAAAGTAACATGGGCATCCAGGCTATAGTGTGGGTAAGCAGGCCCCTACATATAGCCCAGTGGGATGGGGGGATCCCTCATTTTTTCTTTATGGATGAGAGGTGAACACAAGCCATTCCTCTCTCACTTCCTGTAGCCAGAGTGTGTCTATACAAGAGTCCGTAGTAGTGACCGAAACATCACATACTATCTCTTATAGAGAAAAGAGATATAGATGTATGTGTGTTAGGGAAATCGCACATACTACCTTGGTCAATTTTATTCCCAAAATTGGTTATAGAATGTGCTTCATATGCACACATATACACATGGATATGTTCAAATGCCTCTTCCACTGTCTATATATTTAATTCCTAGTTTGTTTTGTTCCCCATGATTTTTGTTTCCAAATCGTCCCTTCACCTTGACCTCTAGATATGATGATCTACCTCTACCTGTATTTGAGTAGAAGGCATGCTCATTTCAATTTCAAAGGATGAACCTCTCTATGTGACTTTTGATCTAGCATAGATGACTTAGAGGCCATGTCATGATGACAATATATCATCAATCAATAGAGTTAAACAATCAACTCCCCATTTCTTAGGCCACTCTAGAGGCAAGGGGAGCTAGAGGGGCCGAGGTGGTTAAGAAAGAAGTCAAAATGTAAATAGCATAGAGTGTAATTACTCTGGAAAACCAGGGCACATGGTAAAGGACTGCTATAAAAAGCAAAATGATATCAAAAGTGGAAATTTATAGTAAGGCAGTTATGTATCATCAAGTAAACAAGGTGATGGATAGAAGTGAGCAGCACGCCATAAGCAATTTTCTATTAGGCAAGGATGAGTTGATTCGAATTCCATAAATAGAGATGATGGAGGAGATACATATGTTACCAAATCTCTAAAAATTTTAGAGTTAATATTTTGTATACAAATACTTTATTGTGAAAAGCATGTTTTATGATTTTTTAAGAATAACTATTTGCTTTTATGGGAATTTTATATAAAGGGCATATACCCAAACAGAATAAATAAGTTCAAGTTTTTGGTCTTGAAGGTCTTATCAACACTTTGTTCAATGGGTCGTAGCACTCTAGTGGCATGTCTTCCATGGGCATGTCAACATTGACATTTGTGTGCATGGGAGGTATGTCAAATGTTTACTTTTATTTTTTGATTCTATATTACAAAGCCTAGGATGGCCTTTAAGAGCTCCAAAAACTTAACTCTATCCCATTTTATGGCTCTATTTGTGAAAGTTTTTGAATGCCACTCCATTAATGTCATCTAACATATCAGCAATTCGAGTAGTCAATGGTGATATCAAAAGGAATATTTGATGAAGTGGAGAGTGGACTAGCCTTCTATTTGTGCCTTTTCCTTCATGCTTTCCCTTGGCTTTATCCTCTTACTTTTTTATATATGTTCTTGCACCATCTTTTATGTGGCTTCGTTCCTTATCTTTAACTTTATCTCGACTTTATCTTGACCCTCATGATCTTCAAGCTTTATGGTTTTGAAGAGGTATAAGCTCTCTCTTTTGTCTTTACAAAGATTATGTCAATAAAATACATGCTTATTAACAAATTCATACTGCATATTAAGAAATTTTCCTTGTAGTTGACTTGTACATATAAGCTACATGGATGCTGATTGAAAAATTCATAGTGCACGTTAAGAAATATCCTTGTAGTTGACTTGAACATATAAGATTAACATAATGAGGGCAAGATGGAACACACTTAGATGTCCGTTGATTAGAGGCCTTTAAATAGGCATGAGTACATGTATTTAGTTCAAGGCATTACCACCTAATGATGGATTAATTACCCCCAATCTTTATCCCATGATTCTAGGCACCTCTTTTAGAATTTGGGCTCTCTTTATGGTGGTGATTGGAATTTATATTGTGTACTTACATGCTCCGCCAAATAGCTATGTGTCCTTTCTACCATGTCTCATCATGTCATCTTCATCCATTGCATGTTATCCTCTCAAGCACCTCTATGGAATTCTTACAGCCTATCAAATATGTTGGCTTTTTTGCATCGTGGTAGCTTATTTGAAAAGCTCAAGTTCTAGCACCATGCTTGGAAATTGAGCACTATGGGGTGGAGAGTTAGTGTATATATGATACTTGATGGGTTGTAGTGTTAGACACATGTCATACAGATTGTGGGATGTGATAAGGTCAATACCTTGTTCAATAGTTCATCAAAATGATTACCGCTTCTCTAGGCCTTGAAAAATATGATATTGAATTATAACAAATTATAACACATATAATGTGAGACTTACTATGTAAGCCAAGTGTTTCACCTAGAGAGAATGAGATAGGGGCATCTTGAGATGAGGTTAGTCATGGCCTCCATAAGCACATCCAACTTTGCTTGTTGATCCATACTTAAGGGTTGTGTGGGTGGCCTTTCCAATTCTACCTCTAGCTTTTTAATTTCTATATCTTTGGAGTGAAAGAGCTTTGTCCTCAATGCATATCTCAACTTTTGCAAATTGTTGCATGTTGCAAGAAACATCTACTTAGGATTATTTAAGGTTGTCCACTATATCTCGACCTTTCTTGATGGCCTCCTTTGATTGTTGCTTTCAATCTTCTTTTCTACATTCTGTTGCATGCCTACAAGGTCCTATGCTTATCTTTGTTTTTCTTTTGCAGTTCTTAAAGATAATAATAATTTTTGGTGAGGGCATCTAAGATTTGTTGGTGGAGATCTTGGATCCTTTTCCTCTCTGCTTTAGCTCAGTGGCTTGTCTTTGTTACTTATCTTTACCTCATCTAGAACACATTGGCCTTGGATGTCCAATGTTGTAACATCATGATATTGCTTTCTATAGTTCTAGCTTGTTGTCTCTCAAATTTCTCTGGGTGCCCGTACGGTCTTTCCTCAAAGAATCATATAGTCTTTGTCACCATATTATGTTCTTATCTATCTAGATTTGATTGGATATTCTATTCTATCACTCCAGCTATTTACCTTGATGGTAGGGTAAAACTCAAGTCTAGATACTCTAGTGTAAGTTCATCCAGGATGGATGAGACTCTAAGCATGGTATTGATGGATGGCCATGGTGGAAACTATACTTACAATATTGATTCAGTCCTTCGACCAACCAATAGAGGTTATTCTATTACTTTAGCTTATGTAAGTGGTGATGTATCTACTAGAAGGGCATGTCTAGGTGAAGCTAGAGGCATCGTAAAAGTATTCTCTCCACTTTTCCCATTCTCCATGGTAGTCCTTGGCTACTTATGTATGGGGGGTTGTTTTGCACTCCTTGTAAGTCGTTATATTTATAACAATGCATGTCTATGTGAAGTTAAAGGTGTCATAAAATTATTCTCTCCACTTTCTTTATTCCCCATGGTAGTGATTGGCTTCTTATGTAAGGGGTTTTTTTTTTCACTCCTTACAATCACGTCATCTTTTAATCGGCCCCACATGACCCTATTGGATTATGCAACCACATCTAGTTCTTTAATAAAGCAAACTACCTAATTGAAGGGCTTCTTATTGTGTATTCTAGCCAATATTCTTATGTTGTATGCTACATAAGTATCAAGCCATCATATCTACAATACTACATACGGTGCACTAGTGGGGGTGATGTACTTTTTATCTTACTTTATTTCGTCTTTCTTGTAATATACTACATCCATGATGTTTGGCCTTAGCTATTTTTGTATGTGTAAATGAGTTGGAGATGATTAGTATCTTGAGGGCATTGTGAAGTACCTTGATGCTGCCCAATGTTAGGGAGATGAATATCGTTCTAGAATTTTCTTATATACTTGTGCTTGTTGAGGTGTTGAAAGATGCAAACCTCTAGAAATCTCCCTCCCATACCTCTAGCTTTGCTAATGCTCCAAGTTCCAATTTTTTCATGTACATGAGTATAGTCGGATTCTTGATGCTATCATATAATATGCTGGTCTAAACTTCGTGGGCTTCTCTATCTATGTACAAGATAAACTCCAAGTATATCATCCGTGGACCTAAGGTAAATACCTGATGTTAATGTTGTTGAAAGAGCTTATAGGGGGCTTTTGGGGGAGAATTGATAATAACTATGCTTGGTTAGCATTCTAGCCTCCTATGCCTTTTGGAGGTATGGCCCAAAGTGAAAGTCCTTGTGTCTTATGCTATAAACTATGATGGTGGATAACGAGTCAATTTCTATGCATAGGTGTAGCTTTTATCGTGGAAATGGACTTGGTGAAAATTTTGGGACTTTTTCATGTGACTTGAAATTGTGCATTTTTGGCAATCTTTATATTATTTGGCTCCTCATTTTTTGGGGAGGGGTAAGGGATTTCAGTTTGTTTTTTTTGTCACATTTTCTTTCTTCAATAGTTCTCAACAATTACTCTGCATTTTTTAACATTTCTCCATCACTGTGCTTCTTTGACATTTCCATCACTTTGCATTATTCAACATTTCTCCATCACTATGCTTTTTTGACATTTCTCCATGCCAAGCAAAGTGTAGATATGTTGAGATAAGTGATGAAATCCTAAAGTTTATTTCTTGATTCAACTTAGATCCTTCTTTATCTTTGATTCAACTTAACGAAGTCTTAACCACACTCATTAACATTATCTTTGTATGCATAGATACACTCTCTTATCTCCACAATTTGTATCTATGCAATGTGTTTATTGTAATTAACCAAGATTATGAAGCAAGATTTTTATATACATACCCTAGGTTAGATTTTTATTTATCTATTGTTTTGATTCAACTTAATGAAGTCTTAATAACCACATTGGTTAACATTATCTTTGTATGCACAAATACGTTTTCTTATCTCCACACTTTGTATATATGCAATATGCTTATTATAATTAATTAAGATTATGAAGCAAGGTTTTTATATATACATAGCCTAGGTTAAGATTCTCAAGTTTTTTAGGACCCAAGACGTTCCATGGGTGGCCATTGTACATATGTGGCTTTGTATATAAGACATTTTAAGCAATGAGAAAGGGGATAATCCCACTATCACAAAATTGAGCCTTCTTGTGCTGCTGTGTTAGTGGCTTGTGTGCTTGGTTTCTCTCTTGTTAATGCATGAGTGGTTTGTTGGATTGCTCCTTGTGAGTTCTCTCTCTCTCTCTCTCTCTCTCTCTCTCTCTCTCTCTCTCTCTCTCTCTCTCTCTCTCTATCTATTTAGCATTCTTCTCCCCCTACTCCATAAAAGCAAGAGAAGGCACCTAGGTTGCGATTGAGCTTATCCACAACTCTTTCCACATGGAGGGTGTAGCCGGGTGATCTAGCTCTCCCACAAGAAGAGGTTTCTCACTCAAAACACCTAGAATCATAGATCCCTAATGACCCTTGCATTTTTTGCTTCTTTCCCTTATGCAAGGAAATAAATGTGTTTAATAGTAGTGAACATCTTTAGCACCGTTGTCAAGGAACAATGCTCTAAATTTGATCCTCTTATACATATCTTCTTGAATGGTATCAAGATTAGCCCAATCTTCAAGCTTTGCAGCATTACACTACAGTGCAGTGCGGGGGTTTTCACCTAGGCTACTAGGGTCAAAGAAATAATCCAAGCTACTATTGGTTACACTACAATAGGAATCTCACATCAACGAGCCAAAGGTTTTGGAATAGGTTCGGCACACTAGGAGGAGCCCACAGCCCACAATATGACCCAGAATTACATGACTACCCTTCGTAGTACCCAACTTGCCTCAAGGGCAGGTGCAATATCCTGTGTATGCCATGCTGCCACACTGACCTACCAATCCCCATACTATACCCCTCACAGCCATTACCTTAACCTCCACCTACACCACCACCACAAACTGTTCTGACCACAGAATATATTTTTAGAATAACATCAGAAATAGGGAGCGCGTAGCAACATGATTCATACAACAACTCCACCACTAGCTACAACAGTGGTACCAAATCCTAGAAAAGTGGTACCAAACCCTAGAAAAGTGGTACCAAACCCTAGACAACAAAATATGATCAAATTGATGCAAATTGCAAAGTTAATACCAAAGTTTAATGGGACAAGAGATCCCATTACACACTTGGAAGTGTTTAGTCAAATGTGTGTGATACATGTGGTGGACTCGATGATCTAAAAAGGGTGAGTGCCTTCGGCCTCAAAAACCATGGAAGGAAAGGCAAGAGACGGTGCTTCAGATCATTGAACTAGAAGACATGGATGAGTTTGACTCCTTAAAGGCTACATTCACAATTGGGTATTTCCATCAGGAAACTCAATGAAACCCAGTCAAGACCAACTCTACCATGTCAAATAGTTAGAGAAAGATCAATTAGAGACTACATCAATAGAGTGAGATACCTCCACTCTAGATGTATTAGCATTGAGAAATTCTCAGATGAATAGCTAACTGAAAGATTCCTAGAAGGAATCCTTGACTAAACCTTGCACAATGCCTTGTACTTTGGAAAACATAAAAACATTGAGCCATGTTGTAGAAGTGACATAGATTTCAACAATAACTCCACGGGAACTACTTCAAGGAATCTCCTTGAAGAGACTCCATCTGAAGCATTATCATCTAGCACAGTGCCTTCAAAGATCGGAGAAAATAGGAAAGAACCATAGGTTGCATTGATTGTAGAATACATCCGACCACACTCATGTAGCAAATAACTAAGCAATGGAAAGTTGGGCTAAGAAACGACAACATAGGACAACCACATCTATACCCTAGACATGAGTTAGTCTAGTGTTCAATATGTCGTGCTAACCACACGAGCATGGAATGCCCCCACCTAAGACCTAGATAAGGAGAATCTAATGTGTATACTATGCAAGGGTAGGAAACCACGATGCTGTCCAATGCTAGAAGAATCAACCCCAGAGGTAGCAACCAGTAGTCACACTAGCTCCAGTCGTTCACCACTTGGCTTTGCTAGCATCACCCACAAGGCCTATGCTTGCTAATGCATCTCACCCGAGGTAGAACGTGCCTTAAAAAGGAGTACTAAGAATTTGAGTTACCCCTATCACCTCCAGACATGTTCCTTGGGTAGTGACCCCTATGAACATGGTTGAGTGGTGTTAAGATTAGCCTGATTGTTAAAGTGTGCAAACCCACCAAATATTAGTATTTTGTTGAATGAAGTTTTGTTGTTTTTAGTTCTATTGGGAGCATGGCAAGAAAGGAGCATTAGAGACCCAACCATTGAAGCTTTAGTTTGCAAGAAACAAGTACGTGAATCTTCAAATTTTCATTGGTTTCAAGCCCCTTTTATTCTTTGTTTTTTGTGAGTTTTATACTATGAGGACCTTAATCTTAGCATATTTAGATAAGTCATGCAATGTTTATCTTATTATTCTTAGTAAATCATGCAATCTTTTGCTTAATAAATAGCTTGGGAGAGGCTTTATAACTTTATTTTTCACCTCATTTTAGCATTAGAGTAACCATTCAGAAGTAATTAGAAAATTAAAAATAAGAACAAGCTCAAATTTTTAAGGATTATGTGATGTTAGGAATCGGTGCCACTGAGCTAGGAGTCACGTGTCATTATTGAATCTTAAGCATGTAATTGTTATAGAGGCCCATGTGATTAAACCCCAAAAAATCGATAGAGAATATTCGCATTAAAAAGAGCATAAAGTGAGTAGTGAAAGAATTCATGGTCAGATTGTAACTTATTGCACCTACTTATAGTTCACAAAATAGAACTTCTAGTTCTAATGTGTATATATATACATATACATGTATATATATAGGTATGCATATATATAGGTATGCATATGTATATATATGCATATACATGTATATATATGCATATACATGTATATATATACATATACATGTATATATATAGGTATATATATGTATATATATACATATATATATACACATATACATGTATATATATAGGTATATACACATATACATGTATATATATACACATATACATATATATATACACATATACATGTATATATACACTTATATACATGTATATATACACAAAATAGAACTTCTAGTTCTAATGTGTATAAATATACATATACATGTATATATATACATATACATGTATATATATAGGTATGCATATGTATATATACATATATATCTATACATACACACACACACACACACACACATATCTATCTATATATACACATATATACATAGTAAGAATCATAAATTCCTGATAAAATACATAAATACACATAATTCCTTCCACAAAACACACATTAATTGACACAATCCTACAAAAAGTGATTATAAGATATAAAAAATGCCAAAAAAAATGATAAAGAATTATGTGGCAACAAGGAGAGAAATTATATGTGGAATTTGGGGTTAAAGGTTACTGGTTAATATTCACTTGAAATCACAATCACGTTTATTTTTGAGAGATCATGCATTTTATTCCTTAGGAATTAAGTGTTAGTTACATCGAATTACATGCTATTTTTTCCCCAAAAAACTCTTTTATTTTACATAAAGTATGCTCTACTCTTGTCAAATCATGTGTTTACATTTTGAAAGAAAGGAATTACATATGAATCCTAAAGAATTTACGCACGATTCTTAATAACTTACATGTTATTTGTCAAGAATTATGTGTTTTCACAAAGAGAAATATCTTTAAATTTTTAGTAGAAGTTTGGCTTTCTCACCTCCAATATTCAACATCTGAGTCACCTACTAAGGGGAGTTGATGCACTTGCACTCAAGAAGATTAGTTAGAATTATGAGTCACCTACTAAGGTGGGTTGATGCACCTCCACTCAAGAAGATTAGTTAGAAAAAATAGACCTTGAGTAGGAGTTCACTAGTGCCTTTATAATAGAGACTTGTATGAGACTTGAACCTTGAGGATTGTGAAACCAAGTGATAGTGATGAGACCACGAGTGCTAGCACCCGACTTGGAACCTAAGCTGATAGGTCCCATTATGTATGAAGGAAATTGCCTTAGAGGATTCCCTTCTTCACCTACACCTTCCAATAAAAATGTCAGAGTCAGAGCACCATTTGGGAGTAGAAGACCCCAAACCCAAACTCCTAAGCACCAAAAATGGGCCAACCCTTGGGATTGAATCTCATGAACCATGACCATCAAGGACAGAAGGAACTAGAGAAAACTCAACAGAGTGAGTTGACAATGAGGTACCCTCATCCCAAACCCCTCTGACTACAACCACACGCATAAAGGAACACATGTAGGAGGGATTCCTTTGCCATCACTTATAGCTCCTATAGGAACCACGCACATGCTTTAGGACATATGCAAAGCCCACTATGCCACCACATTCCCGTGCAGGAGAGCTTGGTAAGTCATTTTGACATGTTAATGTCTTGGAGATGTCTTGTCAGTGGAGGGAATCACCCTAGATATTATGGGAGAGCTTGGCAAGTCATTTTGACATGTTGACATCTTGTCTATGGGAGGGCATCACCCTGGACATTATATGTATCTCACAGTGTTTGTTGAATTTCCACCACACTACTATCCAACATATATGGGATATTATCCACCTTCCCGATATGCACCTCCATAATTCACACCACCTCCTCCCATTGCCCCAGCCACCCAATTGAATTAACCTTGATATGTTAAGGATGGTAAGGGAAATAGGGAGGGGAGTAGCCATGGGCATAGCCCCAAAAACACTAACATGGAGAGCCTTAGAGCCCAAAGGGCTAAGCTAGTTCACATCTAAGTTAGTGAACAAATACAAAGAATTAGGTGATTGCATTTCATAGCTCTAAATGTTTGACCAAAATTGTGAGGCTTTTGGTCATGTAGAGGATCAAGTCAAGGAGGTGAGTGTATTTGGACTCACACCTCATCGGAAGGTTGGCTGATTGTTTTGATCATTGAAACTAGAAGACAAGGCAAATTTCAACCCCTTGAAGGAACTGATGAGGGTTGGAGAGATTGGTGTCACGTGCTACTTTGTCCCCCCACAATGCTTTTTCTCCTCAGGATGGCCATAATTCCATTGTCACTTGCCTACTTAGGCATGGTGCATGAGCTAAGAGAATCCTTTGAACATTGTCCTTTGGGAGGATTGGTTTGCTTAGAGAATCACAAGGAATAATCTATCTTACTGCACTATATAGAAGATCTAGTCGTGTGAATTTCTCCTTTGGTGATGAAGTCATATTCCCATGACTCAATGCTATCAAAAAGATCTGTAGTACTATAGTAAAGCACTCCTTTACATCTGTGACATATGGCTTTGTGGCTTGTACAATCTGACTCAGTTTCTGCTCACAGTTTATTTGGCAGCATAGGCAGTGGTGGCAGAACATCATGAGTGCCATCCAAGCATCATCATCGATTGCATGGTCAGGTTTTCCCGACGAGGAATGAGATGGAGCCCCATAGACTAACTCTGTATTGTAAGAGTACATATACTCAGTGAGATACCTCAACTCTAGATGCGACGAATAAGACAGGCTCACATATGAGAGGCGAGTTTGCCAATTCCTAGACCGGAAGATCTCAAGGATACAAAATTCCATGATGCTCTCTATGAAGGAAACTCTATTGAGGAAGTGTGAATCATTTGAGCTCATTTGAGCAATGTTTTTGTGAAGGAAACTATATCGAGGAAGTATGAAGGAAACTATATCGAGGAAGTATGATCATTCGAGCAATGTTTTTGTGAAGGAAACTCTATCAAGGAAGTATGAATCATTTGATCTCATTCAAGTAATTTTTTGTGATACAATTGAATTTAATGACAAATTTTTGGATGTTATCTCATAAGGGCAACCAAGGGGGACACCATTAGTAGAGGTGTCATTCAGCACATCAATATTCAAGGTCAATAAAAAAAGCGGAACAGCCCCATTACCTTGAATACCTTTTAATGCTATCATTGATCTACTTCTTCTCAAGGCAACCACATTTGAAGAGGCTCCCTTATACGTTAAGCTTTTCCAACCTCGACAAAAAAAGCCTTTTCAACCTCTAGATTTTGCATTCCAATAATTTGGCTGAATCTTTTCACAAGATTCTACACTGCACTTCAATGACAATAAAGGATCTCTTCTAAAGGTTTCTTTGCTTCTCTTTTGTCAGCATAAGAACCACCCCCAAAACTTTGCACTCCATTGCATAGGTCCATCCTCAGGAATGAGGAAATGTTAACTGATTCCTTGGTTAACAAAGCAGATGACTCTCTAATGGGTCTCATCAATAATAAATTTCATGGATAAAAGTGTTTACAAGTGTCTGAGTTGCAAGATCTATAAATTTTGGCACTTTATCGAGCCAAAGTGGAATGATAACTGATTCCATGGTTAATTACATGGATGTTTTTGATGGATCCCACCGATTTATATTTTTTGAAGTTAAAGCTATTACAAGTGATCGGCACCAAAATATTTTTCATTTTATATCACTTTGTAATTTATGTTTATATATTTTACGAATTTTCATTTTGCTCCAATGTGCTACACATGATGTAAACAAGGGATGACCGATGTAAGTGCGATGCCAACATCAAATTTATCATATACACTAGTAGCCTTCATAAAGACATTTTAGCTATTTCTCATTGCCCAGCATGACCACTTACAATCATGTATAAAGGATAACTCAACTAATGAGAATGGGCATTTCCTTTGTGTCTTGTGTGTTGCTTCTTTTCTACCTTTGTTACGAATTTTCTATCCATGTGTTTATTGGGGGCATTATATTTTTAGTTCTTGATGGGGATGCTTGTGTGAAGTGTGCATATTTTACCTTGATACTGGCTAAATGATCAGTGATGCGTGGATTTCTATGAGTAGGTGGACTCCCATGCATTTATGTTGACATTTGGGCTATCTGGTATTGTAGTTTTATTGTGTCGTGCCTATTTCTCATGATCTCATTAGGATTGATTGATGTGACCTCAATTGATTACTTAACTAACACGGGTAACGTTTATGAGTTTTAGATAGGGTACTGATTGAGGTGTTACATGGATGGTGGATTGAGGGGGGTAGTGTAAAGACTGAGATATAAATATTAAATATAATATTTTGTGACCATGTGATGACATTGGAGCATTCAATTAACATGCTATTTGTATAGCTTAGCATAATTATAATATGCGTATATCCATAAGAACCTTATTTATTATGGCTAGGCCCATATGTACATAGTTATTGGGTAAAGTTTTTTTTTGGGATACATTAAAACATTGGACAAAGGTTATTTTTGTTGTAAAGAAAGCCCAAACTTAGAAAATATGATATTTCTCTAAGGGCTAATTTTAGGAATATGATCTAAACACTACCTGTGGGGAGTGCAGCCACACACATCATGGGGGGAAGGGGGGGGGAGATTGCACCCAATGAGTTTTTCTTTGTCTCCTTCAATAATTTTGTCTAAGCTATGGTTAAGTGATTTATTTATATGTTATTGTGAGTTTTGATGGTTTCACATTATAATTAGAGTAAAAGTCTTGTTTCAGTGGTATTGAAAGGAAGCAAATCCAAAGGAAAGAAACTTGTTACTCATTAAATGAATTTTACATGGTTTAGGATCACGAGGAGTTTACACATTAAGTGGAATTTACATGGTTTACACATTATACTTGGAGTAAAGGTCTTGTTTTAGTGGTATTGAAAGGAAGCAAATCCAACGGAAAGAAACATGTTACTCGTTAACTGGAGTTTACACGGTTTAGAGGAGTCTACACTCTAGCTCTCATATGGGAGAGATCACCATAATAAAGGCAAAAAGCTTGAAAGCTTGATTTGACGACGAGTAAAAGGTTATATCCTGGCTTAGTGCTTGTACTTGGTTTTTATACCTCGTACCCTTACACATTACCACTTATTGATGTCCCCCATACTTGGGCAGGCCCCCAAGCCCATTGCCTTGGCCCCATTATTATAGATGGCCCATAAGCACTTTCTTACAAACCATCCCCACCCACATAGGTTTTGTCCTTGAAACCTTGCATCAGTTAGATAATCCACATGGGTAGGATCTCCAATCATACGTTCTTAGGTAGGATCTCTAGTCATAAGTTCTTGGGGTACCAATCATCCAAAAGTGAATGAATGAATGGTATATCTAATCCAATTGTGAGAGCATCATTATACTTTGCAAGCATGGTTGTAAATGGCCTCCAATAGCTTTAAACTCCATCATTTTCCCTCAAAATAGCCCAAGACTTGCTCTCCAAGATAGTACATCGAGTATGCCACCTCTCCCAATGCAAGTATCTTCATTCTCAAGTGGTATGAAGCTCTCTAACGTTGTTTTATAGGAATTTCTAATAAGCTGAATCACTATTCTTCCCTTTCATTTGACTCACCAAATGCATCTAAAATGTTCTCATAACCTCCCAAAATCATGGTGGATTGCCATGAGGCTTCTTCATTGGGTAAACACTTCCATTTGATGAGGTACTCCACTTGCATAGCACCCTTTCTCTAGCACACCCAACACTCTTTCTGACACATAATCCACCATGCCTTCCTCATCCATGGAAGGTAACTCATCTTGAATGTCCACTATTGGCCCAGCATATGCTTTCAATTGAGAGACATGGAACACATCCTGTATAGCACCCTTTCTCTAGCACACCCAACACTCTTTCTGACACATAATCCACCATGCCTTCCTCTCCATGGAAGGTAACTCATCTTGAATGTCCACTATTGGCCCAGCATATGCTTTCAACTGAGAGACATGAAACACATCCTGTATACATGTATGCTGGTAGGTAGCATCATGCTAGTATGTGTGTGGATACTCTTAAACACATCATGTGTATGTGTAGTTGCTGGTAGCATCAACTTGTAAGCCACCGTATAGACTCTCTTGAAACTCTATGCTATTATGTGTGTGGATACATTGGTGCTTAGAGTTTGGAAGGCAATGCCATCCATTAGATTGCATGTCCTCACTCTTCTCTTCTCTCTACTCTCTCTCTTGAAACTCTATGCAAGTATGTGTGTGGATACATTGATGCTTAGAGTTTGGAAGGCAATGCCATGTCCTCTCTCTTCTCTTCTCTCAGCTTCTCCTCTATTCTCTTTTCTTACTGATCTAGGCATTGCATGTGAGCAAATTGAAGCGTGGAGCCACCACATGAGTTTTGGCTTCACCAACAATTGCAACACCTACAACATGAAGGAGCATCACCACATGAGTTTTGGCTTCACCAATTGCAACACCTACAACATGAAGGAGCATCTCGGTGTGACAACAAGTTTGGGAAGATCACTTGAGGTGTGAGCTCATGTCAATATGAGGGTTGGATGGTAGGTTCGTCTTCATGGTGGTAAGTTTCCCAACGACCCTTGCTTCAATGCTAAACACATCTCTTCTCAAGGTTAAGCTTAAGGAACCAAGGTGTAGTCAAAATTTAAACAAGGCAAGTAAAGGCCATCATAGAAATGGAAAACAAAGTAGCTATTAGTTCCAAAAGGTCATCTATTAAGGAGATGGATGAGAGCACTAATTAGTCCAAGTGGGAAGAACACACCTTTAATAGGGTTAAGTGGTTAACTCTAAAGAATTGTGGAAAAGAAAGTGGTTGCAAACACCTTTGTTAGAGAATGTTTCAAGTTGATATGACAAGATACCATTCGAGCATTTCGAGTGAGCCTCAATGTCCATTGTCTTTAGATACGTGGAAAAGGCCCACCATTCGAGCATTTTGTGGGGTGGGGTGGGGTGGGTTGGGGGCTGGGCCATGGAAGGCTAGTGCACGATGCTCATTTAGCCCAAACAAAGATGCAAGGCAAGCGTATAGGCATGGTGGGCAGTTGACGTGTGAACACCTAGGGACCAGCCTTATCTACAAGAGTGAAGGCGCTGCGAGGTTTCCTTGACCAGGAACGAGTCTGGATGGAGACTGGCGTTTGAATCTGTCAAGAAGGTGGAGACTGCAACGGGTGGGAGTCGGCAAATGGCATGGAAAGCACTACCACAACAACAACATGAAGCTGTAGAAGAAGAAGACGACAATGACTGTAGCAATAGCAGCCATGGCGAGACGGGGGAGAGTGCAGAAAGTGAGGGCCATTTTAGCAGCTCCTGCTTTGCCCACAATGCCTTTGATGTGCGGATCTGTGCTGGCCATGCTCGCCCTCGCCTCCCTCATCACTGGGCCTCTGCTTGACCTGGACAGCCACCACCAGCCCCCTGTTTCTCAGGTAACCACCGTCTCCATTTTGCGTGCGTGCGTGTTTGCGCGCGCTTCTAATGGTTCTAGCTGCTGCTTCTCAGACGCCGGACTTTGTCCCTCTCGATCCAATAAAGGTCCCTCCTTATCACATGAATGCGTCGGTATGCCTCTCCCATCCGTCATGTACACGTTCTCTTAATTCATGGGTGCCATTGCACGTCTGTCTACAGAGGTTATTAGCACCACATAGGGTGATGATGACATTAGCACTCCAAGTAGATCATACTAGCATGACCTAGGATGCAAATGATGTAACATGTCAGCACGCCATTGTACAGCACCTGCTGGGATGCAGATGGTAACATGTCACCACAACGTTGTATGATCAGGATTTACCTGCCATTAACCTAGGATGATATCGACACTGCCTAGGATGCATATTATGTATTTTGTTTGATTGTGGCAGGATGTGCCTTGCATTTGATTGGTTGTGCTAGGTTGCAGTAAGAACGTCATCAGAAACCATCTGGGCTTCCAAGCTAGGGCCTTACTTTCATGGCTGCAGCTCCCCCAAAAATTCTTTTCCAAGTAAGTGAGGAGTTAGTGCTCTTCTTGTTCTTCTTCTTCCTTCTCTCATCTCATAATAACATGTCAAGTGATAAGGTGGCAGTTACCATTTTAGTTTTGTTGCAGTGGGTTTTGTAGTCGTGTGAGCTCTTAAAACCTATTATTGTATCAGTAGGCTCTTGCTTTAGTGGTCAACTCATTTCATTTTCTATGAAAACGTCGTGAGTACAAAGCCCCAACACTGGCTTGTAATACTGTCTTTTTTTTCCTTAGGTCCAAGATTCTCCTGTAGTTACTGTTTTCCACCACCCATAGGCACTTTTTATGCTATCTTCTCCCCTGCCCCTGCCCCTGCCCCCGCCCCCCCCCACCCCTTGGCTGACTAGCCTTAGGTTCAAGATCCTCCTATAGTTATCATTTTTCTTAGGCCGTACTAGAAAGAAAAGCGATGGTCCGTATATTGAACCAAAGATTCCTCGATTGAACGATTATTTGACTATGGAAGTCCTGCTAGCATGGAGAACTCCATTTGGCTTTCAGCGAGTTCATGTCTCTGGAAGGCCGTGTTGCTTTACCGCACCGCACTTATTACTCTAGGACTTATAGTTAGGCTCCTTTGAAGCGTCAGAGGGGGATCCAATCACAACGCATCTTGCTCAGCAAGTCAGGTGTAGCCATCCACTTGGGGGGAAGTATAGAATGTCCGTTGTGTGTCTAGGGCTTATGCCTAGGACAATCCCAAAGAAGTTTTGTTTGCGAGTGGCTCGACTTGCTAGTCTGACTATGAGAGTGTAGAGACCCCCATCATGGATTCCATTGGCAACAACCGAGAGAGTCTTCCTGTCTATCACTTCAATGACCTCATCATCAAAGTACACACCAAGTCCCTTCTGAGAAGCTTTGTACACTGAATACGGATTTTTGGAATTCCTTGGTACATATAAAACATCATGTAAGGTGGCAGAGGAACCCAAAGAAACATTAGCAACACCGGTGATAGGAAGTGAGGAGTTGTCGCCGATGTGAACTGAAGAAGAGAGAGTCTGGTAGTCCTCCAAGATATGGGCTTGATTGGTCATGTGGGAAGAAGCACAACTATCACCAACCCATTCTAGCGCTTCAGATGTGTCATTGATGTCTTCTGGAGAACTCATCTATGTGATCACGAGGAGTGAATCCTGTGAAGAAGTGGATGAATTTGTGACTGCCATGTATGCTACCATTGTAGATCCCTCCTCTGAAGCTTTGTCCTTGCCCTTGTCTTTGGTGTTGTGGATGGTGTATGGGTAGGGGTGGGAGCAAGACCTAGATGAGAGACTCACAGAAGAAAGATTGGGAAGAGGAACCACCTGGGGAGCGAGAGCAGGGATTCAGGCAGTGAAGGTGTTGGAGTATCAATTGGAGAAGGAGCAACAGGAGAGAAATCTCATCAAGCCGTGTCGTTTGACAAGAAACCTTCTCTGAATCAAGAGGGCTGTAAAAAACAGCAAATAGCCTCCTCTCAAGCTGTGCACAGCAAGAGGAGAGAGAAGAAAGGGAGGGAGGGTGGGAAAAGAGAAATAGAGAAAGCAAATCTCTCACGAACCTTGACCTCAGCACCTGTAAGAGAGCTTCAGCCTCCAACAGGATTCTCAAAGAATGCTGAGTTAAATGGAAGTTTCTTCCTGTTGAAGATGCCACTTGGGAAAATAAGAGGATCTATAGAGCTAAAGATAGCCCCAATTGAGATAAGGACATCCCAATCCTTAAGTGAGGAAGCATTGAAGAAGAATTGAAATTTGCAAAAGCCTTTGAAAATTAAATTTTGGATGATAATCTTGAAATTTTACATGATTCATATAGTCAAGAAAATATATAAAAGCATACGGGTGTGTGGGTACCCTTGTGTGAAAGCACTTAGATCCCAAATGAATTTTGAGAAATTTTAGTCTTTCAATCTTGTTGGGTATTTCAGAGTCTCGTGTATGCGTATGCGTCCACCTCACCTTGTCTTTGATTATATCCCGCCATATGAGTGTGTACCCATCATGTTTGTATGTCCAATAGCCTTAGGGGTTAACGGGGAAAAAGCCATTAGCAGAGCTCAAAGCATGAAAGCTGAGGAGTTACGAGAATCTCCACAAAATGCAACTGGTACTACAAGAAGATGCCAAGAATTGAATGCATCGCATAATGTTGACGCGATGATTGAGAGAATCTAGGGATTTTATGATAGAACATCCCATGCGATCATAATATAAAAGATGTCATCAAGTTATAGAAGACACTCTCAAAGCCTCTTGTGGATGTGAACAAAAAAGATAGTTGAACTTCCTACATCTATTAGAATTTGCCTATGATGCTTATTATAAAAGTATTAGTAATGAATCCTCTTAAAGCTATCTATGGTAAAGATTTCCTTACATCCTTGGCTTGGTCTGCTTATCCCCTAATCAAGGTAGAGATTTTGAAGCAAAGATACTTGATGAGATGGACAATCAAATACAATCTATAAGAAAAGATATCAAAGCCTGTCAAGATATGTAAGATCCCTATCCCCCACCGCGCAATGGATTCGGGGTGCTAATAGCGGAAGTAGTACATCTAGCGCGGGGCAGGGTTCTACACTCGGGGCCTCGCCCACGGATATCCGGACAGGTGACTAATTCCTCGGTTCTTCCAAAACCGAACTCGAAAAAACTTCTCTTGCCCGGAAAGCACAGGCGATTCCTCCACGATAAAATTTTACTAGTCAAGATCATTACTGACCAAACTGATCCCGCGACCGCACCTATAAAGATACTCGGCGAGATCAAGGAAGGAACTTACACTTGGATCATAGAGATCAACGCTTTTTTTTCCCATCAAGAGGCACAGCCGTTGATTCCTATCCATAGAACAATTACTATCGGGATTTACTTCATCTATCATAATAACAGAAAGGAGTCTCATTTTACGGATCCATCAGTCTAGCCTAACCCCATCCACTCCCATGGGTTAGCCAACTGCCCACCAACCACTGTAGTGATGGGATCCAATTAAAAATTTGGTTAGGTTTTGTCTCGGGTACCAAGGAAAAGAGTTCCCAAGCCCCCTAGCCCTTAAAGCAATCATTTAGTGAAACCATAGTGTCACCGATCATAATCTTTCAATTCTGCTCCAATTAGGAAAAGGCAGCAAAGTTGAGGAAGCCTCTGCTCCAATCAGGAAAATGCAGCAATTTCCTACCTGTTGATCAGCCTTTGGCTCTGATACCATGAAAGAAAGAGAAAACACAAGTTGTAGGCAAAAGCACAAGCTGTAGAAGGCTGTGGACAATTGATCATTGCTGAAAATGAGCACGAGGGAAGCCCGTAGGTGCTTACAAGCATATGAGACTGTTGCAACAGCCAATGACCTCTAGAAAATATGCAAGAATGAGATGAAATATGAGGAGAAGGGCGTGCTTCCTTATATATGCCTCATATGAGTTGGTTGGCCAACTGTAGAGCAGGCCGACAGTAGTCGTGCAGTCCTCCGTGATAATCTCAATGGGTCATGGAATGATGTCAGCTTGAGGAGTGGTGCTTCTGAGGCCGCTTTCTGTAATGCATGGAAGGCCTGCTCATAACGGACACTTTTTGGTGACGCGTCTTCACGTCCTTGAGGAGATCTGTAAGAGGTGTAACAAGGTCTGAAAATTTGTCCATGTGGGTATTGTAGGCCTAACAAAGACTCACAAATGATCTGATTTCCTGGGCAGTCTTAGGAACATCCCAATCTAATATAGCTTGTACCTTGTCGGGGTTTAAACGAATACTGGACTCACTAATAACGTATCCCAGATAATGAACCTTAGGCCAAATGCGCTCTTCTTTTCGTTAATGTAGAGCTTATTGTTCGCAAAAGTTGCAAGACCTTCTCCACATCGTGGTCATGCTACTCTACTCTGGTAGAAAAGATGAGTATATCAACAAAGAACATGAATACACACTTCCTAATTAGCTCGATAACTATTCAAGAATTTTTGCAATGTCGGTTGTAAAAATGTGGACTTGATGATAGCCATTCGTGAGGTCTATTTTGGAAAAATATTTAGCACCATTAAGACACTCCAGAATGTACTCGATGTGGGGCATTGGAAACTTATTCTTGATTGTGAGCTTGTTGAGTGCCCTGTAATCCACACATAAATGTGCAGTCTCACCTTTCTTTTGCACGAATAAGACGGGTGTAGCGAACGTCGAGGATGATAGGCCAATGAATCCGGCTGAGAATAACTGAGATAACTGTTGTTTAGAAAGGCGATAGGAGAACTTACTGGGAGGTTTCGTCTCAGGAACCAACTCAATGCGATGATCCTCAAGATTGTTAAACATCATCATCCCCTTGCTGCCGGCTTCCTTTGTGGTGTCCTATCTTAGCCTTTAGAGCTTACCATGTTAGATATTCCCCTCATAGCATATTCCCACTTTTTCCCTATTTTATGGAGTCATTAGTTCATATTCCTAGTCGCGAGGAGCTGGTCGGCTGCCCCTATTTGGGCATATATATAGTCGGGCCTTCCCTCCCTCACATTCATTGCTTTGTGCCACTTGCATGCCTTACTGCCTCTGCATATTGGCTTTCTGTAGTCCCTCACATACGAGGTCATCTTCTCCTCTTGCTTGGGACTTGTACCAACATGTGTTTCTTGTTTGGTGATATTGAGAGTAGGTATATACCTGCGTTTCTCTCCATCTCTCTCTCTCACTCTCTCTCCCGTGTTTCCACTTCATGGTATCGGAGCGCTGGTGACTAGCAACATTAGTTGCTCCCTCCTCTTTCTTGTGTTTTTTTCTCAGATTTGTTACTGGTGAGTTTGCCCTCTTCCAAGCGCTTCACTATTGCAGTTTTGTGGTCGATCTTCATCAACATCTGTCCCTAGGATTCTTGTAGTGCTGTCGGCCTGCTTTGTGTAGGGCAGCAGCAATGTATTTACTACGTTTTTTCTCCTATAGGCTCGTTTGCTGATGTTGGTTGGTTGATCTGAGGTTTGGTGTTACCTTCCAAGATTTGTGTTTTCAGATTCTGCCTTATCTACTACCCCTTTCACTTCTGTGTTCTCAGATTTGCAGCCCTATTTTTCTGCGTTTTATGGAATGTTCCTGCTGGTAGCTCTACCTTCACCTGGGCTTCATAATTTGGACCTGAATGTACCTTCTCTTCAGCGTTTTTTCCTCATCAGAGGTGTGGAAGCTGGTCGGCTTGTATTTTTTAGGTTTGTAGCCTCTCTGTTGGCTGTGTTTTCTTCTCCAATGGACATATTTCACCTGCAGAGGGGGTTTTGTAATAGTCACATGAGACACAAAATGGGGATGAGGAATGGGGATGGAAAAGATTGAGAATGGCCATTCCCTGTGACTATAGAGTGACATGGGACACGAAGATGCTACCATCCCA
Organism: Cibotium barometz; assembly: GCF_041138505.1. Lineage (NCBI taxonomy): Eukaryota > Viridiplantae > Streptophyta > Polypodiopsida > Cyatheales > Cibotiaceae > Cibotium > Cibotium barometz. The sequence goes on along the minus strand of NC_141064.1, from coordinate 1,915,627 downwards.
ACATTCGCGAGTCAAAAAATGCCCATTCCCTCTGACTATGGGTTTTGTGTGGATTGTGGCTTTGGTGACAGTTTGGTACTTGAGAAGGACACTGAATTTTTTGATTTCAGTCAACGTTTTACTGATTTTGAAGCATCTATACCTGCGTTTTGTTATTGGCCTACAAAGAGTTTTCTACACTCAGAGGGGGCCCATCTCCAGCTACTTCACTTGAGGATCAGTTTTGGGAGTTGTTTTGTATGTGTGGAGACTTTCTACTGCGCGACTCGAGTTTGCAAATTTTGGAGGAGAGTAGTTCTTTCTTGACGAGAGTAGTGATATTTTCAGAGATCCTGAGTAGAGTTTATTTTGTCTGAGTCTATGTTCTTTGTAGTGTTTGCAGAGAAAGGAGGGGGTTTTGCCTGTGAGGTGTGATCCTTTCATAGGGATCATTAGTTTGTTGTTGATTTTTGGGATCTGATTCTATGGAATAGTCTTCTACTGTTAGTGATGCTTTTGAGGACTTTGTTACCACTACAGTTTATATTCCTTCTTCCCTTCCTCATTTTGAGGAGTCTACCTCTGCCTCTCTTTGTGATGCTTTTGAGGATGCCCCTCCCTCTACTAGTTTTGCATTTGGTTTGATGCGGCATGTAGGGTTGTTTTGGAGATGGACTTTTGGACACGGTGGGATACTTTGGATCTGCGGGGGTTGGTAGCCATGCCCAGGGCACAGTGGTACTTCCAGAGTTTTTTGGATTCGGATCAAAATGAGGTTGGGCTTGTACCAGTTTGACGACGTCATTTTTCAGAGGGGCACGTGGAGTCCTTTCATCTCGCAATGTCCACCTTAGTGGAGTGTGCTTGTGTATAGCATTGGGCAAACTCATGGTACGCAGTTTGAGCATTTGATTTATCTTTTCTACAGGTCTTTACATCTTGCAATATCGACCTTTATGCTTCTTTTCAATGTTTGGCAACTCTTGTTACAGAGTTTGAGCAAATGGACTCAGAGGGTTCCAGTGAGGAGGAGCTTCCTTCTCCCAAGATTGATTATCTACAAGATTTGATCTTGGTTGGTTTTGAGATTTTTCAGACCTTCTCCAGCGTGGAAACTCGACATTCGACTTCGGGGAGTGTTCTTATACTTGGGAGTGGAACCATTATTTATAATAGCACGTCGTAGCCTACATGGTTGTTTTCTTCTAGAGGAGCGGTATACCTGGTAGCTTGTTTTGTTGCTTTTGTAGTTGAGTTGCTAAGGAGATTGCTTGTGGAGCTTTCCTGGTACTTGTTGCTGCAGTCTTTCATCTTTGATTGAGGACGGCGTCGGACGGCGTCTTTGGCTTCTTGGAGCTCACTCAGCATCCAGTACTGAGAGGTGGTGTTAGACATCATCATCCCCTTGCTCTGGTGTTGGCTTCCTTTGTGGTGTCCTATTCTAGCCTTAAGGGCTAACCATGTTAGCTAGAGGGGTTGTTCACCCCTCGCATCATATTCCCACTTTTTTCCTATTTTACAGTCATTAGGTTGTATTCCTAGTTGTGAGGAGCTGGTCGGCTGCGGGCATTTATGTAGCCGGGCCTTCCCTCCCTCACATTCATTGCTTTGTGCCTCTTAGATGCCTTAGTGCCTCTGCATATTGGCTTTCTGTAGTCCCTCACATGCAAGGTCATCTTCCCCTCTTGCTCGGGACTTGTATTAGCATGTGTTTCTTGTTTGGTGATATTGAGAGCAGTTATATACCTGTTTTTCTCTCCGTCACTCTCTCTCTCTCACTCTCGCTCCTGTGTTTCCGCTTTCCCATCTTCCGTTGTGCACTTCTTCATGGTATTAGAGCGCCGGTGACTTGCAGCATTAGTTGCTCCCTCCTCTTTCTTGCGTTTTTTTTTTCTCAGATCTATTGTTGGTTAGTTTACCGTCTTCTAGGTACTTCACTGTTGCAATTTTGTGGTTGATCTTCATCAGCATCTGTCCCTAGGACTCTTGTAGTGCTGTCGGCTTGCTCTGTGCATGGCAGCAACAGTGAATTTGCTGGGTTTTTTCTCCTACAGGCTCGTTTGCTGATGTTGGTTGGTTGATCTGAGGCATGGTGGTACCTTCCAGGGTCTGCGTGTTCAGATTCTAGCTTATGTACTGCCCCTTCCACTTCTGCGTTTTCAGATTTGCAGCCCTGTTTTGCTGCGTTTTTTGGAGTGTTCCTGCTGGAAGCTCTACCTTCACCAGGGCTTCATCATTTGGACCTGAAGGTACCTTCTCTTCAGCGTTTTTTCTTCATCTGAGGTGTGGAAACTAGTAGGCCTGCATTTTCAGCTTTGCAGCCTCTTAGTTGGCTGCGTTATCTTCTCCAATGGACACATATCACTTGCAGAGGGGGTTTTGTGTGGATTGTGGCTTGGGTGACAGTTTAGTACTTGAGGACACGGAATTTTTGAATTTCAGTCAGCGTTTTGTTGATTTTGGAGCATCTATACTTGCGTTTTGTTCCTGGCCTACAAAGAGTTTTCTACACTTAGAGGGGGTCCATCTGTCACCATTTGGCCACCAAATTGGTCCACCCGTGCTTTCTTATCATGTATGTACATTGGACTGGTGTCCATGGCAGTTGTATATGCCGGGGATTGATGCCACTCATGTGATACTGTGGACTTGGCTTTCCGTTGGGACTTGTGCCTCCGTGTACATGCGCGGAAATGCTTGGTGGATTGGTGTTCCATTGGGTCTGGTACCTCGTGTACTTGCTTGGAGCACGTCTATTTTGGTATAGTCTCATGAACGGGGATTGTCGATACCAATGCTACATTGCATAGCATCTTTATGTGCTTGCTTGTTGCAATTGAAATTGCATGCTGTTTTCATGCTTGCTTGACCAATGTGTAGTTCCAGGTAAGGGGACACCCGTTCGCGAACCGTGCGTGTGAAACTGTCTGCTGACATGGTTATGTGGCATGTGACAGGTGGTAAGTATTGGTTATGAACCTAGCCTTAGGATTTAGCACTAATTTATAAGTGAGTGTGTACACTTTTCATGAAGTTTTGGAGGACCAAAACTCACTTATAAATTATGACCAGCCCAGTGTTCACACACACTGATGTCTCGAGGTGGACATAACCCAATGTCCACCGCCCAGACCTTATCCACTTTGTACAAAGGGAGTAACTAGCCATGTGTCCACTCTAGCTTGCTCCACAAAGCACCTGCTTGTCACCTACACTGGACAACTCACCACCTCACTCCTCCTCCTCTCTCTAGAGATAGGCGTCTCCTTCATGAGGGTTGTTGGGCTGCATTTTCTGCACTTTCTCCTTCCCAACTCCATTTTCAAGCTTGCTAAGGTGTTTCTCAAGCTTCCAAGAGTGTTTCCGGATGCTAATCACTCTCCTACACACTTGAGAGGGTAGTGTGGATTGCAAGTCTACATTGACAACCACTTGTTTGCAATATTGTATTCATATGCATTGGTATGGAAATCTGGTCAGAAATGCCCATGACACTATGTACTTGATTCTCCCAAGATCAATATACTTTATTTGGAGGAGGGGTCGGTCGTTCCGGCACATTGTGTGTCTCTTGTCAATTCAGCAATTTACTTCTTGTATTTGAGCAAGTGTCCATCAAATCTTAGTGTATTTAAGTGTATTGATTAGCATTGTGTTCAACCAAGTTACATTGGTATCAGAGCATACAGTTCTCTTTCACTTCTATCGTGAGAGACGATCACCGTGAACACTAGCTATCTCCACACTTAGAACATTATGGACAGTGATACAATGAATGTTGGAGATGCTAATACAATGAATGTTGGAGATGCTAATACAAGAGGCAGGGACAATGAAATGCATGCCTCCAATGCTTTACAGGATGTGCAAACTCATGTGGTGCACAATAGGGAACATGAATATGTGGGACAGCCTTCTCGTGGCAAAGAGAAGATGCAGGAAGAAGAGTCCATAGTCTTGAGGACTGAACTTACTCGTATGCAGGCTCTTCTCCATGCACAACAAGAAGAATTGAATTGAATACCGCCGCGAGGATCCATTGGTACATGACCGTTTGAAAGCCAAGAAAGCTGAATCTTATATGGATCATGCAATGGCAATGATTGCTCAAGAGTTGCACAACCAAGGGATGCAGCACGTGCATACTTGGCTCGTACTGAGGATGCCTATGCAGAAAAGGTAACCATCCCACATGTCTTGGAATCCCCACAGGTACCCGAACAAGAACTTATGTCTAAGAGGATGAATCTCCATGCTATGGGAGAGGAACAATCAGTGACTTCACGCCACGCAGGAATACCTTATGTAGCCCGTAAAGGATACAATGTTTATGGCAGTGGTCAAAATGTATGTCAAATGTCATTGCCGACTGAAAATGTGCATGCATAACACATGCAACATGGGCTGCAATTTTTTGTTGGTGCTGGTATTCCGCGTATCTCTCATGCCACTCATGCCTTCAAGAGTGCTCGTGAGGAAGAAGCTATGGCTGAAAATGTATCAATGCATGTTGAGAGGCCAGCCATGCCTCATGCTTACAGGGCACATGTATCTATGCCTTGTGGATCAATTTTTGGTCCTAAAATGATGCCAGTCATAGGAGCTGTCCCAATGGACAAACATGGGGGAAAACATGTTGAGATGCAGGCACATGTATCAAAGTCTCGTGACTTCAAAGCCGGAGACAAATCTGTGAAGTTTGACACATCATGGGGAATATGATGCATCAAAGACACTTGCTTTTATTGCCCAGTTTAATATTGCTTTCAGTGATGAAGATTTCACTCAGAAATCCATGATCCGGCATGTAAGCATGTTCATGAAAGGCACTACTGCCCATTGGTGGCTCACGGAGAAGCTTTCACCGAATCCTGCTAGATCATGGAAAGTGTTCAAGGAGAGGTTCTATGCTCAATTCTTGCCTCCCAATGTATTGAATGAGATAACAATGAAGTGGGATTGGGTGAAGCAAAATCAAGGGGAATCGGTAAATGCATATGTACAAAAGTTTTGGAAAGTGCTTTTGAAGGTGTCTCCATTCATGTATGTCACTGAGGCGGAAAGGAAGAGAAGGTTTCAATTGGGATTGCAACCCGTGTACAAAGCGGACTACAAATGTATCCTGATCATACCTTACACCAACTAATCGCAGCCGCCACCGCCACGGAGCAATTGGAACTCAAATTGAGTCGATCCAATAAGGCTAAACCCTCATTTCAAGGCAAAGAGAGAGCTGTCCAAAATTTGCAAAATAATGGACAGCCACCTAAAAACGACCAAAACCAAGATAAAAATGATCCAAAGGTTGAAAATAACACTACCAAGAAGCGTCCCTTTAAACTGAGAGACTATGGTCTCACTTCGGAGCAGAAAAAGCAATATATGAGTGAGGGGAAATGCTTTACTTGTGGTAGCACCGAGCATATTGCAAAGGCATGCCTAAACAAGAAGAAGCGTGATAATGCAAATGCATCAAAGCCTAATGTGCATATGATTCCGGATGGGCGGGGCAACACTTCACATGATAGCAAAGACAGGGTTGTATGTGAAGCTTGGGGACAGCTCAAGGATCGCTTTGTTCATGTTTGATGATTGTGCATCTGAAAATTTCATATCCACACAAATGGCAGTTGCTTTGGGTATTGAAGTGGAGAACATGGGTCCTCAAATTGAAGCAGGGGCTGCCTTTGTTGGTAGAGAAGTGCAGGTCATGCCTATTTTTGGTAAGTTGCGCGTACACATTTAAAGCTATGTGGATCATGCGGATTTTCTTGTGGCGCCTTTGAATGGCTGTGATGTATTGCTTGAAAAGCCTTGGCATACACATATTGATCCGTGCAAGGCTTACAAGACCAACAGGATCACCTTCATGCATAGAGGCCGAGAGCATGTAATTGATGCTGGTGAAGAGGGTGATACCATTCCCCTCGTATCTTATGTACAAATTAAAAAAGTAATGAAAAAGAGTGTTTTTGCGTACTTCATTTTTGTACGAGAGCATGTTGAGGAAAATAATGTACATTTAAACACTCTTAGTAATGATAGGCTGAAATTTTTGCAAGAGTATAATGATTGTTTTGTTGATGAGTTACCAAATGAGTTGCCACCCGTACGACCGAAAGATCATCGCATTGATCTTGTGCCGGGTAACTCACCACCTAATAGGCTAGCCTATCGTGTAAGTGCATCCCAAAAAGAGGAGATCATGAAGCAGGTGAGTGAGCTTCTTGAGAAGGGTTTGGTTTAGCCAAGCTCTTTCCCATATATTGTTCACCCGTCCTCTTGGTTCAAAAGAAGGATGGATCCTTTCGTGTATGTGTGGATTCTAGAGCTTTGAATAAGCTTACCACCATCAAGAATCGGTTTCCGATTCCATGCATAGACGACATCCTTGACAAGTTGGATGGATCGGCATGTTTTAGCCGAATTGATCTCAAGAGTGGGTATCATCAAGTGCGTGTAGTGCTTGAGGATGTACACAAAACTGCTTTCAGGGCATTTGGACTTTATGAGTATCTTGTTATGCCTTTTGGTCTTACAAATGCCCCGGCTACATTCAATAGAATGATGGATCGCATATTCTGTGGGTACAAGAAATTTACAAGTATCTTCTTTGATGACATCCTAGTCTTCTCGAAGACCGCAGAAGAGCATAGAGCTCATTTGGCCATTGTTTTTGAAGAACTCTGTAAGCATAAACTCTTCATAAATGCAAAGAAGAGTGAGTTCTTCTTGTCAGAGATACATTATCTTGGGCATATTGTGTCCAAAGATGGAGTGTTGAAGGATCTCGCAAAGATTGATGCAATGTGGAAGCCCAAATTGAGTTCGGTGCATGAGATCCGTAGTTTTCTTGGATTATGCTCTTACTACCGCCGCAGGTTCATTCGGCACTTTGCATGGATTGCTTCTCCTTTGCATGATTTGACAAAGAAGAAGGCCGTGTTCAAATGGACTAATGTAGAGAGGGATGCATTCCTCAAATTGAAAGATGCAACTACTCATGGTCCAATGTTGATCATTCCGGATTTGCAAAAGCCTTTTAGTGTGGAATGTGATGCATCTGGAAATTGCATAGGAGGTGTCCTTAATCAAGAGGGACATGCCGTGGCTAATGAGAGCCATAGATTGCATGATGCAGAGCTATCTCTTGGCATTTATGAGAAAGAGCTCTTGGCTGTAATTCATGCACTTACTATATGGAAACATTACCTTCTTGGGGGTGATTTCATTGTGAAGACAGATCACCAGAGTTTGAGGTATTTTCTTACCCAAACTAAGTTGTCAGAGAAGCATATGAGGATGGCCAATTTCCTCTCTATGTTTCATTTTCAGATCTTGCACACCCGTGCATGATTTGCATCATACGGATGCTGATTTTGCCACTATTTGGGCTGATTTGATGGCTGGTCATGCACATACCTCATATGTGATCAAAGAGGGTTATCTCATGAAAGATAATTGCCTATGTGTGGTGTTTGACATGAGGCAAAAGGTTTTGGATGAGTACCATGCTCCTCCATATGCTGGTCATAGAGGCATAATGCCTACTACGCACATGATTGAGTGGTATTTGTTTTGGCTAGGTATTCGCAAGGACATAGAGGCACATGTATGTGTATATATCACCTGTCAAAAGGTGAAATTTGATAGGCAAAAGGCACTAGGTTTACTTCAGCCATTGCCTATTCCCACGCAGCCATGGGCAAGTATTACAATGGATTTCATTATGGACTTGCCACGGACCCAACAGGGTAATGATGCAATTTGGACAATTGTGGACAGGTTTAGCAAGCAAGCTCATTTCTTGCCGGTCAAAAAGACCATCAAAGCTGAGCATATGGTTAAAATATATCTTGCATAAGTGTTCAAACATCATGGAATGCCGAAGTCCATTGTGGGGGATAGAGATCCCAGGACTACAAGTCTCTTTTGGCGGGCCTTATTTGATAATATGGGCACCAAATTGAACTTCTCATCAGCTTATCACCCTCATACAGACGGGCAAAGTGAGGCTGCAAATTTAGCCGTGTTGGATCTCTTGAAATGTTATGTGGCGGATCAGAATTCTTCTTTGGAGAAGTACTTACCGCTTGTAGAATTTGCATACAACAACACGGTGCATGCATCTATAGGAAAGGCCTCGTTTGAGATTGTTTATGGTAAGGTGGTTTTGCCACCCATCCTTCGCACAGCTGGCTGTTGGTGATGGAGGCCATGGTTGGTAGGCGAGAAGAGGAATTGGCCACCGGTGGGAATTGGCCACCGGTGGGTTGCACTGTCAAGTGCAGGCGTGGTCGCAAGCTGCTGTTGAGGGGGGGTGTTTGGAGTAGCGCCGTCCATGTAACTCGCCTAGGAAGCGCGGGAGTGGGTGTGCATTGCTTGACCATGGCACAATTAAAGATTTTGGCATTTAATCACAACCACTAAACAATCCAGAAAGCTTGAACATGTTATATTTTCTCCTTGGATAATAAAATACTCCAAGAGAGAGGGAGGGGGCCCCCGGTCGGCTCATTCCGGCCTCTATGCGGTGTTATATGTGTAACTTTTATTGATGCCAGATTATCCATATACAAATGCCATAACTCCGCCCAACACAAGGCAACCATAAAATTCAGCCGGTACACAAGTTGTAAAAATGCCAAGTCAACAATATAATCCATATACCTCCGTGTGGGTATTGTTTCTTCCCCAAAAACCATGGGTCTTCATGCAATAGAGCTGGTACAAGTATAATGGCTGGTACAGTAGGTACAATGGTTGGTACAACAAGTACAAGGGTTGGTACAGCAGATACAATGGTTGGTACAACGAGTACAAGGGTTGGTACAATAGATACAACAAGTACAAGGGTTGGTACAACAAGTAGAGTGGCTAGAAATCATAATAAAATGATTAAATACCCTTGCCTCCAGTATTTCTTCGCAATGGAAGCCTCCAAAACAGTTCCCAACAGCCGGTATTCTTCATGGGCAGTCTTCAAGAGAGAGAGAAAGAGAGTAGCCAACATTAGGACGGCCTGCAACGGTGGTAGAGGCTAGTGTGCAGCAAGAGAGCCTCCTTTAATGAAGAGAGTGCTCCAATTTATAGATTTGGGGCTCCCATGAGTGAAAATGGAAAGAGAAGGCTATAATAACAAGTGGAGAGCCACACAATAGGTGAAGTGACAAGTGTGAGGCCACTTGTCTTACTTTGGTCCACTTTCTTGCCACATGTCCCAATTGGTAGCCCATTTGTCATAGGTACTTTGGCAACTCTTGGTATTTGGTCAATTCCATACGTAATGACGCGAACATAATTTTCATCGGAGTCAAACCAAAAATAGTAACCCTCCTAGATTCTAGAAGTGTGATCCTTTGTATTCTAGGATAATCTTCCATTTCCAAAGCTTGTACTTTCCAAATATTTAGACGTCTTGGAGTCCACCAGATCCCTGTCATACTGGGAAATGTCCAGGCTAGTGACAATCCAACAGCTCCACGTGGAAGTTGATTGTCCCATAGTTCTTTAGTAGCTTTCAAATATGTTAAAACCTTAGGTCAAAAAGCTTTCAAGTATAGTGATATTGGGAGAAACTTGAAAGAGCACAATAAATCAGTCATTCTTACAACTGAATGCCCTTGTAGGAAGGCTGTCTTCTCTTTGTTTGTGGAGGAATCTTTAGGACATGTGGTCACTGCAGATTGCTCCATTCTTCCTTCTCATTCGCTTAAAGAGCTCTTTTCTAAAGGCAATAAATTTAGACTTTCTTCTTTAGTTGACTCTTGTCTTCTTAAGGCCATAGAAAAGGGCATATCTAGTTTTGTAGTCAAGCTAGAAGAATCTTTAGGAGTTCAAGGCATTTTTCTCATTGGAAAGCTACTATTTTGAGAAAGGCCTTTGAGAAACTCACAAAATTCTGTTCAAAGAGTACTCCCTCTATTAGCAATTCTTTATCTTCTAGCGATTTAGTTGCTCTCAAGATATTTCATCGAGATTTTGTTATTTCCTACGTAGACAAGTGTTCTAACAAAAAAATTTTTTTCCCGAGAAAAGATCCTTTTATTAGTTATAAAAAAACGCCCACTGGGCTACAAAACCCCTCTCTTGTTAATAAGAAGGTAGAGCAGAGATGCAATCAAGGCAGCTAGGGAGACTCTCCCTAGGTGCAAAAAAGTATAGATAAAAGTACACATAACTGAGAGGCTATATTATACAATAGGAGGGGGGAAAATCCAAACAGGTGGCCTGTAGTGCCAGCGGGGGGTACCCGCGTGTAGAGTATAGAAAGGGCCGTTGTGCCAAGTGGTGTGGAAGGCCTGGCGCCGCAAGATCGCTCGATCCGAGTCGCCCCGGATGCGGTCATACTGTTCTCGCAAGGTGTGAATCAGCTCCTGCCAGATACTCCAAACAGTCTCTGTTGGTGGCTCTAGTCTCCCCTCAAAGGCCCTAAAACAACGGGCTTTCCAGGTGAACCATATGGTGAGGCTGCTAAGGAGCTCCCATCGTAAATCCCTCTCCTGTGTCCAGCCGGCGGACGAGAAGTCTGGTGAAGGAACAAGGCGAGGCTGGCCCCTAATGAATTTGATGGCCTGGCTGTCCTGCTCCGTCTCGTATCCCAGAGCAGGCCCTGACGAAGTCGACCAAGCAGCGGCTCCCCAAGTATACATGCCCTCTGGAGGGGGGGGGGCAAAATGCGCAACATCCTCAGCCAAATCTACTGTGCCTGTGGACAGTCCCATAGGCAATGTCTCTGTGTCTCCAATGGGTGGCCGCCTCAGACGCAGGCCGATGGAAGGCCACTGTAGACAAGCCAGGTGCCAACTGCAGAGCCCCTGTGGGCAACCAGCCAGTGGAAAGTCGAGATCCTGCGTGCTTGTCGGCTAGCCCAGAGCCTGGTCCAAAAATCCTCCAGGAACTCCTGTGAGAGGCCCTGTAGCCGCCAATGCTCCGATGCAGCTGGAGAGACCATCCTCGTCGCAGTCAAAATATGCCTCCCCAGCCGAACAATGTACTGGAAAAAGGTGATCTCTGTGGCCTCGGGGGACGCATAAGGATCCTGCCACTCGTACTCGCCAGGGTCCCACTGGAGCCGGGCCAAGGGGCGCGCAGCATATGCCCATATGCGCCAATCAGAGTCCACATCTGCAGGGTCTGGATCAATATGCCACTTCCGAGAAGCGGTGGCCACTACCCGTATCCTCTGAAAGATGCACTCTGCAACCAAAGGCGACTCCGCCTCCACTCTTTGAAGTCTGCTTTCATCCTGTATCTCATAGTAGAGGCATCTACCATCCTCAGTGCAAGCTCTGACAGCAATTAGGATCTCCAACTGTGTAAAGGCTCCCATCCACCGTGGGGCCGCTGGCTCGAAAGGCGTGAACCACTCCTCAGTGAGTGCCTCCTAAATGTCATTCCTCATAATCAGCCCCCCTCTGAAGTGACTCAGCCTCTCCGCCTGGATCTCCTCCGGAGACTGCAAAAGGCTTGCCAATCTCCAAAACAACGTGCTGGGCCTGCCGCCAATGGTCCCCAGGCTAGACGAGGCCGAGAACCCAGCATATGACCATGCTCTGTGCGTATCGCGGGGCTCCAGATGAGCGGCTGAGTGGCTGTCTGGCCCGCTCCTCATCACAAGTGGGAGATCTCTGAGAAAGCCCCGGTCTCAGCAGCTCCCAAGCTCGCAGGATGCTCAAGGCAAATCTGTCCTCCCATCCTCTACTGAGGCCTGTCCTCCTCATCTCTATGAAGATCCACCGTATCTCTGGTGCCCAAGTGCCCCTTGTTGGGGGAGCTCTAGCCTGCAGCCGCTGAAAAAGAAGCTCCTTCCAAGGCTCAGCGCCTGGAAGCAGCCCCCGAACAATAAGCTTCCCCAACAAGGCTCTACTCTGATCAGCTGGATCTATAATGCCCAAGCCCCCCTGGCCCAGTTGAAGAGTAATAACTGCCCAAGCAACCTTGGCCCGGGCCGGCTGACCATCCCGCCCAGACCAAAGAAAGTTCCTGATCAGCCTCTGTACCTGGCTGATGCAAGAGCTTGAGAAGATCCAGCAAGACGTGATGTACGACATAGTCGGATCCAAAAAGCCACTGTCTTGCGCCAATTGATCAATGCTCCCGAAGCCACACCAAAAACCTGTAGTGATTGCTTTGCCCTCTGTAGATTGGCCTCCTGGCCATGCAGAAACAATCGTGTGTCATCAGCAAACTCAGAATCGAGCAGGTCCTCACCCCAAGCTGGAGTCCTCTCAAACCAACCTCCTCTACTGTCAGATACATGCTCATAGCCTTTGCAAAGAAGAGAAAAAGGAACGGGGCGAGAGGGCATCCCTGACGGACTGATCTGGTCAACTCAAAAATCGGCGCCCGTTCTCCTGCCATCAACACGTGGCTACGAGCTGTGGTGTATAGAGCCGCCAGTCCTCGAATCCAGTCTGGCTCAAAACCCAGGCGAAGCATGGTGCCCTCTAGGAAACCCCAATCGACTCTATCGTATGCCTTCTCAAAATCGAGAAGCATCACGACCAAGTCCTCACCGAGAAATCTAGCTCGGGCCGTCGCCTCCCAAAAGGTGAAAATGTTGTCAAGGATACTGCGCTCCTTGACGAATCCTATCTGGGTAGCATGAATCAACTCCCCAAGGAAGGGCTGGATCCTCAAACTCAAGGCCTTTGCTAGGACCTTGTAGACAGTATTGAGGATCGTAATAGGCCTCCAATGCCGAATATCATCTGACACTCCCTCCCCCTTGGGGATAAGAAAGATCAAGCCCTCTGAAAAGCTCTGTGGCATCACCCCAGTGTCCAAAACAAACTGAAAGCCCCTGCGGAGGCCTGGCCCCAAAAGGTCCCAATAGCGTATAAAGAAGGCAGGTGTCAATCCGTCCTCCCCAGGGCAACTATGACACAGAAGGGCCCTCAAAGCCTCAACAAGCTCATCCTCTGAAAGGGGCTCATCCAAAGCTGTGCGCATACGATCTGTGACCCTCCTCTGCACATGGGCCCACACAGTCTGTCTGCAAGCATCACGTGCCTCCGTGGCTGGCTCTGCTGAAAGCAGGTCTCTATAGAACTCAGTGGCAATGGCTCTAATCTCCCCGGGCTCAGTGGCTAACAATCCGTCTTGCCTCCTGAGCTGGCGTACTCCTGCTCGAGCATGGCGGGGTTCGGTGATCTCAAAGAACTCCCCAGTCACTCTATCACCAAGCTGCGTCCATTGAGAGACCTGGCGATGATAGTAGAACTCATGTCTCTGCTCCTCTGCCTCTCTAACCTCCTGGCGTGCCTGGCTCAGCTGGGACGCCACCCACTCACATGTAGGCAGCTGCTCCTGAAGACGTTGAAGCGAAACAAGGCTACGTCTCAAGCGACGCTCTCGCTCTCGAGTCTCTCCCAGCCGTGTCAAGGCTGTAGCGTGCAGAAAAGAGCTGAGCTCGACGAGTCCCTGGGCACACTGGCCTGCTGCATCTAGGTCAGAGCTTTGGCGATCATGCCATATCCTCTCAATGTCCTCAAAAAGACTGGGATATGCAAGTATCCTCTGTGGGATCCTCAACTGCAAGCTGATCTCCCGTGTCCTCTCCTCCAGGGTCAAGATAACTGGCGCATGGTTTGAAAAAGAGGTGCCAGCGAGAATGCCAACGGAGCCACCACGCTCCCCGAACCTGTCACCCACATAGAAGCGATCAATCCATGATAGATTAGTCCCTCCCTGCCGGCGATCCGAGCGAGAAAAACTAAGACTGTCGTGAGAACGAGAGAAAGCCTCATGCTGCCATGCATCAGTGATCCGCAGTGTCATACAAATCGCTCCCAAGCTGCAAGCTCCGTGCCGTGCACTGTAACATGACTGCCTCCCACCCTATCGGCCAGGTCCTCAAGCATGTTGAAGTCTCCCCCAACACACCAATGTGCGGCCTCGGGCAATGTATCTGTAACAAGGGTCCAGAACTCTGCTCTTTCACTAGCATGGTTGGGCGCATAGACGTTGAGCACACCAAAGTGCTCATTATGTGTCCTCAGCATAACATACGTGCTCTACCAGGCACAATGACCCCGCAATCCACAATGGCCTGCCGCCATACATCGGCAATGACCATACATACTCCTCCCTGCTCCCCCATGGGGCCAAAACCTGCAGACCAAAATGTGTCCCATCTACCTGGCATCACCGAATCATATCTCCGAATCATGCTCTCACTCAAATGGTGCTCCTGCATCACCAGAATATCAATACTGCTCCCAACCAGGCATCTCTGAAGCTCCTGCCTCAAGCAACCACGATAACGTACATAGTGTGCGCCGCCAAGGCCCTGTACATTCCATGAGATGATCCTCATGGATGACCTGCTGAGGTGGAGGCTGTCTCAGCCATACGGTGGGCCTTCGCAAGCGGCTTGGATGGAGAGTAATCCCCATCTAAGCGGCTACAAATCTGCCCACCCGGTGTGCTGCAAGAGTCTCGGACCAGGCGCCAGTGGCTGTGTCCCATAGCGACTGCCTCCCGCTTGGAGAGAAACCTCATGTATGCATACATAGCCAGGGTCTCGTGCTAGGTCTGCCACTATGCGAACCACCAAATGTCGAATCCCGGAGGCATCCGCACTCCCGGTATCAAAGAAATGTGCCAACTCCCAAAGTTGGCCTATCACATCTGTCATCTCCAAATCGCTCACATTGTGAGAAAACTCAATTGCCTGAGTCTTCAAAATACTAAGAGCGAGATCCAAAGTCCACTCCCGGTCGCTAGTGCCGCAAAGAGGGAAGGAGAAGGCCACCGTTGAATCAAGTGCCTCCTCCCCTCGGGCTGGAGGTATCACCACATGCATGGTTGTCACGGTACGAAAATACGATACCGTACGCTACGATACCGTACGGGAATTTTTGGTACGAGATGAAATTTTCAGATATCGTACGATAAAATACGGTTTTTATTTTTTACACTTACAAGCTATGGAGCTTCAAGCTTGAATGTGAGGGAAGGTTGGGAGGGGAGGAGTCTACAGTGCTTGAGAAACCAATACATGGATATGTGTCTCTCCCGTTTGGATCTCCCGATTGTCTCCAAAAAAGAACCTGGATGGGTAATGCAATACCAAAGGTCTCCCAGTGTAGCGTTTATGACTAAGGGACTGTCCTTGCACAAATACGAGGAGTGCATCTAGGGTGATAAGTTTAGGGACTCCTCTCTAGATCAAAATGGCCATGTCCAAATGTTCTCCCTCGTGCATAACTTGAGAATCTAATTGTCTAGCCTACCTATACCAGGGATCCCCAAGTGATGTAGCAAGATTCTCTCATCCTACCAATCAAGTGTACACTACCAGTCTATCTCGCCAGATTTTTTAGGTCTCTCCACAACCCCATATGGAATATTGAGTGGACACGAAAGTTGCGAAGTATTGCGAGCATTTGGGATCTTCGTAAAGCAGGGTTTCTATTTTTTTTAGCATTTGGATTTTTTTTTCAAGGCTGAGGCTGTGACTGCTGCTGCGTCGGTCTCTGGGCATGCTGCTGTGGCTGTCTGCCTCTACGGCGCCCCTGTCTAGGCCGCCAATCCGAGGTCTGTGTGGGCTGAGCAAGTGTCCCGGAGGCTGCCTGCCGAGCCGCATCTGTGGGCGGGCCATCGGGGGTCTGCTGCTGCGGTGAAGATCGAGGTCTCCTGCGAGGGCAGGCCTTGGCCAGGTGGCCGACCTGCCTGCATATAAAACACTGGTTCGGGAGCCCCGAAAACTCCACTCCCTGATCGATCCATCCCCCCCCTATCCTAGGTAACTGAATGACCTTCGGAAGGGAGGAGATGTCAGGAACCAAAACTCTGACCGAAGGCAGGCCAGCTGCTCTAGCCACCACTGAAGCTGCTGTGGGGCTAGTCTCAAGCACCGAGCCCACCAATGATCCTATCCTAGAAAGGAGCGGAAGGTACTCGCGGCGAAGTCCAGGTTAGCAAACTGTAACATGGAGAGCGGTGGGCACGAGGGAAACTGGGGCAGGTGGGCCGAGGGCGACGGGCGTGAAAAAGGGGGAGGGAGGGAGACGCAAGAAACACAGGGGCGCGGAGGGGGGGGTGCGAGCCATAGTAGCAGGGGAACGCCGTTTCCACCCCTTGGGAACGGTGGAACGCGTTCCCCCAAGGCTGAGATGCCTAAACCGGGTGGAACGTGCATGGGGGAACGATTTGGCATGGGAACGGCCAGGGGAACGTGGGGGAACGGTTTCATGGAACGTTTGGCTGCCGTTCCCCCTTTGGGGAACGTTTTTTATGTTTGGCCAAGAAAAAAAAAAAGAAGAGAAAAAGTGTACCTGTTGTTGCGAGCCGCCTGTGGATATCCTTGAAAGACGTATCCTATTGTCGCCTGCCCGCATACTTCCTAGGCCCGTGCGGCATGCGTACTTGACAGCTCTGAGTCACGAGTGGGCTTCTCTCTCGAGTCTCTTTAGACTTTGACTCCTACTTTCTAAGGCAAGGCAGCAAGGCTACTTACTTTTTCCTCTCTCTTTCTCTCTCATTTCCCCTTACCGTTCCCCCTCGTTCTCGTTCCCCTTGTGGCCCGTTCCCGTTCCATCGATGGGGCTTTCGTTCCGTTCCCATTCCCGTTCTGTTGCTACTATGGTGCGAGTAGGCGAGGAGAGGCTAAGTCACGAGGGCGGGGAGGGGCGGGTGCATACAGGCGGCAGCTCGAGCAGGGTGAGGGGCGAAGGCTTCAGCGAGCACCCTTGCAATTTACTTAAATATCTCTGTGTTCTAACAATTTTGTTTTTACTTGTGAACAGTTTTACTTAGAATGTTTGTTAAGCGAAGTGAATTCTTCCTCTCAGACTTATTCTAGCTGTTCACTTTCTTCTCAAGATGTTGTCTTGAAACACCAAGATTTTTGTAAATTGTTTGGTTTCAAGTGCAACCCTACTTTACCCTACTTTGCCTTTTTTGTATACAGTTTGGAAGTTTCATAAGAATCTTATAAAGCCCAGGTTCATAGCTGCTGCTTGCAAAACATCTCTGACGGATGTTTCTAAATGGCTTAGTCATTGCTTTAAAGCCATTTTACCAAGTGTCCATGACCTTGGAAAAATCTTCTTAAAGATGCTGACGTGCCTACAGACTCAAGTTGGGTCTTAAAAGACTCTGTAGTAGTAGTTTCCGTCTTGAAATTCTTAAACTCCTCTTGGAGCCTGGTTGAAAAGTTGTCTCCTTTATGCCTACAAACCTTTGACTTCATGACATTATACACCAACTAGACTTAGAAGACTTACTTGTAAGGATTAGGTCCATTATGAAGAAAGTTTTTGCTTATAGATTAGAAAAGGATAGATGCAAGGCTTTATTAGTAGAAAAGTTAGCTTTGCATTTTGATTTTTCTTGGTTAAAAAGTAAAAATCAAGATGTAGATAAGAGAAAGAAAAGATTCACCAAAATTGTAGACAAAGATGACAATTGTACTTGGTTAGATTTTCTCCAGATAACCTTTATATATCCTTAGGCGACTGTTTATTTAAGCAAGCAATCGGTATTCCCATGGATACCAATTGTGCCATCTTTCTTGCTAATTTTTATCTTTTTACTTATGAGTTTGATTTTATGGAACGCCTTATTTCTGCTAATACTTGTCCAGTCTTTCTTCACAAACTTTGTAATGTGAGACGTTTTGTAGATGACCTCTTCGTTCTCGACATTTCTTTCTTTCAAGAGTTTTTGTATATCATTCTAAATTCCTTAGGTGGAGGGATCTATCCCAAGGAATTTTGCGAACTTAACCGCACCTCTAATAGTGATAGTTGTGCTTTTTTAGACCTTAAGATCTCTCAATCATCTGGAGGCTTCATAGTAGATATTTATGACAAACGCTTACAACTTGAATATGTTGACTTAAAGATCATTCGGATTCCACACTTATCTTCCAATATTTTTGATACAACTAAGTATGGTGTTATCTGCTCTCAACTTTTTAGATTCTCTCGTCTTTGCTCTACTAAATTTGCCTTTATCTCTCAATCATGCCATCTTATTTTTTGCATATCCAAAAAGGTTATAGTTTCAATAAGATTTTGAAAAAGGTTCATTCTTTCATGAATCGTAGTAAGTTTATCTTTGGTATTTCAGCTTTTGGAACGTTTAAAAAGATAAGGAGTAAGTTTTATAGAAGGGGAGCTGAAAAGCCTACTTAATTCATAATTCAATGCTCTTTTTTGTAAAAGTGGCTTGTTCTAGCTTAGAGTAGGGTTTGTTGTTGTAACTTAGAGTAGGCCTTGTTTAGTCTTTTTGTAATTCTTTCTTTAATATAGACTTAGTTTGGTTCTTTCCTATGTTTTGTGATTCTTTGTTGATATACCTCAGAGCAGACTTTGAGTGCTAGTCTCTATCATGGCTGAGTATGTCCATCACCTCCGGAGAGTGATAGAAGCTTAGTTGGCTGGTTTTATAAAGCATGTTCTTTTGGACTAACCTTATACAAACCTGCACCTACTCTTGGGCACTGATGACGTGAGTAGGGATATCATAGCTTATTGTCCACGCTATGCATGATAGAGTTGATGAACCTACACTTCATGTTCGGACAAACATTGGAGTTAATGGTTGCACTTTTGAGTTGAAGTCTTTTTTAAAGTTTAGCTTAATGTTTGGTTTTGGCTCTTAAGTGCTTTAGGTCTAGAGTTTACAGTTCTCTGTTTTGCTATTTTGTGTTGTTGTTTAGTATCTCAGCTCAAAAGGTTTAAGTTCTTATTAAGGAGAAGTGTGTGTATGCTTTTGTGTGTGTTTTTTATTTTTTTATTTTTTAAAGTTTCTTTCGTTCATTTAATTGTTTTGTTTTGTTTTCTTGTTTCTTGTTTTTTTTGTTTTGTTTTGTTTGTTTGTTTGTTTTTTGTTTTTTTAATTAATGTCTTAATTAAAAGTCTTCGTTTGATATTATCTTTTGATTTCCTTTCCTTAGTAGTATCTAGGTTTGTTAGTTTATTTATTTTTTATCTTTCAAATGCTTTGTTTTTGTCTTTGTCCTTCTTCGCTATTATTTCTTTCTCAAATCTCTCAATTCGTAAGTTTAGATTTTTTTGACCTTATGAAGGTATATATAAGACCTCAAGAAAAAGAAGAAGTAGATAAGGTTTGTAACCTATAAAAGCATGTACTTGATGTAATTCAAATCATATCAATCAATCAATCAATCATATTGAGTCGTGCAATCATTGTCTCGACTCTCACTCTAGCTTTGTGCGCTCTCTCTCTCTCTCTGCCCTTGCCCACAATCACCAAGTTCCATCCACCGTAGCAGGTCTGCTTGCCTATACCTCAGGGCATGATCCAACAAGGGTTAGGCATTGCAGCCATTGATAGTTATAGGCATTTTGGCTTTAGAAATCACATATATACGTACAAAAAGTCTAGACAATATCACAAAGACAGCACGTTGATAGCTCAAGGTAAGAGATATCTTATTCATATGTACAAAATTTGTTAAATATTGTACTTAGACTATTCCTGATTCTTCAAGGAAGAATCTTACGTCTGCAAAGGCTAATTCCGGATTTACCATTCGAAAGCTTCCAAAAAAGAAAAAGTATTATTCAAATACATCAATTGTTCAAAAGCTGGTATACTTAGCTTCATTCATTGGGATTGTTGTACGGTTGAAAAGAATGCCTTTTAGTTGACGATTGTTGAATCTTGATACAAGTAACTAGGTAGTTTGTCGATAAGGTATGATTAGTATTACATGCTCCATGAGTCGCTTTTTGAGACCCCAATAACCCGTAACCTCTCTGGATTGGGCAGCAGAATCTAATATCTTTTGGTTTTCAGATCGTCCATGGAGTTGCAAAGCTTGACTCCACATTCTTCTTAGTTATGAAACGTTGTAAGCTGTGGATGGGTTGGCCTTGCTTAACTGCACTAATAGCTAGTGTGATCTCCATTTATGATCTCCTTCTTCCTTTTAGATGAAAGGAAGCCTGTGCTCTGATACCAATGTGACCGAAGCAGGGCTTCAAACCTGCATGAAACTGGTCAAGACTGCTGAGATCACGTCCAGAACAGCCTAAAACTGTCAAAACTGATCAAAAACTGAGCGTGGAGCCCATAGACCACCATGCGGTTTAAGGCATTAATCCATACTGAGAGATGAACATATGTTGACTTTCAAATGGTGGTGCAAAATGAGCTAGTGGCTCTTTTTCTTAATAATCTTTGAGTTCACTTTTTGTGCTTTTCACTCAATAAACCTTTGTTGCCTTTTGGGTCAACTCTTAGCTAAATCAAGTGAGAGTGGAGTGTAAACAGTCCTCTGCCATTAGATTCTGATTTCCACATGTTAGTCATGTCTGGTGACAAAGAACCTTGTAATTTGCAACCTCTCCATCTTAGCCAAATCCTTAAAAATGGATGAGGAAACATTGCCTCTTCAACTGTGCAAGGGAACCAGATCCCTTGCTATGTTGAGCCGCATCACCTTTCACATGCTGAAGTGGGGGGGCCAAGTACCCTAAACCTATGTTGATTCTCCTTTGTATCTGAAGTAATGCTTGCTCATTCCCATCTTAAAATGAAGACTAGATATTTTTGTTGTTTCAAGTTCATCATTCATGTCACTCTTTCATTGGCCTTAATGATGTGGATGATCCCATTTTTCGTCTTTCATTGACTTCAATTTTTTTTTTTTGATGGTGTGTTTTAAAATAGCACAAAACTGATGAGCATGTGCATAATGGATGCTATAGGAAAAATTTCTGAAGCTAAGTCAAACGGCTATTTATTAATCCAGACAAGTGGAGGACTTAATCAGCAAAGGACGGGGGTAATCAGCTAACCAAGTCGAGTGTGTCCTCATACAGTTATATCAGCTATATCTTCTAGCTGGCTTACTCTCTTCTACCATTCAGTTTATTCGACCTTTGAAGTGTGCCTGGTTGCTTTTTAAAATAATTTTCTGTGATACCAACAGCTCATGTTTTTGACCGTTTTTTCGGTTGCTGTCAACAGATTATTGATGCCGTGGTGGTGGCACGGATCTTGAATGCTACACTGGTGGTGCCACAGTTAGACCACAAATCTTTTTGGAAGGATAGCAGGTAGGGATACAACGGCTAGCAAGTATTTATTGAGTCATGAATTGAATGTCCTCCCTTTTTTGACGATTTGGCTTGTTGGCATATCACCCTGTGCAGCAATTTCAGCGACATTTTTGACGTAGATTGGTTTATCAATGCACTCTCAAGAGATGTGCTGGTCATCAAGGAACTACCAGCTAAACTTCATGGGAAGCTTTATTCAACCCGTGTACCGAGGAGATGTAAGCCGGACTACTTTCGGGCCAAAATACTACCCCTTTTACGGAAAAAGAAGGTTTGCACTGAGAGAAGACTTGCATAGGTCAATATTACATTTGGACAGGCTACAAAAGGTCACCCACCCCATAAGCTATATTTTTTTCTACTTTAGAGGCTGCTTTAGGCTTTACATCACCCCCCCCCCCCCCCCCCCCTTTTTTTCCCCCTCTTTCTCCTTCCTTATGACTGTTGTGAGAGAAGGGTCTATCTAAGTCACAGGACAATCACGATTTGTGAAATCAATTGCAAGCCATTGG
This sequence comes from Cibotium barometz, assembly GCF_041138505.1. NCBI lineage: Eukaryota > Viridiplantae > Streptophyta > Polypodiopsida > Cyatheales > Cibotiaceae > Cibotium > Cibotium barometz. The sequence continues at coordinate 1,894,092 of NC_141064.1, read as the reverse complement.
AATCCATGAATCGATCCATTGCAGGCAGTTCGTCTGGGAAAATTTGATTATAGACTCTCGAACAGGCTTGAAGAGGATTTGCAAAAGCTTCGTTGCAGGGTCAACTACAATGCCCTTCGTTTCACTGGAGCTGTAGAAACAATGGGACAGACTTTGGTGGGGAGATTGAGGCAAAAAAGTGGTCGTTATATTGCACTTCATCTGAGGTAAATTGCACAATTAAGTCTCTATTAAGGTTAGAGTGAAGTTTTGTCATTCTACTACTATAGTTTTCTGTTCTTTAATGAATACATTGCCAGATGTTCAAATGCTTATGATGCTATGGTTGCAGGTTTGAGCCCGACATGCTAGCCTTCTCTGGCTGCTATTATGGAGGTGGAGAAAAGGAAGTAAGAGAGCTAGGTCTGATGCGTAAACGCTGGAAAACTCTGCATGTAAGCTATCACGGGATTTGTGAAAAACATAGGTCTTTCATGCTTGCAAGAAGTTTGCAATCAACTGAAGCCTGGTTTAATGTGTATTTTACCAGCAACGGAACCCCGAAAAGGAGAGACGAAATGGAAAATGCCCACTTACTCCAGAGGAAGTGGGGTTCATGCTCCTAGCCTTGGGATTCGGAAGCGATTCTCACCTCTATGTCGCATCAGCAGAGGTCTATGGTGGGGAGAACACCCTGGCTCCTCTAAGGCAAATGTTTCCAAACTATCACACCAAAGATTCTTTAGCATTAGAAGGAGAATTGCTACCTTTTGCTCGGTATTCCTCACGTATGGCAGCAATTGACTATATTGTTAGCGATGAAAGCAATGTTTTTATCACCAATAACAATGGAAATATGGCACGCATCCTCGCAGGCCGCAGGTATCTTTCTGATCGATCTTATCCATCAGCGTTGTTGAGAACATTCAAAATTTGTAACTTAGTTTATCAAGGAATGTTCAATAAGGCCTCCTAGTGCTGTCTTTTGCCCTTGAAGCCTTTATCTGCTTTCTGTACCTTCAAATGATTGACCTTCATAGTGTTATGTAACACTCTACAGGCGTTATTTTGGTCATAAACGCACCATACGACCCAATGCAAAGAGGTTGGGGACTCTTTTCCTTGCTAAGCCCAACATGACGTGGGATGCTTTTGCATCAAAGTTACGAAAATTCCAAAGAGGTTTCTTGGGAGAGCCTAATGAAATCAGGCCGGGAAGAGGTCAGTTCTTTGAAAACCCTTCTGCTTGCATCTGCGAAAATCCAAAAGCCAAAGAAAGCCTGAAAGCTCTCCAGCAGCAAGAAGAGATGGTGGTACATAATAAGGAGGAAGACAAGGAGCAGCTGGAAGATGAAGATGATGAAGACCAAGATGCTGATCCTGATCTGGAAGATGTTACGTTCATGCAGCAAGAAATTACGGAGGAAGATAACGGGCTTGGCAGGGTTGACGACATAGAGACAGAGGACGTTCTGTTGCTGTCAGACTAGAAATGTGGAGCTCTTCAACTTCTTGAGCATGCCAGATAAGACCAACATGTTTCCCATAGGGGATCTAATGCCTCACACAGGTAATTACCTACAAAGGGGAGGAAAGGAAATCATTGATTAGTGGGTTGCTTCTAGCTCTTTTGATCATGGCTGATGGTCCTCATTAAGATTTAGTGTAAGAGTGGCAGCTGAAATGATGGTTAAATGAAACCACCAGTTCACGGAGTGCCCATGTGGTCCATTTTGAAGTAAAAAGTATCTGGCAGTAGGGCGTGCTTTTGTACGACGGCCAGGCATACATAGAAAGAAACGATTCAAGGTAGTGTTTATACAGTTGGAATTACACTTCTCCCCTCACTTTTTCTCTCAGTCCAAACGCTCCCCAAATTTGGCACACTACTCTATTTTCAAATCAAGACTTCTTTTTTTTTTTTTGGAGGTGGACCACCTTTAAAACCAGTAGCTTAATGTATAGACTGTGATAGTCTTGCAGCCGATATGAAGCTAAAGGGGCAATACCAAAAAATGTGGAAATGCTGTAACTTCATAGCAGTGCTGCTCCAACTACTCATGGTAAGCCGTGATTGGCTGGTGGTCATTCTTGTAGCTGATTAGTGAGAAGAGCTTCATGAAGCTGCTGTGCTTTGCACTAAGAAGCTGAACAAAATATTCTCATGACTGCATGAAATCGTATTCAACTATTAATAAAAGAAAACAAATAAAAAATAGTTTTCGTTGTACCTCAATGAATATATTAATAAGCTTGTACATAGTTGATAGTCTTCTCACTCTAATCAAGCTATTACAACACAAAACTCAATCAAATCAGAAGATTGAATATATGGACAATGCGATCTCATTAAAAGTCATCAAGATACTCACAAAACTTGTAGAGATGCAAGGAATAATAATGCAATCAAAGTATAAAGAGGCATAACATAAAAGCATGCAAGAAACATATTTTACGATAAGAAAACACACATCTGGCGAAATATAGACTCTCAATTTTGCCCCTTAAGAATTTCCACACCTCATCTCTCTAGAAAAATGGGCTCATAGGAAGTTTTTACAAATCAAATCAAAAGTTGACGGAGATTGCACATTTGGAATCTACTCATCTCGAGACCTTTTTAATGATATATAGCATGATAGAAAATTTTGATTATTCAAGAAGTCCCTAAGTTGGTGATGATATGGCATATCATCACCAATTTGGAGACTTTATAAAAATCGTCCACGTGGTTTTTGTCTTCATTTTAAATTCACCTTTGGGTGAATATTCACCCTTATTTCCTCAATATTAATCGTTTGTAGCAATACCATGCTCTTTATAAATATATAATAATGGTATGTTGACCTTAGAAAGCTTATGTAATGAAGCCGATAATCATCTTTGTATTGTACATGCATAGAAGTAGTAATAGTTTCGGAATAAGTCACTTTGGACATCCCTTGGGTGGCCAAGTATATACTTTCAAGCTTTGTATATAAGAAACTTTGAGTAATGAGAAAAGACACAATCCCATTAATGCAATTGAGTCTTGAGATTTCTTTTTTACCTTTTTGAAACTTACGTGCTAGCTTTCTATCTAATGTGCATGCGAGTGAGGTTGTGACTTGCGTCTTGAGAGTGGTGTATGCTCTTTCTCCTCCTATTTTACTCTTTCTCATGAGAGTGGTAGCACAATAGCAAGGTGGACTAGGACTTTCCCTTAAAATTGCACTCTCTTATTTGAGATTGGTCTTAAGTGGAGGTCTATGGAGTCTCTAGCTTATGGAGGCTACACAATATGGGTTATAAGGTTATTCCCTAATGACCTTTCTAGCCTTTCTTCTTTTCTCTTCCTCTTAAGGCATTAGGTTGGTTTATTTAAATGAACAAAAATCCATTACATTGTTGAATTCAAGTACATTTCAATAACATCAAATATAAATTGTTTATGCATACCATGCTAGAATTTGTGGAAATAACCATAATCTAAGAGGGCACAAGAATCAAAGTATCAACGCTCACAAGGTCCATATGAAGGCATCTTTCCTCAATTCATATGGTGAAGACATTGTGGCCCATGTGTTGACCTCTATACTCAACTCTTTCTCAAAGTTACTATTCACACCATCCACATAACGCCCCCCCTCTTCTAAAGATTCCAAGACAACTTTAAAATTTGAGACGATGATGATGATGAGTTTCAATGGCCACGTTTGCAAAAAATAGGCGCATGCTTTGCAAATGAAAACACGGCTCATATTACGTGGCTATCAGAATATTATAAACAGCTTAAGCAGAGGGCTCTCTCTCTCTCTCTCTCTCTCTCTCTACATATATATATATATATATATATATATAGCGATGCATTGAGAACGGCAAGTGTTATCGAAAATAATTATCTGGGGAACTCTATATTGGATTATGAATCGAGCCGAGGCACATCGATAATAATTACCAACAATTTAGCTATATCTTGACGGAGAATGATCCTGCCTAGCCTGCAAACTCTTCCATCATGACCTCCTTCTTCTTGCATGGGTAGCCGGGCAATATTTTGCTGGGCCCAGCAGCTCCTAGCCTTTTCTGTCGAGAACTGTGTTTTAGGCCACTGCAAACGCGCCCCATCATGACGAGTATATTGTACTTGATTGGGTTTGGCACGGCTACATCCAGTGTACATACATTAAACACGCAGTTGCATCATCACAGCTGCTGCTACTACTAGTAGTAGTAGTAGCAGTACTAGAGAAAGAAGAAGATGAAGATGATGAGGAGGAAGAAAGCCAACATGAAGAGGAGGATGAAGAAGAAGGAGCAAGCACCCGAAGAGAAGGTGGAAGAAGGCGCAGAAAGAGGCGCCGCCTGCATCTTGACTGATCATGGGTTTGATCAGTCACAGAGAGAGAGAGAGAGAGAGAATTGGCTGTTGTTGTAATTGATCTCGACACTGATGATCAACGACGTTGGGTATAATAAACTAGGCGATACTGGGTTAATTATGGGAGGCGAGGGGATCTTATACGGAAAAGGGATCCCACCCATGTGCCGACGGCGTCGTCTCCGACCTATTTTAATTGGAGCTGCTTGAGCATCGGCGCGTGGATCATCAGAGAATTTAAAGAGAGAGAGAGAGAGAGAGCCAAATCCGCAGAAAGAGAGAGAATAATTTTATATCAAGTACTGCTGCAGCCCACCTGTTCATTGTTGCAAGGATTTGCACACAATTGTTTCCTTGCCGTTACTTTCTCTCTTTGTTTACAACTTCTTTCATTATTTGCTTTAATTTGTGAGCTCACTTTATTCCCCACTTCCTTCCGTGTCTTATCTCATCAAGTAATTTCAGGACTTACTTTTCTCCACACTAGATTCAAGCTTTCGACATTTTCACACTCCGTGCACTTTTCTTTATATGTAACTCAATTTCACACGGAATAGCTGGCCAGATATTCCGCGTGATACAGAGGTGAAAAGTAAGACCATAAATCAATACTAAACTATTTATTTGTGGTACGATTGTGTTACTTCATAGGAAAACTGAATTGGAGGTTGGCATCAAGACCTTATTAAAAAGGCATCAATCCAACAATTTAACATATGTTTATAATATGCACACACATCAACAACATGATTTTGTAGCTTACTTGTAGAGAGTGTACGAGTCTTTAAATATTGATGAGTCCCTACCAATTACAAGTAAAATAGCCATTTATTAAATGAAGCTGTGAGAATATAACATTGATTTATTTAGCACATGATCACATATATTAAATCTAGTGATTATGTATTTTGCCTTTGCTCTAGTAAGCTAACCCTTTGAGCAATCCACTTGCTAGTGATTATGTATTTTGCCTTTGCTCTAGTAAGCTAACCCTTTGAGCAATCCACCTGTTGCTATTTTTAATGGTATGCTTCCTTCGGTTTTGTTCTTGGGTTTTTATAGTGACACTTCCTTCTACTTTCTATGAGATGAAGTAGTCCAGCTAGCATCATATACACAAGAAAAGATATGTTCTTTCTAATAGATTGTTTATATAGAATTCCTTTCATATGTATATAATTTTTATATATAGAATTTTTGATATATAACTTACATTTAAGTTTTGTTTTTTGTAGCATTAACCTTATCTTGCTCTAAGTAGAATAATTAAACAACAAAGTTATGCATGCATGTGGGTGTGTGCACATGCACATGCATTCGCGTACACGTGTGTGTGCTTAAGTCTTCATGTTCCATGTGGCACCCCCACAATTTCCTTATACCATGTATAAGGATATGCTTGTGCTATGTGGCACCCTTGACCTTCTTCCATTTTGTTACCAACATTGACTAACATTACCTTCGTACTTGTGCAAATTTGATCACTATCCTTTGTATCCGTGTAATGTGCTTTATTGTAGTGATTTTTGGGATTATCTAAGCCTACAAAGCTTATGTGTAACACTGTATATTAAGAGTTTTGCATGTACATAGCCTCAGGCAAGATTTGGGTATGCCCATATTAAAGAATAGGCAAAGACAATGAGTTAAGCCCTAAAACATTCCTCAACTATGGCACCAAGATTTTACTTGCCACCACTACATGTGGATTGTTAGAGATCCACAAATGTAACTTTCATATATGGGTGTGCTATATTGCCATTTTTTTGTTTTGTTTTTGCATTGTCAAACCACAAAAATTACTCCAAAATCAGGGTAGACAAGAGAGCTAATCCCACTTTGGATGCAGACAAGAAGAGATCATTAGTCCTATGATCTCCTAATTACTTAAGAGTGTAAAGAAGGCTCCTAAGTATGATAAGTGCTCGATTTTTGACTACACCCTCCTAGGAACTCACAAGCTAACAAGCTAGACACGCAAGCATAGAATCAACTAACCTAAAAGATTGAGAGAGAGAGAGAGAGAGAGAGAGAGAGAGAGAGAGAGAAGAGAAGATTTTTTTAATGTCGTAGAGGAACAATCCCAAGAGATCAAATATGATCTATCCAATGGGAGTGAGAATCAAACATAGGACGTGTTGAATAAGAATTCCATGTGAGAGAGAGAGAGAGAGAGAGAGAGAGAGAGAGAGAGAGAGAGAGAGAGAGAGTAGCTTACCCATGGAAGAGGCAACTGCATGAATGCAACCTAGCACTTAAGAAGATCAGCCTCCCGCTATCCATGAAAATTGTCTATGTAGAGCTTGGCACTCACTATTGTTGTAAGACCATGCTCCACTACACAAAGATAATAGCTCACTCTCCCTCTCTCAACTAGCAAGACATGGCAAAGACCAAGAGGGCAGAACTCTTACACACACTCACTCTCACATAAGCACTACCAAAAGAATAAGAGGATAGGGTGGAGAGCAAGAGCACACTCTCAATCAATACTCAAGGGAATGTCCCTTTCTCATTAGAGAAATTCACTTATATACAAGAGAGTTATAAGTTTGGGTGTCTAAACCCAATAACTTATCAGAGGCGCCCACTTATTGTCTAACCTTGTCTAGGAGACTAGTCTAAGCACACATTGAGTGGACGCCAGCTCTTTCACTTGGCTTGGTCATCCCTTGAGTATATCATTAAGCACAATTATGCAATGATTCGAACAAGTTATGAATTTCCTCTTATAGGTGGAAAACACAGAAGTGAGGGTGGACAAGGATCCTTTAGGCGGTGCCCATCTTTACACTGCTTGTGCATGCTCTTGGCTTATTGTAGATGGCTCATCTCCACTTGTGACCAATGCACACTTCCACTAAGATATTGTCATAGATGTAGGCGTGCGTTGTTGATGCATGCTGGTGGTCCATGTTAACCTCGAGTTAACAGAGAGCTGTAACACTGCTTGATTCTTCCTAGGGGGAGTATATTCAAGATTGAGCTAATATAAGAATGAGCTAAAAGCTTTATAAAATGACTTATGTACAAGGAGTTACTTTAGACAAGACAACATTTTAAAAATAGAACTCTACTTTACTCCCATGTTGTTATAATGAAGTCTAAGGACTTCCCTATTGCCCAACTTAATGAGTGGTTTCTTTATTAGTAATAGCGTCATGAATTAATTATAAAAGGATGGTGTGGGAACCTTAACAAAAATTATCAAGTAATCTTAATTTAAGTGGTCTAGTAGGTTCAATAGGATAGAACTCAATGCCTTATCAAGTTTCTCACCAACTTAATATTTTTATTAAATGTAATTTTTAGTAAGTTTCATGTTTCTATCCTAGTTATTTGATGAGATTGATCCCTTTGATGCTCATTTAACCAATAACAAGCTCCTCAAAACTTACTATTTTTAGTAATTGCTATTTTTAGTAAGCAACATGTTTCCAACTTAGTTATTGTCGAGTTGATCCCTTGATACTCATTTGTCCAATGCTTAAGGTATAACATGCAATCCAAGAATGGTCATTATTAGATAATGGTTGTGTAAGTCCTAATTTGGTTGTCCATTGAACCCATTGAACATTGCTCCACTAACATGTATTAACTTGGTTAGAAATCCTACATGTAAGTTTCTTTTTGTAGGTATTTTGATTTAAATTTATTTTTAAAACTCCCAAGTTTGAAACCTATTAGAATCTTAATGACACTTGGAGAAGAAACCCTAATTCTTCAGAAGCACAAAAAATAAAGCATAACATATACTTGCATAAATTAAAAGCATAAACCTTAATAAACAAAATTAAATAAACAAGAGAGCTAGAGAATAAGAAAGAGATCACCATCGACACAAGATTGGGTTGAATCTCCCCTGGATGAGTGTGACCCTTGTACCACTCACCCATATTTATATGTATTAGAAAGCTTGCTTTTCAAAAAGATAACTCCAAAAACAAAAGCTTAAGTGCTTTTGAGTTTTTGAGCAGAAAAGCTCTTATAAAATATAGCAAGCAACAAATATACAATCTTGGGTCTACCAAAAGTGTAAAACACTAATTGGTATGTACAAAGGTTTGAGGCCTTAGGCTTACAAAAATATTAATGCCATAATATGAAACCATAAAAGATGTTCACATGTCTTCCAAAATATCTCATAGTGGTCCAACACATGTTTCACCCACGATTAACATATAATCCACTACTCAATCACCTACATCCAAAAAATATTAGTTAGTGCACACAACTGAGTCAAAGCTAACAATATGCACAAAATGCACATTGTGTGTGAATAAGCCCAAATAATACATCAACACGTGTAGCGTGAAAAATCACCAAGGAAGCTAAAAGCATGAAGAAACCCAAATAGTGCATCAATGCACATGAACAAAACCCATGACACACATGTCACGTGTGAGTACCTCAAAGCAAACATGTGAAATACCCCCCAAAACAAAGAGCATGAAAAGGTCGAAGAGGTATAGGGCTCAAATGTGTGAAGGCACACATAAGTAAAACACAAGTAGGTAAGACGTAACATATGGACAAATAGGTGTGGGTAGGTCAAAATAAATGCCCAAGTGGTAATAGGAATGGCCAATTATTTGGGTGTGGGTGGGCAAGTGGGGCTTGCCCAAGGGTGGGAAATGGAAGTGTGAAAGGCCTTTAAAAAAAACCCCAAGTTTTAATCTTCTTGGATTTGTTAAAAAAAATCTCAAGACTTTTTCTTCTCCTTCACGTTAGCGGCCATGTAGTCTCTCTCCCTCTTTTTTCCCTTCATTTTTTTAAAAATCTTCTTCCTCTCCTCTGCACACACTAGCAGCCAAAATGTTGAGAGCTCAAAGAGCTCTAGGTGTGCTGCACTACTGAAGCGAATGTTTTGTGGTCGTCTTTTTTTTACTACGCTGAAGAGACGATAAGTATTTTGTTGTTTTCTTGGCCATAAAAATGGACACTCCATCCTTGTCCATGCTTGTATGGTTTTGGTGAAAAATTGTTCACCAAACCATGTGTCTCTCCATAGGAATAGATGTGGGTATCCGGCTTCTATGACTAGCCTTAAGGTCATCCCTTGAGGTTAGCCCTAGGGGCACTTTGCCAATGCAGATTGTCTACCAACTCATCCATGCTCATTTCCTTGAATAGGGGCTTTGGATGATGCACCTCTTGTCTCTTGGTTGCTTGGGTGGTGGATGACTTCTGCATCCATATCTTGCATATTATCTATTAGGTCCATCGCTCTCACATGCAATACTCATTAAAAATCCATAGTGTCTAGACCTATAGATATTGTCATGAAGTCTCTTAATCTTGAGACCAATCACAAATGAGTGATATGTCACACTCTCTCAGAATACATCTCATATGGAGATACTTGGCTTTGGTAATGTAGTCTCAACTCATGGTCTCTCCTTTCCTTGCTTGAGGTCGTAGACTTGAGATATGGGGCTCCACCTAGCTCCACTAGGTGAAAATCCCACGATGAAAGTGTGTCTCAAGACCTCATAATTAGCCTTTTCTAGTGAATTTAGTGCCCTAGACCACTAACATGCTTTGCCTTCAAGGCAGAGTCCAAATGAGTAGATCTTAGTGGGATTATCAATTCTTCCCATGGCTTCACAAACTTGATCAAACTTCTCTAGTAGGTAATGAATGGGATCTCTTATTTTATCAAATTTGGTCAACTTTGAGATGTGAATTGTCTTGGGCCCCTAGGTGCTACATTCATGACAACCCCCTTTCCATTTTAAATGACATCCTTAGCATGTTTTTTCTCCATATTCACATGGTGGCGAAACATAATGAGATGGTGGGTTGGGCATACCCCTCTACCCTTTAGGTTTGGAGCTTTATGCCCTATGGGGTTTGGTTGTGCAGTTTTCCAATGGCATTGGTCATATATAAGCTTGCATGGCCTTGAGGTTGCAGGCTTGCAATGGTGACTTAAGGCACATTATGTGATTTCCCTTGTGGAACACCTAGGTCATATATGCTTATATGGCCTTGAGGTTGTAGGCTTACAGGCTTGCAATGGTGGCTAAGGACACATTAATGTGATTGCCCTTGTGGGACACCTAGGTTGGAAGTAGTCCCTTGAACTTATTTTTTACCCATACCCACATTCTAGGTTCCTCGTCCAAATGTAGAAGAATTGGAACTTGGTTACATAGTGAAGAAGCTTCCAAAATGGGATCCTTTAAGAGGTTGTACTCCCACTTGTGATGTATATACTTGCGGATTGGGGTGTGGTTTGGTCTTCAGAATGCATTTTCTGAATCATGATTAGAGATAATTATTTTTGGATTGTTATTAATCTAATTTTTAAAAATGCATTTTCTTAATCACGGTTAGTATTAGAGATTTCCATAGTTTTCAAAATGCATTTTCTTGATTTTTTTAGCATTTTTTAATGTTTTTAAAAATCTTCTTGATTTTCTTGAATTTTGTAGAAAGTTTGCATGAATCAGAGTCTATTTCCATCAAATCTTCACACAAACCCTAGTTTCCTATTATCATTTGCAAGAGCCCCTTTGAGTTTCTTATATTCTTGGGGAGATTCTTGGTTGATGTGCAGTTTTGGTGAAAGATTCATAAAGAAAGGTACTGATTAACAAAGGAATTGGAAACAGATTGCAAATATTATAAAATCTTAGTGCAAATTTAAGAAAGTGTGCAGAATACAGTTACTATGTAGTTTCAAGTGTAGAGTTAAATATTCAAGTGCAGAGTTGAAGAACATTGAAGATCTGTTTCAAGATCGTGTAGAATTGGAGATTATAGTGCAGAGTATTATTCTATTTGCAGATCTACAGTGCAGAATAGAGCAGTTTATAAATTATGCAAAGTTTATTGTGCTGAAATCAAATCTTGATGCAGAATAGTAATAGTAAGTGATTCTTGATCAAAATCTTTCTAATCTTGTCACTTTCTTGCAAAGAAGTTGGACAAAGATTATAAATCTATTGGATTAGTACAAATTTAGAAAAATTAGTGTAAATCTTGATGTACTACAAGCAAAGACAGCAAGAAAATTGTTGAATAAACGCAATTTGTGGAGTATAATATTTTAGTATATTTTTTATTAAGAAAATATATAGTATAATGTTTTATATATTTTACAAATCTAGGCATCAAGGTTATGCAGAGAGCATGTTGATAAATAATTGATGCAAAAGTGTGCAAGTTTAACAATTTCAAGTGTAGAAATTCAGAAAGTTAATTGGCTAACAACTCTGTTTGCAAGTATGGCCCTGCTATGGAAATTGAACCCGATCCACTGGTGTGAGCCAATGTGCAATATACACCATAGGGTTCCCTAACCTACAAACACATGATGCAAATACAGTTCATATGGTACAAGTGCTATGATTTACCCAATGCAAGACTTCTACAAGTCATTTCAGAGTTTCATGCCATTTTTGGGGTACCATCCTACCACTAGGCAAAGTGAAATGATGAATGACAAAACATACTAGTGATGTGGCTATTGAGTTCAAGGCCATCAGGATGCTGATCAAGAGGTCTTCGGGAAGAGCATCAATGGTAGTTTCTCTAACAAGTTGAGTTTCTCATCTCTTAATGTTGATTTACACAGAGTTGAGCTCAACCAATCTGATCCTACCAAAGTGATTCACAACCTTAGCTATGAGCAATGGTAGCATTTCTAGCATAGAAATGCTCATGGGAGGCCAAATGGGACAAACATGAAGCATTCCTTGAAGACCTTGGTGTGGTTATGGAGCTTTTTGAAGTGGACAAAATCAATCCCACTTTCCAAGGAATCTATAAGGCTATTCAAGCTCTATGAACAAGCGGCTCTCAGAGAGGAATGCCATTCGCACATCTCAAGGACGACGCTACTACCATTGGAGAGGACTGCCATTTGTCAGAGAGGACTGCCATTTGCACATCTCTAAGAGGAGGCTACTATCATTGGCGCATCTCAGAGAGGACTACCATTTGCACATCTCAAAGAGGAGGCTACTATCATTGGCGCGTCTCAGAGAGGACTGCCATTTGCACATCTCAAAGAGGAGGCTATTGTCATTGGCACATCTCAGAGAGGACTACCATTTGCACATCTCAAAGAGGAGACTAGTATCATTGGCACATCTCAGGGAGGACTATCATTTACGCATCTTAGAGAGGAGGCTCTATTTTTTCATGGCTTAAATGAAAGATAAGCTAGTTATTTATGGGGTGAGAAGGTTTAAGTCTACAACATATCTAGGGAAGGGTTTCAAGCACGTATGTACGGGGTCAGGCATGATCTATGGGTACATCTAGCTCAAGCCATGCATAACCAACCCTGGTAAGGGTCTCAACAATGCAGCGATTCTCTCTTCTCTTCATTGCCTCTTGTATGGCTTTGACCGAGCATGCGGGTTGAAGGATGCACAAGCTACGGCAGCGCCTCATCGAACAGCCACATCAATATGCTAGCCATTGTTTCCAGCCTCTTATTCTTCGTTTCATCTCAGCACCGTAGGCTTAGCTCAGCTCACTTCACTTCACTTCGGTTGAGGAGAGCAATCTTTTTTTTTTAATGGGTTTGATGATGTAGGATTTGACACACACTACAGTCAACTCGATTGTCAATTCCAATTCAAATGCATTCGATCTATCTATCTAGTAAAGTTCAGCAAATTTGCTAGATGATGTCAATACACATTTTTCTTATTCAATATAGTAAACACTATTTCCTATATATTGATCTAGCAAATTACATTATCTATCTAGCAAATAAATGGTTCCTATATAGAAAATGGCAATATCTATATAGAAACCGACTTTACATCTAGTAATGAAGAGATTTCTATATAGGAAATGTGAATATCTATATAGGAAATTAATCTTACAACTAGTAAATAGGTTTTCCCTATATAGCAAACAACATTTTAGCATTGTGAAGTGTCCATATATTAAATGATAATGGTCATATAGAAAACCCACCTCACAACTAGCAAAGAAATGAAGTCTATATAGCAAATTCAAATACCTATATAGAAAATATAACTTTCATCTAGTAAACTAGTGATCTCTATATAGCAAGAATAATAACATCTATATAGCTAAGAACTCACAATGTATATAATTATATAGTCTTTAATTAAAGGTTTCAATCTTCGTGGTGAAGGAAATCAAGTATATTGGAATTAAGAAAGAAATCAATCTACATAACTTTAACATTCTAAAAAGGATTTTAAATTTATGATTAATAAGCTTTATGTAAAAAACTTGTATTTTTCTTGTAAATAATATGTATCCAAATATAAGAAAGGATATTTGACTCTACAAGATCGATTTACATCCACAAAGACTAGTTTTTGTTTTCAATAACAATAATGATATTTATATTAGAAACTCTTTAGTACTAAATACTAATCATATTTTTCTAGCAAAAAAATGTATACATATAAAATTTACTTATGCTATTATAATTTACAAGTTTAAGCATGCCCATCCTTAAGTAATTCTCTCTCACAACCTTGCTTCATCTCTCTCTCTCTCTCTCTCTCTCTCTCGATGTACCTAATTGAATGTTGCTTTGATTTGAGACTTCTCAATTCTAAAAGAGGGTCATACCATATATAGTATTAAAAGATGCCTCTTTCTATTCTAAAAGAGGGTTATGCCACATATAATATTGAAAGATTCTTCTCTCTCTCTCTCTCTCTCTCTCTCTCTCTCTCTCTCTCTCATACACACATGTACGAGAGAGAGAGAGAGAGAGAGAGAGAGAGAGAGAGAGACTATTATTCTTATAAATAACATGTACCAAATACAAGAAAAGATATTTGACTTCATAAAATCGATATACATCCACAAAGACCATTTTTTTTCAATAACAATAATGATATTTGTATTAGAAACTCTTTAGCATGCCATCCTCAACTTAAGTAATTATCTCACATACCCTTTCATAATTTTACTATGTCCTCTCTCTCTCTCTCTAATTAACATAAAATTATATATATATATATATATATGAGAGAGATAGTAGGTAGGTGACAAAGAGTAGAAAGAGTGAGAGGCTGGGTAAGAGGGTAGAGAGATCATGATAGGAAGGGAGGATGTGTATGTGCATGTCTATGAGCGAGAGTGTGAGAAAGAAAGAGAGTGTGTGAGAAAGATAAAGAGAGATCACGTGAGAGATTCACAAAGAACGAGGAGGAAAGGAGGCATAGGAGTAGAGAGAGAGGGGGGGATAGAGAGAGTGTGTGTATATTGAGAGAGAGAGAGAGAGAGAGAGAGAGAGAATGTGTTTATGCATGCGAGAGGCCGTCCCCTCTCTGCCCTCATCGTCAGGTCAGGTCGATCTCTCTCCAAGTGCGTGGCAGTTGCATGCACATGCAAGACCCACTCTGCTCCAGTTCAACTCGCCAATTCGACCAGCTGATTTCAACGGGTTTGCACTAAGCCCTGTGAGCGTTCAACCTTCTCCCCCTAATGCAGTGTACGAAGCTTTCCATGGCCCCCAAAGTGGACTTGTCAAGGAAGCTGGTGGCAATGTGTAAGTTGCTGAATCTGGACCAATACAGAAACCTCCTTTTCCTCTGTCTATCGCTTCCCCTGTCTGCCCCAGACATCCTGCCTCCGGACCTCACGGTAGCGGAAGCAACGGTGCTGCTAGAGCAGGCGCGCAGGAGCGACTCAGGATGGAGGTAAGCCCTCAGTTACTCTTCCTTCTTCCCAAATCAGGAGGATTTTGCATGATTTAGGACGCTCATCGGGCTATTTGGCGGGTCCTAGACCCCCTGCAGAGGTGCTTAGAAGTTGGATACGCTCTCAGTGGGGTACGCTTGGTGCTGAAGTGGAGACTATTCAGGCTCTCCCTAAAAGCCATTATCTGTTTGTGTTCAGACACCCGCAAATGGCGTTTGATGTCCTCAATAGAGGCCAGTGGCTTATTCGAAATCCCCCCCTTAGTTTATTTCGCTGGAATAAAGACTTCAATCCTGAAGCTTCTGCTTTGGTTAACTACCCAGTCTGGGTAGAATTTCCTAATCTGCCCCTCCACTATCATAATCACCTTGGAGTTATTGGTGCTAAGCTTGGGAAAGTTCTGGGAGGTAAACCCCGCTCTGACTATGTGCCGTCATGGCACGCTCAAGTACTCATAGAAATGGACATCTCTCTGGATTTGCCCTCATCGATAGACATCTTCACTGACGATGGGGAGCACCTTGAGCAAGCCATAGTTTACAAGTACCTACCCTCTTCCTGTTTTCATTGTGGTGCCAAGGGTCACTTCGTGTGAGAAATTGCCCTCTTCATGTCCCGAATAATGTTCCTCCCCCAGCTTCTCCAGATTCCACCCCCCTTCAGCAAGGACCTAAAGAAGTAAGAAACATTCCCCCTAGGAGGGCGCCTAAAGAGACCTGGCGGCAGGAGCAGAGTAAGTCTAGGCTTAAAACTATCAACAAATTTGCTCTTTTAGTAGCTTCTCTACCAGAGTGGGTGGATTCGGAGGTTGAAGAGTCTCTTTACTTTCGGGCTCTGATGAAGAAATCGAGATGGATAAATCACTAGAAGACCAGGTCAATGAAATCGACCAAAACACAATGTTCGATCTGAATGCAAATACTCAGAGGGTGGAAACCTCTGCTAATAAGGAGTATGAAGTGCCTGTGGAGGGGGATGGGTCACCCATACCTATGGAGATCCATAAAGACCATAAAAGGCCAATGCAAGCTGCTTCTCACGCATCGCCCGAGATCCCACGTTAAGAAATCCCTCAAGAAGTCTCATAAATGAGGACTGTTTCTTGGAATGTCAAGGGTCTGTCAGACCCCAACAAGGCTAAGAAACTAAAACAATGGTTTCGCATCAACCAATCGGAGGTAATAGCGCTTTAGAAGGTCAAAGTCACTGGAGACGACCTTCTTAGCCGTCTCAAGGAGGTCTCAGAGGATCACAGATGGTTTTGTTCGGCTCATACTAGGGGTTCTGGAGGAGCTGTTCTGGGAGTTCCTGGTAGTTGGGGCGTTGTACCTAACTCGGTTGTTGGTTGTTTGAATTGGATCGCCTTTAGGCTAGACAATCCAGTTAAAATGCAGATTTGTTCTGTCTACAGGGGGCTCGGTTTTGCTGATAGAGTCAATCTGTGAATTGAGCTCAAGGCGATGGATGGTCCTATAGTGATGGCTGGAGACTTCAATATGGTGGAGTCTTCAACGAATAGATATAAAGGTATGGGCCAGGTAATTAAGGGCTTGGAGAAAGAGAGGTGGACTCAAGTCAAAGAGTACTTATCGTTGTGGGACTTAGGTGAGGAGGCTGAGTTTACCTGGCAGAATTACTCCTCTGGTGATAACGCCAGAAAGGCTAGACTTCATAGATGCTCGGAGCTAGCAATTATTTATTCCAGGGTTAAGGCTAAACCGAAATATTCCTCCTGTTTGTCGGATCATTATCCGCTGGTAGTCACCTTGGATGATAAAGCCACCAAGCTAAGAAATTCTTGGTTCCACACTGATGCTTCCCTCTTCCAGTTAAAGGAGGTTCAAAAAGAGGTTAAGAAGATTTGGGTAAATGCATTCTGCATTGCTCACTCACCAGCTGCTGTTGCTTGGTCTCAAGCTCTGAGGGAGACTCAAAAAGCACTTATTGCTTTTAGGAAGGAAGTGACGATTATAAGAAGGAAAAGAAGAGAAGCAGCTTACCAACAGCTCATGAAACTTGAAGCCAAGGCTAATCCTGTAGAGCGGAGGACCAGGATGAGATTACTCGGTTGAGAGCTCATATCAGATTAGAGGAGGAGCTGGCCCTCAAACATGCCACGGTTTTCTTCAGAGAATGGTGGGCTGACAAGATTGACCGTCCTTCTAAAGAAATGTTTAAGGTTCTTAGGAAAAAACAAGCTAAGGACTTAGTGCCTTTGCTGTCTACAAGCGAAGGTGCTGCCAGAACTGAGGAGGAAAATTGTTTTCTGGTTCACACCCACTTTCAAAAGCTTTTTAGTACGCCGGAACAATCCTCGGAGCTGAAGACTGAGGCTAGCAATTCTGTGGGAGGCCAGAACTAAAGTCATCTCTGAGGAGTTGGCAAGGCAGCTTGATTTGCCTATTTCAATCTCTGAAATTAATATGGCGATTGAGAGCTTAAAACCTAGTAAAACTCTGGGTCTAGATGGATTGCCGAGTGAGTTTTTTCATGCTTTTAAAGATTGGATTGCCCCATTCATCTGGAGGGTTTGGGAAGAATCTATCAAGTTTTCGGCCTTGCCCACCAATATAAATTCTGGAGTGATAAAACTGATTCATAAACGAGGGCCTAAGGAGCTCCTAGACAACTGGAGGCCACTGACTATGCTGAATTCTGTATACAAAGTGTTAGCCAAAGTAATAGCGTTTAGAATCACACCCAGCTTAATGAGGCACATCTCAGCAGAGCAGAAAGGATTTATCCGAGGAAGGAGACTTATTGAAGCAGTCATTACAATTTGGGAAGGAGTAGAGAAAAGGGATCGACTTTATTTTTGCCAAAGTAGACTTTGACAAAGTCTATGAGACAGGCTTGAATGGAGTTTTATCTTGCTTAATTTGGAAAAGATGGGATATGACCCGAGCTTGGTTCAGTTTGTAAAAACCCTCTTCGGTAATGCCTCAGCTAGAGTGGCAATAAATAATGCAATGTCAGAGTCCTTCTTCCCCCTGGCCAGGTTAGTCAGGCAGCAGGGGTGTCCACTTGCTCCATTGTTGTTTGCTTTATCTATGGATAGCTTGAATTGTATGATCAGAAGATACCAGGGATTGGGGCTAATTTGGGGCTAATTAAAGGCATTCCTTTGCCTAACTCAAATTGTAAACAGGTACTTTCTTAGTTTGCGGATGACACCAATGCGTTACTCAATAATGATCAGAACTCTCTCTTGACTTTCTGGAAGGTGTTGGACACCTTTTGCCTAGCATCTGGATCAAAGGTATATCATACTAAAACGGGGATATTCTCTGCATAAGGAAATCTTCCTAACTGGCTGGTGCAGCAGGGTTGTCAGCGTATTCGTACTCGTGAAGTTTTTCGGCTGCTGGGTATACCTATGGGTTTCGGAGTTACCTTGAAGCAACGGTGGGAATGGGTAGTTGATAAATTCAGGGGAAAGTTGAATAGGTGGCTGGGTATGCAGTTATCGGTAGAGCAGAGTTTTGGTAATTAACCACTTTCTGGTTGCTTACATTCTCTTCTTCCTGACCTGCTGGAGACCTCCAGACGCTCATCTAAAGGAAATTGAAAGATTATGTAGAAACTTCCTGTGGACAGGGGACCCTTTCAGGAGAGGAGCTGCCAAAGTGAGATGGGAATTCTGTTGTCTCCCCAAAGACAAAGGGGGATTGGGGGTTGTAGATATACACGTGTGGGCTGACAGGCTTGCTATTAAAACTATCATTAGAGCAGTTTCTCACCCTGAGGAACTATCATCTGTGCTGCTATTCAGAAACATTGACCAATTCTCCTTTGAGAAATTTCCAGGTTGGAGGGATCTGTCGTCACGGAGTACTATTTTGATAGGCCATGAAGCTATTAAGCCGAAAGGGTCGAAGCTTCTTCGCTCCTTGTGGAAGGCTTGGAACAAATTTCGGGATATGGCAGGGGTGGTGTGGGAAAGCAGACATAGATACTCTATCAGAGCTCTTGACTCTCTATGGTTTCCTCTTAGACCATTGCCGTCGGTGTCTCGTAATGTAATGCGTACTGCCCTACGTATTCACAAAAAGGGCATCAGAGTGTGGGCAGATGTGTGGAAAACTCACTCCCAAAGGTGGATGACCAATGATGAATTGATTTTGAGCTTTTCGCTTCTTCCTTGGGAAGTTCGGTTAGTTCGTGAGCGTATTAACAACTTTCCAGAGAGTGAGGTTTGGTAGCTGACAGTCTTAGAGCCCTTATCCCTCAAAGCTCTATGCTGGAGAGGAGGGTCAGCATTCGACCACCCCCCTCGTGTGCACTCAGCGCCTTCGATCCCTGTGCATATGGTGCTTAATAAGAGATGGTCAGTTCTCTATGACAGGCGCCAATGGAACTTTAAGTTTTCAATAATTTGGTCTAAAGAGATTCAGCCTAAGAAATCAGTTTTACTGTGGCTGATTTTGCATAAAGCCATATGGACAGGTGAAAAGTGCAGGAAATGTGGGATAACAGATGGGGTATATGCTAGGTGCAAACGGAGAATCAAAGATATTGGTCATCCAGAAACTGGCAGAGATCTGTAGCTATCCTATCTCACCGGTTTGGTCTGTTTTGGGTTGTCTACCCTCTGCTAAACAACTGTTACTAGGGGATACTGTAGGGGTGCTCCCTCGGTGCTGGGCTAGAATCAGAGCTGAATTCCTTTGGGTGATATGGAAAGATAGCTGTGCAACTGCATTTGACAGTGCTTACCAGATTCCAAATCTGAAAAGTCTTTTTGCTGACTTTCATGTGCAGATGTTTGATTTTCATATGGTGCAGACGAGATTGTACACCACTCAAGCTAGGGTGCTTGGAGAGACTCAAACTCAACTAAGGAACATGGACTACATCATCGAGGATCAGCTGAAGGAGCACCAAAGGAAGATTGCTGAGTCCAACCGCTTTGTGGCTATGTTGCAAACTAGAATTGAAGCATTAAGCTATGAATACTGAGGGTTTTTGGTCATGTACTGAGGTCATAGGTGTAGACTTTTGATTGTGATGAGATGAACTCAGAGCTGTATCGCAACCAGTCATTGTAATTTTGTCTTTCTTAATTAATTCACTCCTGCGCTTGTTGGTTTTTTTTTTTAAAAAAATCTTTTCCATAGGAATTTTTGTCTTGTTTTAAAAAATATGTATATGGATGTAAATCTTTGAACATTGCAGTCGTTTGAGAAATTTGAATTTTTGAAGAAAGCTGAGGCATTAAGAAGAAATATTATATAAAATTTATGTTTAATTTATTCATCAACCAACCGGTCGCGAGCTTCTCGCTTGGCATTATTAAATATCAGTGAAGATTGGCGATGGAAAATAAATATATGCCAGCCTGTCAGGCAGATCCCGCGCCTGCTCTCGCTTTTCTAGGTCTTCCGCCCCCACAGCTTATGCAAACGTCTTGCAATAACTCGCTGCTCATCTTCCACCATAGCTAGATGTAACTTGCAATCACGACGTCTTGCATAGCTAGCTACCAGCGCTAGCTAATCTTCCGCCACACCTTATACGTCTGCTACCAGCGCTAGCTCATCTTTCGCCACACCTTATACGTCTGCAAACGACACTTGTAGCTACCAGACCACGTCTTGCATAGTTGCTACTAGCCGCCACAGCTTATACCTGCTACAGACCTCGTCGTCTTGCATTATAGCTACCTGCAGTTCATGTGTTTTCTTATTGCCATAGCGACGTTAACGTTGCTACCAAACCTGCTCGCCATAGTGCCATAGTTGCCACGTTGAGAAACCTGCTCGCCATAGCTGCATCAACGTCGTTCACCATAACGTCCGCAACCTTCTAGCTATGACGTCGTTCACCATAGCTACCACACGTCCGTAACCTTCTCGCCATAGCTAGAAGTTGCGAGCCGTCACTCCTTCCCGCAGCCATAGCCAGATATCCGCAACCTTCCCACCATAGCCAGAGTACCTGCGAGCTTGCCTGCCAGCCAAAGTAGCAGAGACTGCGGGGGATCCGAGAGTCTACGTCTCTGACCTGATTAGCGCCTATAACATCGAAGTTGGTTATATACCAATGGTTGTGCTTTTAATTTTAATACTATATATAATAAAGTAATAAAAGCATAAACCTAAATTCTTATATATGTAACATACATTAGATTAATCTAAAATGAATGCTCAAGGACAAGAGTGGAAAAGTCTTTGTATTTTGAAATCCTTGTGTTTCAATACTTGTAACTCCAAAGTTTTCCAAAAGCCTATGTTCTTATTTTTTGAATGAAAAGCCTTGAAAGAACTACTTAATATTGAATAAACAAAAGGATGTGCGCCATTGTTGACAAGGCTATGGAAGATGAAGTCAAACATTTTTTTCATCTTCAAATTGGGTTGTATTCTCTTTCACAAGTTCTTGCATAAGAAAGATCCCATTAATGGCACACCCCACTCAAGGTTGATCCACATAAAACATTTGAGTTTTAAGCACCCAATCTCACAATGACCAAATTGCCAAAGATATATATATATATACATATATACATATATATATACATATACATACATATATATATATATATATATATATATATATATATATATATATATATGTATGTATGTATGTATATATATATACACACACATATACATATGTGTGTGTATATATATATACATACATACATATATATATATATATATATATATATATATATATATATATATATGTATGTATGTATGTATGTATGTATGTATGTATGTATATATGTATATACATATATATGTATATCTATGTATATATGTATATATAGTATATACATAGATATACATATATGTGTAAATATATATATATATATATATATATATATATATATATATATATATATATATATATATATATGTATGTATGTATATATATTCTTATTTACATGTGTGTACCTTTGTTTTTGTAAAGATTACATACTCTAGTTATATGTGAATATTTTGATCATACTATTGATATATATTTTGTGTTTTTGTAAAACTTTATAAACTTATTAATTTTATACAGATGGAGCTTGTGTCTCATGCAACCTCAAGGATTAGATGCACTTGTAATTACAAATGTAGACGAACAAATCAAGGATGGCAACTTATTAGTAAAAGTACTTTTTATGAGCATTGTCATCAGATTTAATTGAAAATGTTTATCAAGATGTTCCAAGGCAACTGTCTCAAGAAGCACAACCAAGTGTTTTACTAGTTGAAAATATTGAAAGAGAAGAAAACAATCAAAGAAATTTAAACTCTCCTATAAGACCTCAAACGAGGCAAAGAAACTTTCTTTCAAGGCCTCAAAGGAGGCAAAGAAAGATTTGGTGTGATTGCAATTTGTATTGTCATGGAGGACGCAATGCTCCTCCATCTACATTTTCAAAGCACCAAAAGTTCAAGAATAGATTTATTGGACTTAGAGGTAACCTAGAATTATCTCGTCCTAGAGATACACGTGACCAAAGAGATATTGAAATGAATGTAGCTTCAATGCATAATAATACATGCTTTGAGAGCATTGATGAAGAAGAGATCTCTCCAATATAAACCTAGAACACGAACCTAGTCTGGAGGAGCCACAAGGTATTAGCTTGGAGGACAAGATAATAGAAAGAATTGTAGACCTTCAATCCCTTTGGGACAATCATCAAGTCTCAATTGATTTATAAAATAAGATGATGCTTCATTTGCTATTTGGAGATATGGAAGCAGTCCAGTCGAAAGAATATGAAGAAAATAATAGCTCAATCGAAATCCTTCTCAACCATGGATGAGATATGCTCCCTACAGTTTTATTTAATTCAATGTTTTGTGTCTACTTTAGTAAATTTAAAGTCATTCTAATTTTAATAAAATTACATGTTAGGATAATATGAAACGAACAAAGGATGATCATATGAATGAGGAGAATACCAATGGTATTGATACATTGCAGGTAATATAACTTATAAATACTTCTTTCATGTTTTGTTTGAAAAAAGATTTAATATCATTTATGAAAAAATAATAATCTTTATATTATTGACTTGTTCATTTATATTTATGATCTTAAAGTGACAATGCAAGCTCAATTTCTACTCCAAAGATGCTCTTCAAGAAGGTTACAAACATTGATGAGGTAGGTACGTTTCAAGTTGTACAAATATTATTTCATCCTTGGATCAATTTATAAAGCCATATGTGTATTTGATACTTTATCATTGATCATTTTTAACTATAGAGAAGTTTATGCAGCCATACCTGTATTTGATACTTTAACCTCAGTTTCACTGATCATTTTTAAACTATAGAATGAAAATATGTGCTTATATTCCGGACATGACACTTCTTAACAATACCAATGTAGAGAAGGTTAGTAATATATTTGATACATCAATTTTCATTTTTATGTTCATCTCTACTCCTTTCAAAGTATTCTTATTGTTATAATTATAGATTATGAGAGTATCTTAATTGATGAAGGTACTTAATCAGGATAACTATTTAGATAATGATGCTTGGAACATAGAGGAAGATGTTGGTGGTCATTCAAATACTAGAACCCATATAGAGTTGCTTAATATCACATGCCATACTCAGGAGGTCCAATTATCACCTTTTTATTATTTTTTTAAAAACTTGTCGAGTAGATTTAGATATACTAATGAACATCACTTTTTATATAAATATTGTTGGAGATAAAAGTGCCTCACCAATGCATGAAGCAAATACAAGAAAAAGCTCACAACACGAAAGGTAATATTTCTACCATATCTACTTTCTTTATGATGATTAAAAGCATAGAGATATTTTTAATTTATTTTTTGGTATTGGTGTAGATAAGTACCAAGTTACAAAAAAAATTTGAGGATAAACAAACCTTGGCTTCTTCTACCTTCAAATTAAAAAAGCTCAAGGTAGTTAGATATATAATGTTAATAGCATTTTTTCTTAATGATTAAAAATTTTACTTATATTAAATGATTAAAATGCTAGATATATGATGTAAATAGGATTTCTTCTCAAATGATTAAAAATTTTACTTATATTAAATTTTTAAACTCATTTTTTCTTATTTATATTTTTTAAAAGTTATTTTTCTTGTATAACATTTATGATTCTCACTTAGTGTACTACTTCTCTCAAGGTGATTCTTCTATGGATGATACACCATCTTCTCTTAAAGCTACTCAACCTTTAAAAGTAATGTTTTTAGTGTATATTATTTTAATCTCTTTATTTTAAATAAGATGTACATGTAGTTTCTTCTGTACTTCTCATTTTGAAGCTTAACATCGTTTTTGGTTTTATGCTTTAGGAAGCAAGTGAATATACCACATGACCAAGAAACGATTTTGATTAAGTTTCTAGGTGCAAAGAATAGAGGACATGTACATGTCAATGAAGTTGACATATGCCATGATGAAAAAAGCTCAAGTATTCTCTGCTAACAAAAATAGTGAACAAAGTTCTAAAGGGATGAGAGAAGACCTTGTAGCTTGGTTATTACATGAAGAACGAGTGACCATCGCCAAGAAGAGAATGTTAACTTAAGGGATGTTTAAACTGTAGAAAACTTCATTTCTTAAACTATTGATGTACAATTAAGATCTCACAATAATGTATTGTTTTTATCTATTTTTAATTTTTTTAATCTCAAGCTATTGTGATGTTTCTGTATCCAAACCTCTAAAATCTGTGTTGCTAGCGAGGTATAGGGAGTGTGGGGCATCGAGCTCATTGTAGTGCCGCGGCCCGAGCTAGAGTCACACTAGAGTGGGTCTGGTTGGGAGTCCAACACTTAAGAATGTGTGGCCCGATGATGCTGTGGGTATGTCATCCATGGTTGGTTGGGTGTCCTCTCATGTGATAAAAAGAACTGAGTGATGGTGTGGGGCCAAGGTGGATGTCTCCCATGGGGTCTCGACTCCCTAGTTAGTGAATATCTATGGCAATGACACTAGTAGGAGGAGTTCCAAGCACCACTGATCTTAGTAATCCACAATGCTAGACAAGGGTCCAAACCTCTCTTAACAAGAAATGGAACCTCCCTTATATCTCATATGAAGTGCTCCTCTAACTCGCTATTGCACATAGAGCATATCCTCCCCTCGTGAGGTATCTACATAGCTCTCCCTGTCTCTATCCTCGAGCGGTGCAAGAGAAGAAGAAAAAAGAAGCATTCTTTAAATGTCCACAAAAGGGCTAAGGGTCTAGGAGGCCAAAAGTGTTACAATGTGTGTCCCTAAATCAAGAAAAATAATATATATATTTTTAATTGCAATTGCAAGAAAGAACATCCATGTAGATACCAACGGTATAAAGATCCAGAGGCATCGACATCTGCGACTATATAGAGGCTCTCCACATCCACTACATGTGGAGGACCACTCTTGAATCTCCAAGGAATCGCTTGAATTTGAAGTTGCCAAATGGAGCATCTCTTGCAACCAATGGAATCTTGAGCACCTATCTAGCTTGATGCACTTGGATCACTCTGTCTAAGGAGACAACCTGGAGGCGTGGCACATGCAATATCAATGTGTCCTACTTGGGTCTATGAAATATAAGCATTCAGGTCAACGCTCTTGTAGTCGTCAACAAGTATCTCCATCCTTGGTGAGATGAAAGAAACTCATGATAGAAGGCTGTGAGCTATCTAGAGATTGTATATGTGCCTCCGCATAAATTATCTCTACGATGGCACAACTCTAATCCTAGGCATCATTGGTCTAGAAACTTAATGTCTGGATACATTGGACCTAATCCCTCCCTGGAGAGTATGGAGAGGTATTTTAACCTTCATTAAACTTCATAGTGCACTGGGCATCTAGAGAGAGAGTGCTCCTTCTAACAAAATCGAGATATCATGTTCTCTCTAACAGTGCCCACTGCTCACCCAATCTCCACCCTCTGACAATCTAATATGGACGATCGCTATCATCATGGCATATGAAAGGTGATTGAAAAGATCACTAAGCTTATGAATAAAACCGACCTCTTGAAGCCTCAAGATCCAACCATGTGATATGGTCTCTAGCCTAAATAAGTAGATTAAAGTCCTCGCGTGTGAGGCAATAGCAGTGCATCCATATTGTAGTGTAATAAGGGACATGAAGCCCATGAGAGAAACCAGATTAAAAACTTGGCATGACAAAAACCTTAACATGTCCAGTCTCACCTAGTCACCTAGAGACTATCAGAAACTAAAAAGGTGCACATGCAGCATATGAAAGGCACCAACTTAAAAAAAAACAAAGAATAACAAAGAGATTACACACCATAACCCCATTATGACAACATACCAATGTTGGTAGAAATCGATCATAGAACACTCACTCATGTACACCTATGCATTCATAGAGTCTGGTTTTTAAAGAGGTATGAGAGCAACTATATGTTATTTCTATCCCGCATGTAGCTATCTGCTATGAACATTTCAATATACGTCATGGAGCTGATTCTTTCACATCTTCCATTACATTTCTCTTTGAGAGAAGGCACATGTAATCTACTCAGAAAAAACACATCATAATGTGCTCAAGAAGGTTACTATACACTGTTTAGTTCTCTAAAACAGGCAGCATAACATTAGATGGAAATCCATCAATCAACATCAACCAAGTCCAAGACATGCAATAAATGGTCCAAGTTTATATCGCTCTTTTTTCATTCACTTCTTATTTAGCCATATTTTCACTTATTTTTCCTGCTCATATCACAATAAGGCACAATTACCGAGCTCTGGAGTCTGAAGGGGAACATCCCTTTTGACCACGATCACAATATAATATCAATTTAAAAAGAGAATGCGTGTACACGTTCCAAAAATCTGTTGTTCACATCTTAGGCAAAGGAAAAATTCTAGCAGGATTCACTGTATCAACATGATCTAAGATGAGTGCATGCTTGGAGAAATTGGTTTATATATAATGAGAGATGCAAAAATTTCCTCTAGCTAGATAACTTGCATTCACTAGTGTATCTAGCTTTATATATAATGAGAGATGCAAAAATTTCCTCTAGCTAGATAAGCCACAACAATCAAGGCTCATCGATCGCATCCCATGAGCACAAAGACATTGATTGGGAATCTTCCAGGCTCACCAATCCTAGTGTCTCTACCTCAATTGGGAAATTCAGGCGGTTTTAGTAAAAAATCAACCCTCGACTCCACTCCTAGGACATCCCTTGCACTAGCAGCAGAAATGGTTTATCAAAGGTGGTCCGTACATTCAGTGGCCATGAGTGAAGCCAAAGGAGGTTAAAGCCCAAGAAGAAAATGACACCAAATTCTTCTCACGGAAAAGAGCCAGCTGATGTACTTTGCCATGCCAACCAAAAACCTTGCACGTGTACTAAGATGCTAGATTTGGAAACACTATGAACTCAGTTCCCATGGTGTTACGAAGTAAAACAAAATCCTACAAAGCAGCCAAAATATTGCTACTACACAGTTAAAGATCATTCCCTACCATGAAGTTTCTTTTTGGCTGCCCAGCACAAATTTTTCAATTCTTGATCTGTAAGGCTCTTTCGATGAGTATAAGCCCTCCAAAACAAATAGATGTCAAAAAAAAGTTAAGGCAGAAATTCCCAAATGATATTTATTTTGCCTCTTTCTCCACTAACTTCTGGTAATGGATGCAATCATCTCTGGATTTGCTCTCAATAAGGGCAGAAGTAGTAAGTTCCTGCAACCAAAGACAAACAACAATCACATTGCCCACCCCACCAGAAATGGAGCTCAGTTTAAGAAATAAAAAGTGAAATTGCAAATAGCACAGAAGTCCAATTTTACTAAAAAGAGACTTGCCTTTACCCATCTCCTCGTTAAAAACTTTCCTAGTATATGCACCAAACGCCTCACGTCCTCAGCCTGTGAGCAAGAAATACATTGAACTCTCTTCCCAAAAAAGGCCTTAAAAATCATCTCAAGTATATGCGCACTCACTTTCAAAAAGCCGAGTCGATTTCTATCGAAGTATCGGAACGCCTGAACCACAAGAACATGCTGGTGAGAGATAAGCCAGAGGCTAGAAATCAACAAGTACTCATGATTTGCAATGCCTAAAGAACTAGAAAAAACAGACGACGGTGGAAATTAGATTAACTTCTAAGATATTCTCGTTTGCACTCTGCTACATGCCTAAAGCAACCCATTTCTTTGAGAAGGGGGGGAAATTGAGTAGGGACAGCTATGCAGTCAAGAGCTGTATGCTGCCATGAGACAATCTTGACCCATAACAGAAAACAAAAGACAACCTTGAGTAGCCCTTCATCAACCACCAATTTTCGCTCTGGTTTCTTCGTTTCACTCCCCTCCTGCCAATAAGGAAGCAATCAATAATGGGGAGGATGTCAATGATCTTTCCATATTCAACATGATTAATTCATGATTCTGACGTGGTGTTCATGAGGCATCCAATGTTGACTGACTCTTTCAAATGCACTCTTTTTATACAAGAGAACAAACCTGTACCAGCTCTTTCTCATCTGCAGTATCAATATCTAGCACCTCTGTTTCCTGCAATTCCTCCTGTGTACCAACCATATTTTGTGAATTGTTCTAAAGCCAATATACACTGCATGGAGCTAAAAATTGATGCGAAACTAACCTCCAATTCATCAAAATTTATCAATGATGCTTCTTGCATTGCTTCATCAATGTCTTTTACAGGCTTTGGTTCATCCTTCTTTTCCTGCTCATCCTCTTTCTTTGAATCCTTCTCTGTGGAATCTTTTTCATTCTCTTCATCTTTCTCTGCCTTCTCAGAATCTGCATCTGTCCTAGCATCAGAGGCAACTTTGTCCGAAAATTTTGACTTCTTTTTGCTTGCTACCTTGGTGTCTTTCTCATTGTGCCGACCACGTTTCCTCTCCTCTTTCTTCCTTGCTTGGACAGCTTGATGAAGAGTCTATCCAAAACAAAAAGAAAATTACAAGCCTTGAAGCCTCTAGGAGGGAATTCAATTAAAACCAAATAATTGCCACAAAAAACATAACTGAAGAGGAAAAATCCAGCCACTCAGCATGAAACCAAAGCCTGGGAAGGAAGATCGGAAGGTCCAAAAACACGCACACATTGTGGCCCAAAGCCAACAGAAAATCAATCCACATACGTTACAGTAAGGCATTATTGAATTTCTAGATCATGAGCCTGTGGCCCAAAGCCAACAGAACATCAATCCACATACATTACAGTAAGGCATTATTGAATTTCTAGATTGTGAGCCCGACGAGCAAGTATGCACCAAGATAAAAGAGGGGGTTGTGAAGAAGTGGGAAAAGTGGGGCGGGGGGGAAGAGAGAGAGAGAGAGAGAGAGAAATGAAATGAAATGAAATGTTATATTAACGTCTTCAAAAGGCCATAATGACCTATGAGACCAAAAAGTTACATCATGGTGGATCTGATACAATGTCTGGATAAAAAACCAGAAAATGAAAAATAAAGATGATACTACTGGCACCTAGAAAATGAAACTGGAACTCGAAGGTAAACAGAAACCCTTATAGGGTGTGAATATAGTGAGGGGGGGGGGGGGGGTACGCTATGGAGGTGAGTGGAGTACAGTGAGGGGATACAATATCATGAGTGGAGAGAGAGAGAGAGAGAGAGAGAGAGAGAGAGATGGACCACACACCCACCTCAAAAGCTTCTAAAATATGGCATCCATGCCTGTACTGTAGCATTTCTTGGAAGACTTCAGCGAATAAAGACAGCTGCAAGAAAATTCAGTTAAGTTCTGAGGCAAACATCAGCTGACATCCATTATTAAGCAGAAAGATAATGCAGAGCATTTATGACAGCAAAATACAGAAATTAAAACCTCAAACGTAGACTCCTCTTTATCTCTTTCATCGTAGTCTAAAAGTCCATCCAAAGAGATTGTCATAGCCCGAACCTGTCATAGCAGTAACAGCAGACAGTTATAATAGTAAAAATTTGCAAGAAGAGTGGATGACTAGCTCTTTAATACATCAATTGTACATAGATATCAGTTTGCAAAAATTCTGGAGGGCACTACCTTGTCACAAAAAAAGCAAATAAAAGAATATCTGGTCACAAAACTGATTCTCAAGCTGACAATCTATATCCACTTTCAAAAACTACCTTTCAAATATTTAAAAATGGCTTTGCATCTCCCTTCTGCATAAAAGAATAACTGTGCATCCTCCGTGGATGCACGCCCTTACAACACATGTTGACCAAAGCAAATTCACAATATAAGGAACCTCATAGAGACTATCAAAAGAGAAAGGCGCCTAAGAATAAGTATGCTGAGCGTTTCTTGGTTTTTGGGCCTTGTCCTTTATTCCTTTCTAATTCTGAATCGTTGTTGTGGCACTGACGGCTCAATCAGATGATCAATTAGAGTCACACAAACTTTCATTTTTTCCTAGAACAGGTCAGAAGTTCCAGCAAATTTCAGAGAAAGGCTTGATGCAGTAGTGTTTAGTGTTTCGAAGAAATAACTTGGGACACACACACAAACCTGTTTGCCATTTGAGCCCAATTCCAAACCTGCAGCAGCTCTTAGCTATTTAAACACACTGGCTCACTGGTGATTGTGAAAGGTTAATTCTTGCTAAAAGAACCAAAGTTGTATATAGTGAAGAGATTGACCAAAGTTGACACAAAGAATACATACAAGACTGTAAACCTCATCTTTCTACCCTAAAGTGTCTGCAGAGCAGCAGAATAGTAAGGAGCCACATGAGCATGTGACTACAAAGAGTATGCCAATCTTATTAGCATAGAGCAGGTCTTCTGCCTGTTTTCATTACGGAGGATAGAAAAATGAAATGTAGCCTAAAAAGACCACAAACACAAAAAAGCTACTAGCTTCGCCAAGACAGCAAGGGAAATGAAGCTTTTGTTCCCCACATTGCATGATGCCCCAAAAAGTCCATTACCTTGTCAGGTTTGTTACGCTTTGTGGTAATAAAAAGCCCTGGTAATGCCGGTGCTTCCTCTTCAGACTTAGCTTTTCCTTTCTTATCTGAGCTTTTATCTTTGGTGCCTTTCTCTTCCTTTTTCTCCCCTTTTCTCTCCTCGTCTTTTTTCTCCTTCTCCTTTCTATCTGCTTTTCCCTTTTTGTCTTTCTTGGTATCCTGTTTCCTGTCCTCTTTCTTCACATCCTTCTCCTTCTTATCCTCTTGCTTGACATCCTTCTCCTTCTTGTCCTCTTTCTTGACATCTCTCTCTTTCTTCTCCTCTTTCTTCACGTCCTTCTCTTTCTTCTCCTCTTTCTTGACATCCTTTTTCTCCTCTTTCATATCTTTCTCTTTCTTCTCATCTTTCTTCACATCCTTCTCCATTTTCTCCTCTTTCTTTACATCCTTTTTCTCCTCTTTCTTTACATCCTTCTCTTCCTTTTTCTCTTCTTTATCTTTCTTCCCAGAGTCTGCACCTGAATTCATGCCGTTGGCATTCCCTGAAAAGGGCATCAGCATAAGATGCAACATTACACAATGATAACGTTAGCAACTCCCAAAAATGGTAAAGACGAACTCACTAGCAAAATACAAACATTTGCACTCAAATAAAAACATACCTTTTGGAGACCCTCCAGAATTGCCATCCTGAGAGCAAAAAGAAATCAGTCAGTACGTAACAATGTATAACATTAGTTGGATACCAAGTCTTCATTTCTACCAATGGCCGGTTTGAGTTTTTTCAAGAGCAGTAAACATTACATTACAATAAGCCACTGAAGAGCAAGCAAGTTTACATCTCTGTTTAAAAATATTTCCATCACAAAGGCAGAAGTAATCCTGAAAACAGTGTGATAATCGTGGATGCAAATAAATTGATGACTTTCAAAGAGTTAGTATGCTACCTTTTCCTGTTTCTGAGATGCTTCACGCCTAAGTTTAGCCTCTTTTCTTTGCTTCCATTGCAGCTTCCAATTTTCCAGGGATGGAAGACATCCAGACAGATCAGGAATCAAAAAAACTGTGATCTCTTTGTATCTTGAATTATTTTCTCCCACCCTGTCATAATGTACCTGCAAGAAGTGAAACACAATTACACAATGAATATCAAAAAAAAAAAGGATCACTTTATGTGCAAATAAGGGGTTACTGATTGAGACAATAAAATCCTCCTCCCCTTTCTCTCACTCGCACTCTCAAGCTGAGAATTCACAGAGGCACATTACCAAAGACCATAATCGTTACTCTAAGCAAGCAAAACTATCATTTAACTACCTCCATGAATCTTATCCAAGATGACACCCCATTAAGATCCAGCTGTATGGCATCCTTTGTGCACCTGGGTAAAAACACAATTAGGATAAAACAGTGTCAAAAGATATGGAAGAACACAGAGCAAACAAAACACATCAAAGAAAGGAAGGTCATATGTAACCTTATAGCAGCGCATATCAACGCATGCTCATCTGCTGCTGGATCACCTCCATCAAGTGTCTTATCCCAAGCCCCACCTACAGCCATCAATGCATTGCGTTCCTTGCGGAGGACTACGAACCTCAGAAAGTTATGCATATGCAGAGGTTTATCCTCTGTCAAACTGTCAGACAATAAGTCCTTCAGGCAATCACCGCTCATGCCACTCATCAACATGACCTGCTCCCCCCGACAAAAAAAACATACAAATACCAAGCTCATTACAATCCCATGCTTTGAGACATCTGAAAAGAGAAACCTTCACCATATTTTTCATTCATGGCTAGGTGGCATCATGCTTTGTAAAGAAGGGACATACAGCTTCAGAAAAGACTGTGCAAAGTTAGGTTCTTTTCAACAGAAAAAAGTAGGACACTTTAAAACTGCAGAAGATCATCCCCAGAGGAAAATGTTTATGAAAGGAGATGCAATTAAAAGCTAAAACTCATTGCACTAGCTACACAAGCATCCGTTCATTTTTAAAGATCAGAAAAAGAAAAGAGAAAACTAATTGATAATGACCTGAAGACACAGAAAGCCAGTTTAAGGAGAAACGAGGAGTAGGGAAGAATGGAGGGGGAGGAGGGAAGGGCGACTTAGAACAGGATCTATGGAGCCAGCAACTTGACCAGGTGTAATACAGATTGACATGCCAGAAGGAATAAAGGTCTCAACAGCCACGTTAAGGCTGGACTTAAATTAAACCACACAAAACTACAGGCTTACAAGGCCAGACCTTTATAGCAAACGCTATGACATGTATGACAAGCTAAGTGCAGAAAACAATCGAGGACATTGCACAAAGCATGATTGTGCAAGATGTACACAGAATGCACAGTAACAGCTCCTGTTGTTGTGTTGAAGACCCTCGGAGCTCGCACTTAAATCTTTCAAATTCCATACAGTCCGCTATAGTTGACTCGTCTGTCACTTGAAGCTCATCAGCATTCTCCACAGGTTACCTTAACAGTCCACGTGATGCTTTCCTTCGACGTTTCAGCTTCCTCAGAGGACTTCATTGCCGCATCCTTTGTGTCGCTCTCTTCCTCTGCATCTACTGCATCATGCTCGAAGCTGTTGCACCGCATGCCAGGTCAAGGGTTGATTTCGTCATTGAGACAACGAAGACAAGTGCTGAGTGCGGTGTCAGCACAGACCCTACTAATAACATTAAGGGATTATCTATCTAGCTGTCTTGGCTCTTCAAAGCACCAACCATTGAACATGCTCAAGAAGTCGAGACAAATCTCGTACTTCATTTATCTCTAAACGGCTAAATTAGCCCTTGTGTAATCTGCAAGACTTAAAATACTATCTAACAAGGCACAGACCTGATTGGCTGATTCAAAGAAATTTCAAACCCTTTTTCCCTCCAGCATGTTACTGCCTGCAAACAACCAAAATAAGCTGAGCATCAGACATTCTGAAATCTTGAATCCAAGCTTGTAAATGAACTCCTAGCTCAACAATAAAGCTGCTTTGGCCTCTATTTCACTCTCCTCTGCCCCTTATGTCTTCAACAACCAGGCTTGTGTGAATTAAATGAGATATTTGCTATATGCGTGTTCATATACATAGACATATACAGACAAATTTCAAGTTATCAAAGCAGAAAGCTTTCAAACTTAAGGTGTGAAACCTTATGGAGTGTTTCTTTCTGTTTTTCATAAAATGTTTGTGGTAACCACACAGCCACCAATGCAAAGAGCACAAAAAGGGAAACAGAAGCAAATTATCTTGGTCATCAGCAAGGTAGGGAGTTGATTCCCATGACGACAGAATTTAAACAAACAATGCTCTACCCCACCAATCCCTCACACGTTACAGGCTGCCTGTATTTCACAGACCAGGGCTCTCTTCTCTCACTGACATCAATCCCAAGATCCAAAAATTGCGATGTCAAGGGCACACCTAATGTTTATGGCTGATTTTAAGCACTCAAGATGAGATGAGCAAATCTATTTAGCCTTAAGTTCTCTCCATAGCAGACAAATTTATGGCCTTTGCACCTTGGTCAACTTTTTCCAGAGCTAACAAGATGTTAAGGCTTTTGCCACTCATATAAGAGGTCAAAACATATGCATCAGAACTAACTATCCCAGAACCGGAACATACCTTTGAAAAATCAGCGGCGACAAACAACTTTGGATAACGCCTGATTAAAGATAACAAGTCTCTTTCCCCCTCTACAAGGCTAAAAGGTTCGACCTGGCCAAATCACAACCCCATCTGCATTAAATAACCTAGGCACAACATCTGTAAGTTCTGAATTCTTACTTCCTACACAGAAGCATATCCCAAACATTAAAGAAGAAATGTGCCGCTTAACAAAAATCTCACCTTGCACACATATTCTTGTTTCCTAGATTTGAGTGGTGATGAAAACCTGGTGGCAAAAACAGTCTAAATGAGGATCTGCCAAATTCCAACAACGCTTCATGCTCATCAGCTTCTGTGCTTTCAAATGATAATAGCAGCATGAAAGTACAGGTAGTTAAATTAAAATCAGATACTAAAATCTAATCAAAAGATCCAGATAATAAAACGTTAATTAAGCCAGTTCTTGAAACATTTTCAGGACAAAAAATTCACTTGAAAACTTCCCCAAAAGTTAAAGAAGGCATAACTCAAGTTGTGGGTGATGGCAAAGGGTGCTTAGCATGCAGGGAGTAGTCCTTGCGCCATTGATTGGCAGCAAGTTTACACTACTGCTTTTTGGATCTGTTTGTGTGCATTGTGTAAACTTGATTAGTTGGACAAATTTCTTCAACTTAATGTAGTGAAAAACAAATGTCCAGGGTCAACAGAGTTTGAAATACTTTTAGTTTGAGCAATCTACAAAATTGTGTCATTATATAAGTTAATAATCCCATAAGTGACTGCTTTATGCTTTTATGGGGGATTATAAGTGGAATGAGTGGATCTATTGAGCATGTTATTGTCTTGAGCACAAGTTGGTTCTGTACCTAGACTTGAGGATTGATCCACTCATGGATCTGACTATCCAAGATGCAGATAGCTTGCCGAGGGTCTTGGCAAGGCAAACCTTGATGGTGTGGGGCACCAAGGTTGACATGCATGACAATAGAGTTTAGACATAGAGTATACTTATTTGAGATATTGACAATAGAGTTTGGACATAGAGCATGAGATAATAGTTCCAATGAAAGTGCAATATAGACCCAAAATATAGCTTAATGAATGATTGAATAAAGTATCTCGTGGAAATTCAAATCTTGATGTTTTGAATAGCTAGCGTAACTTCGGGTCGAATGCTCTTTAGTTGGTAGTAGGTCTGAAGCTTCATGTTTGGCTTTGAATACATCTATATATGGATACACACATAGTAGAGCTTGTTATCTGCAAGTAAAGCATGCTATAATTTCCAAAGGAGAGGAGGGTATTGCATGAGTTACTTGTTGAATTTTCATATGTTTTTCCACCAAAGCTACCTTATGGATTACGTCCTAAAGGTGTTGATCATAAGATTGAGCTCATTCCTAAAGAAGAATACCACTCATTTACGCGAGTCATATTCATGGAAGGGTCCTAGGTGGAATCCTGTTTTTACTCCAAAGTTATCAACGTTGAACATACCACCAACTTCATATAAGCCTTGAAAAAGTACCAAAGAGCTTTTGTAGCTTTCTTAATAGTATTTTGACTTATGCTCAAGTGTAATGATGGTAGCCTGTATACGCCAATTCATTTTGTAAACCCTTAGCTATTTAGAAGGTAGTGCAACTATTAGATCATTTGTAATTCTTGAGGCTCCACACCTCTTCACTTTGAGGAGGATTATTGGGTTAAGTGCAAAGCTCAAGAACTAAAAATAGGCTAAGTGCAAAGCTCAAGAACTAACGATAGGCTAGAGAAAACATCTATATAGTGGGTTGATACTCATGGCAACACAAAAATAGAACTAGGAGAGTCTTGGATTTAAAGTAGAGAAATCGGTGGGCTGTAGAGGCTCCCATTTATCATGTAAGACTCTTGGCCAAAAACAAAAGACTACATTTTTATCTTTTGATAATCTCACTTGTGTCAAGATGTAGTAATTAAGCTTTTAGTGTTAATTAGGAGTAGGTTTAGCCTAATGCTTCAAGAATCTCTCTGATTATCCCACACCTACCCCTATAGATATGGCCGACCAACAAGCATGTCACAGGTCTACTTGGTCCAAACCCACCAAAAGATCTCCTACACAACAACCAATCCATGATAAATCCTAACTAGGTGTAGCAAGCAAAAGCTCACCACCCAACCATATGCCTACATCGGTGGGCCACCCTCAAGTCTAGGGGCTAAAGCTCTAGTCCTCACAAATCCATGCCAATCAACCCTAGCATCCCAAGACAACAAGACCTTCTTGGAAAGGCCTTCGGCAAGCTATATGCATCATGCTATGGACGAGCAAAAGTGGTTCTTACTCATGGTCCAGGCAAAGACCACAATACAATGGTGCACACTTCCCAAGTTCCAACTAACAACCCTCTTATATAAGTGGATCATGTAGCCATAAATAGCCATAACTAATGGGGTCATCATTTATGAGCCTTAACCTCTAGAACCAACATGCATCCCTAATCCCAAGGCTCCCTAATCCCCAAATTAGGTCCACTAACCCAAGGTTCACATCAAGTATATAACATACTACTCCTCGTACATTTACATCCTCGTAAATGAATGTGGGGAATCTATGTTTCAACTTAGCTACTAACTCCCAAGTCGAATCCTTCTCAACCCTATCTTTTCACTTAAGTTTGTATTTAGGGATCAACTTATTCCTAAGCTTCTCTCCTTGAAGTCAACAATGAGCTCTGGCTCATGTGGAACAAAACACACGCCCTCCACATCAACAAGTTCTTGAGGTGACACGACGTTATCCTCCTAACCAGTCACCCGATCTTTCCTTCAATGTATTGACATGAAAATTTGGATGGAACGTCACTCCCCATGGAAGATCCAAGTGGTAAGAACATCACGAGTATCCTTGTGACCCTAAATAGTACACAAAAACTAGAGACAACTTGTAATGCTACCTACATGCCCACCTCCAAATTCCTTGGAGATCTATGTTGGTTTGCAAATGTTTGGAACATAGAACTGCATAAGATCAAGGCTTAAGGCTCACCTCCTATAAAGTCTTCACAAGACCATGCCCAAGGATAACCTCACATATAACCCTTGTGGATCAAGACAAAAGACATACCTCACAAACCCTAGAAAGGTTTCCATAAGACCTGACCTGAAACTCATCGCATAACCACAATAGATTGTGGCTAGTGACTCATCATGTCACCAAAGCATCAAAATAAAGGTTGCTAATATGCAAAAACGCAACGCGCACAAACCCCTAAAAAAAGTAAAAGAAAGTGACGTGCTCATAACATGGCGATGGTGGCGTGGCACTGACATGTGGAAGGATAGCAACGCAAGGTCACCTTTCGGCTTGAATGATGCGACTAGCTTTTGGAAAGCAAAAGATTAAAACCTTTTTAAATACTAAAAAAAGAAGCTTTTATTATTAAAGGATGCTTTTTGGACTCTAGGTGAGTTTGAAGCACTTTTCTCAAGTGCTTTTGGGCAAGAACTATAAATTCAGCTATTCTCATTGTTGAGACATGTAAAAAAGGCAAGAGCGCTCTCTAGTCCTAAGAACTCGTTCTCAAGACTCCTCCAAAGAGTTATATCTAATATAACTCAAGGACTTAGGAGGGGAGTCGACCCAAGGCTATTTCCACCGCTAGTGTGGTGTCTTCTCTCTCTACTCTCTCTTTGGTTTATTTTCAGATTTTCTCAAGGTTTTACGCATGAAATTATTGTTTTCTTGAAGATAAGCTAAGTACTCGTGCCACATCCCTTATGAAGGCCTGTTTCAATGGTATCAGGGCATTGTTTGATAATATGGAAACGAAATTGGATTTTTCTTCCTCGTGTTATCCACATATGAATGGCCAGAGAGAGCAAATTCAGCCATATTGGATTTGTTAAAGTACTGTGTGGGAAAATAGAAAATGGAGTGGGAGAAGTATCTTTCACTAGTAGAGTTTGCCTACAACAATGCAGTGTATAGATCCACAAGAAAGACACCTTTTGAGGTTGTTTATGACAACGTTGTACTACCACCACTTCTAAGGACCAAGGATGAGATCCTTGCAACAAATGAGTATGTCAACGATTTGGATACAGCTTTTGCACAGGTACAGACAGCCATAGAGGTCAAGGGCTAGGCAGAAAAGGCTGCAGATAAGCATAGAAGGACGATGGAGTTATGCGTGCCAAGGGTGGAGGCTGTCGGTTAAACCCAAGGACGAGCATGTGTGCAAGTGTTTGTCTTCTGATGTACAGAGGCTGCGTGTTGATCTTGACAAGAAGAGAATCATGCAAGGAACCTCCTCCCTGAGGACGACTCTAGAGGTGCAAGGGGTGGGAGTATCTGCCAAAGAGAGGTGAAGGGTGAAAACCGTGAGGCCAAGATGCTTCCCAAAGCCAAGCACAAGAGAAGAGGAGGACATTCCGCATGAAGAACTACCAAAGAGAGAAGAGCTAAGCCCCCAAAAAAAAGCAAAAAAAAAAGAGCAAGACCTAAGAGTTGAGGACAACTGTTAAATAAGTTCGGGGATGTCACCGAAACATCGAAATATAGGTTGCTCATATGCAAAAACACAACGTGCGCCAAAAAACCTCCAAAAAAACTTTCGAGAAAAAAAAGTTTTTGGGAAAAAAAAAAGTGGCAATGGTGACGGAAGATTGCTTCGAATGATGCGACTAACAAAAGATTAAAAGCTTTTTAAAAACTAAAAAGAGGAGCTTTTATTATTAAAAAGATGATTTTTGGACTATAAGTGAGTTTTAAAGCACTTTCTGAAGTGCTTTTGGACAAGAAATATAAATTCAGCTATTCTCTCATTATTGAGACATGCAAAAAAGGGAAGAGAGCTCTCCAGCTCTCAAGACTCCTCCAAGAAGTTTTATCTAATATAGCTCGAGAGGGAGGGGAGAGAAGAGGGAGGGCGGCCCAAGGCTATTTCAACCCCTAGTGTGGTTTCTTCTCTCTACTCTCTCTCTTTTGTTTATTTTCAAATTTTCTCAAGGTTTTACGCATGAAATTGTTGTTTTCTTGATGATAAGTTAAGCATCCGTGCCACACCTCTTACAAAGGCATGTTTCACACCACCCAACCGTAGGTTCAATACCTCGAACCACCCCCAAGCTTGAGGTCAAATTGTCGAGGCCTACCATCCCCCAATGACCCCAACCTAGCATCCCATACCACCAAGGCGAGCCACCCCGCTATTAGCTCCATGACACAAAGATCTTGCACGCCCGAGGCTACTGCATGGCTCATTGATCTCTTGTCTCTAGTAAGTGACTCCAAGTCACTTACATAGTAATAACCTCGCTATAAGTGACATGTTTTTATTTATAAAGCTTTCCAACTTTATTTATAGGCTTTTAGCTATTATTAGCCCCTAGTTATTATTATTAATCATGGCTTACCCTACGCATAGTAGTGACCTGCAACAATTATCATGTTGTGGACATCAAATGAGAATCTATAATTATCAAACACATCACACTCAAGGGTGCACTTGGGCCTAATACACCTGTTGTAAGATTCCTCCCCAGCCTCTCAGGATGTCCAGTATCTTCCCCTGTAGTCAAATCCCTCTTCAAAAATATAAAAGATCTTGTTTCTACCAATTTTAGCCTAGAGAGAGAAAATCTTCTAGAGAGTGGTGATTCAATTTTTAAATATTTTTGGATGGAAAAATATCTCTTCTTATTAAAAATAAGTTCCCCCGAAACAGAAGTTCAAAAAGATTTTCAGAAGGTGTATTAGAAATCAAGTATAATCATTTCCAGTTCCACAACCAATCTAGACCTTCTTTTGCCCATATCTCCACGCCCTTAGCTATAAGCCTTTACCCTAATTCTAGGTTAATGTTAATCCTAATCTTAGATTAGTCCATGTGTTAATTCCACATGTTTCTTGCCCTCGTCCTAGGTCGAACGGGACATAACAAACTTTCCCCTTGATTTAATTCGCGTCCTCGCGAATGCATAAGGAGAACAAGCTTCTATAAGCAAACCCTCAAATCCGAACATCCATCCATAGCATCTACTCAAGTCTATTGTCTCTTATCTAAGCCAATGTAAGACTTGTTAGCACATTCATCCCCAGTTTCGGCCCATTTCTGATGTCCTTTTGGTCCCTTTTGCATGGCCCTTGATTGTGGGCTAGCCGCCCCTATTTTACATATTTTTTGGGATTTTTCCCAACCTATATGGTTATTTCCCAGTCGGCCAGCATTGTAGCTCCAGTCGGCCAGCTCTCCCCACCTATAAATAGGTGGGGCTGACCTCTCACTTTTTCATCTTGTCTTGTACATCTTTTGCTCCCTCACTTATGAGACTACTTGTGTCTCTTGCTTGGGACTCTTTTGCTTCAGTATATTCAGCATAGTTGCTCCATCTCTCTCTCTCTTGCACTCTCTATTCAGCACACTCTAGTGCCCTTTTGCTTCCGCTCTCTGCACTCTTTCATGGTATCATCGCTCCCGGTTCAGCGATTCCATCTGCTGCCCCAGATTCAGTCCTATTTACAGCCCCTTAACCTCTGCGTTTTTTTCAGATTTGCAGCCTTCTACTTGCTGCGTTTTGTGGACAGCTTCTGTTGGTTGGATCTCCTTCAGTTTGGCTTCATCGCTTGCAGCCAAAAGGTTACTTTTCATCGGCGTTTCTTTCCTACTTGGAGTTTGGACCTAGGCGGCCTGTTTTCTTCAGGACAGCAGCCCCTCTTTTGCTGCGTTTTCCTCTCCGGTGGACATTCCCTTTTGCAGAGGGGGATTGTGGTGGTTCAGGCTTTGGTGGCTCCCTTGGTACCTGTGGAGGACACCACTTCTTCTGAGATTGTGCATATTTTTCTTGAGGAGAGCCCAAGCTACAGTCCTAGTTGATGCCTTTCCCTCTTGCACCCTCTCACAACATATTCCCAAGCCCTGTGTGGCAGCCTTTTCTCTCTATATCAAATCTGCATTTTTTGCTTCCCTCTTCTGGTGGCCTCAAGGTTGGAGGTGTAGTCGACGAAGCTTCTGCATTTTTTGCTACAGGAGGATTTCGGGTGCTGTCCAGACTCTTAGGGCTGCGTTTTGGTGGAAGGAAGGGACCTACATCAGCGTTTTCTGATTTGGACAGTTTTTTATCTTATGAGTTGTGGTCCTATTGATCAAATCAATGATGACAGCTTCACATTTGGCTCCTGTACCACTTTCTTATTATTTCCTAGGTGAGGCAAACAAGTTGGATGGTGGTAACTTTCAGTGATGGAAGTTGCAGGTTACTTTCTCAGGGAGTATGGTTTGATGGAGTTCTCGTACAAGAATCGGTGCTTGTCGGACCTTGCCTCTGCAGAGGATGTGTGTCGGTGGAGGAAGACTAACGGACAGATCTATGACTTCTCCTCCTGAATTGTCAGGATTCGGTTCTTCGACACTTCATCTATGCTCCTGATGATGCTTCTACTTTCTCTGTGTGGCGGTTGCTTTGTGACCTGTATGGTGATGCCAATGATCGGCAGATGGTTTCTACTTCTAGATGCTATGCAGCCAGTGATCTTGTAGATACTTCTTTTGGAAAGGTTCCTGCAACGAAGGATAGTGGGCTAGTTTTGTTCACTCCATCTGAGGAGTTTGTTTCTCCTGTTGCCTTGCTTTCAATTTCTATGCATGCTTCTCCTTGCAAGGATGATATATCTGGTAATGTTTTCGAGGAAGATAGTGGGCTATACTTGCTCACAGCTTCTGAGGGGGATTTGTCTCATATTTCTTCGCCTCCAACTCTTTCTTCAACACCCAGTGCCCAGGATGTGTTATTGGTCCCTTTGCCTTCTATGGAGGAGCCTGCTTCTACACTGTGTGATGCTATTGAGGAGGCTACTACTACTTCAATTACCACTAATGTGAATGTTCCTATTTCCCTTACTCTGTATGAGGATTCTGGATTGTAGTCAAGTGTGTCCATGACCGTGCTTGGAGAACAGTGGTACTTCCAAGGCTTGAAGGATTGGGATTTGGATTTGGTTGGGCATGTGGAGTCCCGACATCAATTTTCAGAAGGGGCAATTGAGTTCTTACATCTGGTGATGCCGACCTTTGAGGATGATGCTATTGTACAACATTTGGCTACTCTTGGTACAGAGTTGATGGACTCTATTTCTTTTGAGGGTATTATCTTCTTGGAGCTACAAGCTTCTAAGGATTTCTGTGGCACTGTGTTTACTTTTGGGTTTTGCACCGATATTTGGAGCAGCACGACGCAGCCTACATGGTTGTTTTCTTCTAGAGGAGCAGTGTACCTGGCACCTTGTTCTGTTACTTTTTTAACTGAGTTGCTATGGAGATTGCTTGTGGAGCTTTCCTGGTACCTGTTGTTGCTGCATTCTTTTGTCTTTGACAGAGGACAACTTCTTCGGCTTCTCGGAGTTTGTTCAGCATCTGGTGCTCAGAGGGGGTGTTAGCACATTCATCCCCAGTTTCTACCCATTTCTGGTGTCCTTTTGGTCCCTTTTGCATGGCCCTTGATTGTGGGCTGGCCACCCCTATTTTACATATTTTTTTGGGATTTTTCCCAACCTATATGGTTTTTTCCCAGTCAGCCAGCTATTCAGCTCCAGTCAGCCAGCATTGTAGCTCCAGTCGGCCAGCTCTCCCCACCTATTTAATAGGTGGGGCTGGCCTCTCACTTTTTTATCTTGTCTTGTACATCTTTTGCTCCCTCACTTATGAGACTACTTGTGTCTCTTGCTTGAGACTCTTTTGCTTCAATATATTCAGCATAGTTGCTCCATATCTCTCTCTCTCTTGCACTCTTTATTCAGCACACTCTAGTGCCCTTTTGCTTCCGCTCTGTGCACTCTTTCAAGACTCCTCTTGCAAAACTTGCTATAAAGATCCAACTGCTTATCGTCATGCTCCTCGAATCTTCCTTTGAAGATATGGTAATCTTCATAAGCTTTTCTAACAAGCCCGAAAATCCCAAGTCCTATGCCATGTACTTACACTACAACAATAGACCAACCACAAGATCTCCCAAGTTTAATCTTTATCTGGGATTGAACAGACACTGTGTTCTCACGCATAACCAGTAGATACTCGCGTCTACTTATGGCAAGCATAAAACTCGCAATCAATTTGTGTGTATGACCCTTGTCCTCGAAAGCTTGAAGATCACATACAACTTTCAAACAATCTTGCATATGTCCCTTGTCCTCAAATAACCTGAAGAAGACATACAACTTAATAACAAATTCCATCCCTTACATGTCAATGGGTTCAACCCATCGAATAGGTGGATCACTCGATGAGTAGCTTGAGTAACTTATCATGTCACTCTTTTTCTCACTACCCCAAATTGGGAATGAACATGTCCTCATGTAGAGGCCCTACTTCCAAAAGCAAACAAGTAAGTATAACATCATATGTGGAGTTACATCCGCTATTAGGCCATTGGTGGACAATCCTGAATCTTGGATATGCAACTTGGTCTTAGACACTTAGTCCTAGACAAAGAATTTTCAAACTTCCCTGACTAGCCTTAGGCCCAAGATCCTCCCATAGTTATCATTTTTTCATCGCCTATAGGCGTTTTTTATTCGCCCGCAAGCAATGCCACTAAGGAAGCACCTTGGGGATTTTGAACCCAAGACTTCATGGTCCTCAAACAACTTCACCACTTGGGCTATCACTTCATTGGTGAAGTTTCAAACTTCTTCTCTCTCTCATGTACAATTCCGAGGTTGCATGTTGCATCACAAGACAAAATATTAAATCACAATTCCACAAAAGACATCTAAGAATAAAATATTATTAGTGAGGGTATTACAAAAATCACGACTCGAGGTCTCTGAAATCAAAACTATTGAGCCATTTTTGGACCCACCAATGCATGTGTGAATATCGACACAAATCCCATGTAGCAATAGCCTCCTAATACCACTGTACAACCTCATGGTTATCTGCTAGTGAAGACATGAAGCACCCATCAACCTGGGCTTTGACATCACCGACCGTTTATGGGATACTGGAGAACA
The DNA here is from genome assembly GCF_041138505.1 of Cibotium barometz. Lineage (NCBI taxonomy): Eukaryota > Viridiplantae > Streptophyta > Polypodiopsida > Cyatheales > Cibotiaceae > Cibotium > Cibotium barometz. The sequence goes on along the minus strand of NC_141064.1, from coordinate 1,849,621 downwards.
TGCTCTTGAATTGCAATCTCAACATCATCATCCTGCATGGGACCCTCGACAACACTTTTGTAATCACCTTCTAGTATATCTATTGATGGAGGATAAGGTCCAAGCCGACCGGGTGGCTTCACATGCTCAAAGTCCTCTCACATCATGGAATTATTGTCCATTGATTCCACATAAATACTATCCTCTGAGTCCATGAAGTGTTGCCAAACTTGCGTACTTTTTTGGGAAAAAAGAGTAGTAAAAGATGAGGTTTTAAGTGAAAGAGTAAAGAAAGGTTTGAGAAGAGGCGAACAAATCTAGCGTGAACAAGGACTAAGAAAGATCGACTCCAATATTGTGCTCCATGCACTTGGTGAGCCTTTCGAGGGATGCTTGAGAGACTTCAAGATATATGACCGTGTAAATCTTTTGTAGGGTACTAAAAAAGCTTTGTGGTTTTTCCAAAAGCAACTGACCCTCTCTTTTTTCTTTTTTCTTTTTGAAGCTCAAACTCTAGCTTTTTTAAAGCTTTAAATACTTTGCCTTATAAAGCATGGCTCCCAGCTTTTTAGAAAACACACATTACACGTTGCTTTTTAAAAATTTCTCTGTTTTTCTCTCCTTGTGCATTGTCTAGATCCACTCAACAGCCCCAAAGTCACCTCCGCCCAACCCATACAACGGCAAATCTTTGGGCACTATCACTGCCCAACCTAGTCAACAACATCACCACCTCCACTCAGCCCAACCGCCGACAATGGTTGCCTAACAGTAGTGCCGCCCACATTCGTCCACGCTGACGTAGCCACTTGCTCCGCCCAGTGCTAGCTGAGCCACCTACAATGCCTCCGCCTCTCTGGGCAGCCACTATTGCTGGGAGTGTTTCCCAAGCCTCTATGCGCAAGTCTTTATGCTCTCCAACCTTGCTCATACTGTTTTGTGCTATTGTGGCTAGGGTTTCCTAGCCTTGCCCATGGCCGACCTTCAACTCGTAGCTAAGGCCTGCTGGCTACTGGCCTTAATGGTGGCCTCTCTTGCTACACGTAAGGTTGCTCCCTAGCCGTGCATTAAACCACACACAAGGTTGCTCTAGGCCAACCTACACGTGTACACAAAGCGCCAAAAAGCACATGCTTTTGTCTAGCCTTCGGGGCTTGCACCCTCATGCACACATACCATAGCCTCTCTTATGCATCACCTGTCAAAATTCGCAGCGGAGATGATGACCACATCTGGGAACACGAGCAAAACGCAATGCAGAAAATCACAGCACGAGAGAGAGAGAGAGAGAGAGAGGGAGGGAGAGAGAGAGGCGTGTAACTCTGCTCTATATACACAAAAGAATCCCAGAATTGGTACAACATGACAAGGGGGCTGGGAGCCATTTTATATGGCCCCCCAACAGCAGTCGGCCTGCTCTAGGACAGCCGACAGGACACAAAAATCCCCACGACAGTAAAATACACAGTCGGCCAGCAGCAAAGGGGGTCGGCCAGCATCGGGGAGGTCCACGACTCATGCAAATCAGTCGGCCACCTCCAGAGTCTCCACGGATGCAGTCGGCCAGGTTCAAGGTCCTCCTGCCACTACAAGACTGCCTCCCATGCCACAAAAAAATAGGGAAAAATGGGGGGAAAAATACAGAGTGGGGAAAAATGAGAAAACACCTAATAAGGGCGGGCACACCCACAACAGAGGCCCTGGTGCATATAAATAGACAGGAGATGACTTCTAACACCCCCTCTCAGCTCCTGGCTGGGAAACCAACCACAGGGAGCTGGGGTGACGCCTGAGCAAATCCTGAGCTAGCGACTTCGTGAAGAGGTCCACCGTACTGTCCTCCGTCGAACAGAACTCTAGCAAGATGTCATCAGCCACGATCTGTTCACGAACAAAGTGCCTCTGGATGACCATGGGTTTCTCCAATGGAAACCCAAACCTGCAATGCAACCTCTACAACCTCACCACCTCACAAGCAGCATTACAAGCAGCCCGGTACTCTGCCTCTGTCGTTGACAAGGCAAAAGATGACTGCCTCTTACTGCTGCGAAAAACTGCTCCTGGGCCTGAAGTAGATCTCCCCGTGTCCAGATCTCCTCCCCAAACTGAGTCACTCCAACCGTGGAGTCGGACTCCAACAATCAATCCCCCTCCTGTGTACAAGAGTCCATGATCCTTCGCATGCCGCAGAAACCACAAGAAACGCAATCCTATCTCCCAAAGAGTCATCTGCAACCATGAGCTCAACTGCCTCATCACGAAGCTCACGTCCAATTTGGTGTCCATCAACCAAATCAATGAACCATTTTGCTTCTGAGTCAAAGAGGCATCACACTGCTCACAAGGATCAACACCTGTTAGGGTGCAAAACCAAGTCCTGGAAACCTGCTGAAGACCACACAAGGCCCTCTGAAACTTGTCAACTACCCCCTCTGAATCCGAAACCACAAAGCCTGGAGAAACCACCTCCTTCTCCACCTGCCTGGATTTCCGAAAGATCCCCGTGGAAAGAACATCCTCATCTATAGGAGTTTCTTTGTCCCGAATACTACAAGACATCAGAGCATACGTTACCTGTTCAGTTTCCTCTAACTGACGAACACAAGAACTACCAACATCAATACTGGAGAGTTCCTGCCAGCTGCTGCTGCCATCAACTGGCAAGCTATCCACCATCTGGTCCCGGAAAGCCTGCACGTGCAACGTATCCACACTTAAATGGCCATTACCAGACTACCACTCATCACAAACCTGAGGACTTGGGAGAGAGAGTGCTGAAAGCTTGTAAACTCCATTCTCCACTCCGCCTTCCCAAACTACCTGGCCTGTTGCTTTGTCCCGAAGAGCAACAAAATGCTCATCAAACTCCACGCGTACGTCAATCTTGCAAACCTGATGCACTAACAACAGATGAAAACCAAGTGACGGAACATACAACACTTGGGAGGAATGCTTCCCCCCTCTGTCATCGGGAACTATCTCCATCCTGCCCTCACTGTGAACTGGGATAGTGGATGTATCCCCAGTAAGAATGTGACCAGAATACTAGGAGTCGTCATGTGCCTGGAAGCACCACTGTCTAGAATCCACTCCCGAGTATCCGTTGTAGAGAATCCTCCAACCTCCTCCCTGCCTGAAGAAAATGAAACATCAGTGTCCATCATCCCCAGGTGCACAAAAGCCGGAGTCTTCATGATTGCTGCTTAGGAATCTTCACCCTTCTCGGTCTTCCACTTGGGACACTGCCTCCAATAGAGGCCTTTCTCGCCACAATCATTACAGGTCCTCTCTGCCTTTAGTTTCTCGCGGTCAATAACGGACTTCTTCTCAGAAGACTTCTTCGACGAAGCCTTCCCTTTGCCTGTGCTACGACCTTTCGACCGTTGAACAGTTAAGGCCTCCGAACCTCCACCCTGAGGAGGGTTCGTGAATCGTTCCTCTTGGTCCAAGACCATGGACACAAGCTCCTCCCATGTGATGGTAATCAAAGACGAGTAAAATGCTAAGTACGGAGAGGACAAATGTGACAGCAACATTATGGCCATATCCTCTGACGATATCTCCTTCCCAACCTGAAGAACTTCCTGCTGAAGAGCCTGCAGCTTGTTAATATGCTCTCGCATCGTCGAAAACTTTGCAAGGCTCATAACCCGCATCTGTACTTCCAAGGAAATCCTCTTCATGGGCGATACCTTGTTGTCAAGAGAGGCCAAATGCTACCATATGCCTCTGGCCAACGTCATATGCTTTACATGATTGATTACCTGCGGTGTGCAATTGAGAAAGATAAACGAACAAACCCTGGCGTTGACACAATCCCACATCTGTGCATGTGCCTCCCGATCTTTTCGAATCGACGATAACTCCCCTTCCTCTACTTCCGACCGTGGAACCCCAACAACGACAAAATCAGCGAGGTCGTAAGACTCCAGAACGGATTCCATCATAACCTTCCATATGCCGTAGTTGTTCCCGTCCAACTGACGGTCCACTGGGAACGTGGGGAGTGTCGGGATCTTCACATGCCTCTCGGCCATCTCAAACCAATCTGCCATTGCGGGGATGTACACTAAAAAAGGGTGGGTGGGTGGAAACAAAGAAGAACTAACACCTGCAAGTGGCTGTCCAGCAAATCAGCCCGCCATCCTCTTGCTTCTCCTCTTCTCGAACAGTCCCGAACAATCCACCAATCAGCAACACAACAGTCCCCCTCTTGCTCACACAAATCCCAAGAACTATCTAGAGCCTAGGCTCTGATACCATGTCAGAATATGCAACGGAGATGATGACCAGATTTGGGAACACGAGCAAAACGCAATGCAAAAAATCACAGCACGAGAGACAGAGATAGAGGCGTGTAACTCTGCTCTATAATTGGTACAACAATGACAAGGGAACTGGGGGCCATTTTATATGGCCCCCCAACAGCAATCAGCCTGCTGTAGGACAGTTGACAAGACACAAAAATCCCCACGACTATAAAATACACAGTCGGCCAACAGCAAAGGGGGTCGGCCAGCATCAGGGAAGTCCACAACTCATGCAAATCAATCGGCCACCTCCAGAGTCTCCACAGATGCAGTCGGTGTCACAAACCCCTATATTCTAGGAACATGCGGATGCGTGTCAGGCCTAGAAACATGCGGATGCATGTATATATTATACCTGGGCATGTATATGGATCATATGAGTGGATGCATATGAGTCCAAGGACATGGCAGGACATTTGTGGACTTTCGGGCGGTGCCCGTGTGGATTCCGGCCATGCACACATGGTGTGTTATGATGACAGGCGAAATATTTTCAAGTACAAGAATGATGATAGGTGGTTCTCCACAAACCCCTATATTCTAGGGACATGCGGATGCGTGTCAGGCCTAGAAACATGCGGATGCATGTATGTATTATACCTGGGCATGTATATGGATCATATGAGTGGATGCATATGAGTCCAAGGACATGGCAGGACATTTGTGGACTTTCGGGCGGTGCCCGTGTGGATTCCGGCCATGCACACATGGTGTGTTATGATGGCAGGCGGAATATTTTCAAGTACAAGAATGATGATAGGTGGTTCTCCAAGTTTACATGTGCACAATGCATAAATGATGCATGCCATAACTTTATTTTACTTTGTGTGACATTGTCTTACTGCCTGGACAATGCTTGTTATTTTGGCTTGTGAAGTCCGAGGGACCGGGGACGCCCGGGCACCTTGTGGACACATGTGTGCACTCTTGTTTGGGCCTAAAACTGTGGGCTTATGGGTTTTGCAGGTGGTAAGTGCGTCCACACTCAATTTACAGCTTATTTCATTTACTACTAAAGTTTATTGGTTTGCAGGTACACACTCATTAATAAGTGGCCGGACAACTTATAATGCATTCGCATTTGGTTGGACCAAAATTAATGAAGTCCGGACAGCTTATGGCCATTTCCCATTTGGTTGGACCTAAACTTATACAAACAGGACAAATGGAGCACTATGGGCTGGACACCTACCTGGACACCTTATGGGGACACTTGTCAGCCATTATGTGTACCCACCAAGCCCCTTAGGTGGCATTGGAGAAAGGCGCCTCCTTCAAGAGGCGTTTTGGGCTGTTTTATTCATTACTCAACACATTGGAGAGCTGGTTGGAGCTTTGGGAGTTGCTACAGGGCTGGTTGCTTGCTTCCCGGACTCACACAAGCTTGGATAACGATCCCCACACTCTTCTAAAGGGCTGGTTGGTAAATTTCAGACCTGTAATTTCTGGTTATTGCGAGTTTTGGGCTGGTTACAGGTGTCCAAAGTCAACTTGGACAGTACAGGACAGCTCTAGGGACCTCCATAGGGCTGTAGGACCCTTTACAGGTGGAATTCTCGCGATAGAAAGTTGCTGTTTTGGACTGGTTATTGCACAAAACAGGCCGGACAGCAATGGAATATGTGAGCATGGATGTGTCTCAAGGTTTCCTGGTATAACAGGTGCTTAGGGCAAGCATTGGGGACACTTGCTCGCGGAGAACACAGGTTTCTGGATCAGTTTCTCGCGTGGAAACAGGGCCTAAAGATCCATTTACATCTTGTGCAGGGTGGAGTACCTGTGAGGATTGTGATACTCTTGTGCAGGGCGGATGTACCTGAGAAGAGGCTTATGCAGGGCGGATGTACCTGTGTGTAGGGCGGATGTACCTACAGATTCTCTTGTTTGAGATGTATTCATACATGATGTATTTGGAAGAATCAGGTGCAGGCTGGTGGTGAATCCCCAGGCACCCATAATCTTGTACTTTGCAGACTCTTTTGGTAATATAACCTAAAGGGGAGGGGGGTCAGCCTATCATCGGCCCCTTTATGTGGTGTACTGTCATTTTCAGCTTTGTGGTTGTAATGCTCAATTGTTAAGTGCTCAGAATCTTGTTCACATTTATACGATTCCAATACACGCGTCCGCCTTCCCGTTTCAGTCGGCCAGGTTCAAGGTCCTTCTGCCACTACAAGACTGCCTCCCATGCCACAAAAAAATAGAAAAATTTAAGAAAACACCTAATAAGGACAGGCACACCCACAACAAAGGTCCTGGTGTATATAAATAGACAGGAGATGACTTCTAACATCACCATCATGTACTTCTCTCACAAATGACAGTCCTGAGTACAAATAGGGTTCTGTCAGAATATGCAGCGGAAATGATATCCAAACTTGGGTAGACAAGAGCAAGTAGACTGCAGAAAATAATCAGCACAAGAAACACTGAGAGATGTGTGTAAACTCTTCTCTATACACAAGATCCCGAAGAAAACTGAATGAGAAAGTGGAGGAGGATGGGGGGGAATATATACAAGCCCATGAGGGCAGTCGGCCAGCTCTGGAAGAGGCCCACGACTCATAAAATGTCCACGACTGCTGAAAAACAGCAGTCGGCCAGCATCAGATCCCCACATCTGCTCAGATCAAGTCGGCCAGCACTCAGATGGCCCACGACTGCTACAGATGCAGTCGGCCAGCCTCAGAGTGATCCTGGCATCACCTGGCAGCCCTCCAGCCACTAGGAAAAAATGGGAAAAAATAGGGAAAAATACGGGGAGTGTGGAAAAATGATATACGGGCGGGCACACCCACAACAGAGGCCCTGGTGTATACAAATAGACAGGAGATGACTTCTAACACCCCCTCTCAGCTCCTGGCTGTGTAACCAACCCCAGGGAGCTGGAGTGCCGCCTGAGCGTAGCCTGAGGTAGAGACTTCGTGAAGAGGTCCGCCGCATTGTCCTCCGTCGAACAATAAAGTAGCAAGATGTCACCAGCCAAGATCTTCTCACGAACAAAGTGATACTGTATCTCTATATGCTTGGTCCGGGCATGGAAAACCGGGTTCCGAGCAATAGCTATACAACTCTGGTTATCACACTGGATGACTGTGGGCTCCCTCTGTGGAAACCCCATCTCGCCAAGCAGCCTCCGCAGCCATACAACCTCACAAGCAGCACCACAAGCAGCCCGATACTCTGCCTCTGTCGAAGAAAGGGCAATAGTCGGCTGCTTCTTGCTGCTCCAAGAAACCGCTCCTGAGCCGAGGGTAAAAGTGTATCCTGAAGTAGATCTCCTCGTGTCTGGATCTCCTCCCCAATCTGAGTCACTCCAACCTTGGAGCTTGACTCCATTCCCTCCTGTGTAAAAGAGTCCCAGATCCTTCGTACTCTGCAGATACCGCAAGATCCGCAATCCTGCGTCCCAATGAGTCTTCAATGGCGTCTGCATAAAAGAGCTCAACAGCCCCACGGAGAAGCTCAAGTCCAATCTGGTGTTCAGCAACCAGATCAATGAACCAACCAACTTCCGGTACTGCGAGGCATCAACTGGCTCACAAGGATCTGTAACGGTTAACTTTGTGTTCGGGTCCATCGGCGAAGTAATAGGCTTGCAGTTCTCCATCCCAAAGGCCTCAAGCAACTCATGAACATACCGCTGCTGAGAGACGAAAAACCCCCTCTGGGTCTGCCAGATCTCCAATCCCAAGAAGAAGTGGAGTAAGCCTAAGTCGGTCATCTCAAACTCCTTTGACAAGGCAGCCTTTGTCACTCCAATGTGCTCCACATGACCGCCGGTGAGAATGAGATCATCCACATAAAGGATGATGAGTGTGACCAAGCCGCGTTCCCGAAAGAGATACAGGTTTGGATCTGCAACCGATCTCTGAAATCCAGTCCGAATAAAGAAGGAATCAATCTTCTGATTCCAAGCCCGCGGAGCCTGCTTAAGACCATACAAGGCCTTACGTAACCTGTAAACCATCCCTTCCGATCCTGGAACAATGAAGCCTGGAGGCTGCTCAACGTACACCTCCTCCTGCAGGTCACCATTAAGGAACGCCGATTTTACATCCATCTGGTACACGGGCCACCTCTGAGAAGAAGCAAGGGCAAGAACGGTCCGAATCGTGGTCATCCGCGCTGTCGGTGCAAAGGTATCCTCGTAGTCGATGCCTGGCCGCTGAGCATAACCCTTAGCCACGAGCCTGGCTTTGTGTTTGTCCACCGACCCATCAGCCGCGTACTTGGTCTTAAAGACCCATTTGACACCAATGACTGACCGCTTCGACGGCCTCGGTACCAACTCCCAAGTGTTGTTCTTCTCGATGGCGTCAAGTTCCACCTGCATGGCTTCCCTCCAAGTATCCTGTGAAAGGGCTTCCTTTACGGAAGTGGGCTCTTTATCCCGCATGATACGAGACATAAGAGCATAGTTCACCTGAAGAAGCTCCGCCGTGTTGCTTTTATCTCGAACTCGATGTGATCTTCGAGGGCCGTCCTCTGTGGTCCACTCGGAGGGTAGCTCCGTGACACCTGACTCCCTAAGGGTGTCCATCAACCACCTAGGTACTCGAACAGATCGTGGAGCCTCCTGTGGTCGCGGGGGCTCAACTCCAGCTGCGGGCTCAACCTCCTGTGATGACTGAGGTGGATCAACTGGAGTGGTAGACTGGGAATCATCATCAGACTCTGGATCTCCAAGAAGTGGCGGCTCCTCGACAGTGGATGCTGGAACATGCTCGTCAAAGACCACATCCCGGCTGACAACAATCTCGTTCCTCTCTGGATCATACAACCTGTATCCCTTGGAAAGAGAGTTATACCCCACAAATACCATCTTGCGGGACTTGGAGTCAAGCTTCCCCCTCTGCTTCTTCGGAATATGTACATACGCGTCACTCCCAAAGACACGGAAGTGCGAGACATCGGGTTTCCTGCCAAAATATGCCTCAAATGGAGTCATATGGGGTACAGAAGTCGTCGGAGAGCGGTTAATGGTATGGACAGCTGTCGCCACAGCCTCACCCCACAGTGGACGAGGAAGATCTCGATGCTCCAGCATGGTCCTCGCCATCTCCACCACAGTCCTGTTCTTACGTTCAACAACTCCATTCTCCGAAGGCGATCCGGTATTGGCCAATTCCCTCTTGATGCCATGATCTGCACAAAACCGAAAGAATACAGTCGAGGAGAATTCCCCTCCTTTGTCAGCCCTGAGAGTCTTGACCTGAAATCCAGACTCTTTCTCCACCATCACGTGCCAATCCTTGAACCGAGCAAAAGCCTGGTCCTTCTGTGAAAGAAAGTAGACCCACGTGAATCTGGTACAATCATCAACAAGCAGCATGAAGTAGAGAGATCCTCCCAAGGATGGTATCTGCTGTGGTCCACACAAGTCAGTGTGAATCAACTCCAAAGGTTTCGAAGCCCGCCTGGAAGCCTGCTTCGGAAAGGATTCCCTGTGCTGCTTACCACGTATGCAAGAACTGCAGCGTCCTTGCCTACTACCAACATCTGGCAAGCCAACCACCATCTGGTCCCGGAAGGCGCGCCGCAAAGCATCCACATTTAAGTGGCCAAAACGAAAGTGCCACAAGTCTCCGACCTGAGAGCCTGTCAGTGAGGAGAGTGCAGAGAGTTTGTAGATACCGTTCTCCACACCGCCTTCCCAAACAACTTTGCCTGTCTCACGGTCCCTTAGAGCAACTGAATGCTCCTCAAATTCCACCCGAAAGCCAGTCTTGCATACCTCATGCACTGACAAAAGATGAAAGCCCAGAGCAGGGACGTAAAGAACACGGGAAGCATGCTTGCCCCCCTTGCCGTCGGGAATGATCTCCATCCGGCCCTCACTATGAATCGGAATAGTGGAGTTATCACCAATAAAGATACGACCTGACTGCCGCTTCAGATCCAAGAAGAAGTCACGGGATGGAGTCATGTGCCTGGAAGCACCACTGTCGAGAATCCATTCCCGAGTATCCTTTGCGGTGAAGCCAGCTGCCTCCTCGCTCGAAGACGATGAATCATCGGAGTCCACCATCTCCAAGTGCACAAATGCCGGAGTCTTCGCAGCTGAGGCTGAGGACTCAGCACTCTTCCCTGTCCGCTTAGGGCACTTCCTCCAATAGTGGCCTTTCTCGCCACAATCATTACAAGATCTTTCGGCCTTCAGCTTCTCTCGTTCTGGATCTGGCTTCTTCTCGGAAGACTTATCTGGTGAAGCCTTCCCTTTGCCCTTGTTGGTATTACGGCCTTTCGACCGTTGGCCAGTTAAGGCCTCTGATCCTCCGCCGTGAGGAGGGTTCGTAAAACGTTCCTCCTGGTCCAAGACCATTGGCACAAGCTCCTCCCAAGTAATGGTGCTGAGCCTGCCACTAGTGATCAACGAGGAATAGAAAGCGGAATACTGACCAGGCAAGTGAGAAAGTAACGTGATGGCCATATCTTCGGACGATATCTCTTTCCCAGCTTGAAGGACTTCCTGCTGAAGGGCCTGCAGCTTGTTAATGTGTTCCCGCATCGTCGAAGACTTTGCAGGGTTCATAACCCGCATCTGCACTTCCAAGGATATCCGCTTCATGGGTGATACCCTGTTGTACAAAGAAGCCAAGTGCTCCCATATGCCTCTTGCCAGCGTCATGTGCTTCACATGGTTGATCACCTGTGGTGTGCAATTGAGGAATATAAATGACCGGACCCTGGCGTTGACACGGTCCCACATTTGTGCCTGTGCCTCTCGGTCCTTCCTCGCAGATAAAACCTCCCCTTCCTCAGCTTCCGGCCTTGGCACCCCTTTGATAATAAAATCAGCAAGATCATATGACTCCAGAACTGACTCCATCATGACCTTCCAGATGCCATAATTGGACCCGTCCAACTGCCGATCCACTGGGAACGTGGGAAGAGTCGGAATCTTCACGTGCTTCTCTGCCATCTCGAGTAAATCCGCCATCTCGGAGAGTAACCTGAAAGGGTGGGTGGGTGGGAAAAAATCTGAAAATCAGAGAATATGCAAGTGGCTGTCCAGCCCTTCTGCCCGCCTTCCTCTTGCACCTTCACTTCCCGTTCAGCCCGAAACAGTCCACCGATCAGCAACTTGTTGCTCCCCCTCTTGCTCAGAAAAACGCCCAAGATCTGCTAGAGCCTAGGGCTCTGATACCATGTCAGAATATGCAGCGGAAATGATATCCAAACTTGGGTAGACAAGAGCAAGTAGACTGCAGAAAATAATCAGCACAAGAAACACTGAGAGATGTGTGTAAACTCTTCTCTATACACAAGATCCCGAAGAAAACTGAATGAGAAAGTGGAGGAGGATGGGGGGGAATATATACAAGCCCATGAGGGCAGTCGGCCAGCTCTGGAAGAGGCCCACGACTCATAAAATGTCCACGACTGCTGAAAAACAGCAGTCGGCCAGCATCAGATCCCCACATCTGCTCAGATCAAGTCGGCCAGCACTCAGATGGCCCACGACTGCTACAGATGCAGTCGGCCAGCCTCAGAGTGATCCTGGCATCACCTGGCAGCCCTCCAGCCACTAGGAAAAAATGGGAAAAAATAGGGAAAAATACGGGGAGTGTGGAAAAATGATATACGGGCGGGCACACCCACAACAGAGGCCCTGGTGTATACAAATAGACAGGAGATGACTTCTAACAGGTTCAATACCTCCAACCACCACCAAGATAAGAGTGTCAAAAATTTCCCCACAGCTTCTATTTTTCTACTACTCATGTGTGGCATATTGAGCCTGACATGACATACATGTATATCTAGTGGAGCCTCACATGGTGTCTGTGTGGCATATGGTGCCTGACATGACAATGCATGTATGGCTCATGGAGCCTGACATGATAGTACATGTGTGGCTTGTGGACCTCGACATGGTGTACATGTATGGCTCATGGAGCCTGACATGATGCGATTCCCTGCGACTAGCTATCCTAGAGATTTTCTATATTTATGCTCTAGGAAGATTCCGGAAGGATCATAAGTCCTGGACATTTTAGTTGATACAACTAAGCACTAGGTGTTTCTTCCAATCTAGCTGCACTCGTGTGTGCATGACTTTTTGATGACTTGTCTTCTTTACCTCGACAATGCCTGAGATTTTTGCTTGCGTTGTCCATGGAGCCGGGGACGCCTGGGCACACCCTGTGGACGTGTATGTGCACACCTGTTTGGGGCTGACAAGTGATCTACATGTGTTTTTGCAAGTGATAAGTGTCCCTAAAAACCTAATTTACAACTTTATGATTTAACACATTAATAATTATGGGTGCAAGCTCACACACATTTATAAGTGACCGGACAACTTACAAGTTGTACACACAAGGAAAGTCTTATTTAATACACGTGGCAACCAAGAGACGGGCTTTGGGCAATATTTGGGCCATCTTCAAGTAGACGCCCCCTTGTGGACCTAAAAAGCACACATTACAGCTATTATTGGCAAAAGAGCTCTATTATTGAGGAAAACTCCAGATTTCACTCATGCGCTTACTTTCTTGTGTGCATGAGAGCTGGTCGACTGGTTTTCAGCCTCTTGGCAACCAACTACAGCAATCTATTGTCACCTACGGCGACGAAAGTCATGCATGTGTGTGGCCAAGGCTGGTCAACTTCATCTAGTGGCTGTTTCGATGCTGGCCGACTGTTTTTACAGCCCTGTGCTGCTGCTGGTCGACTCCTTCTGTGGCTACTGAGAGCTGGTCGACTACTGCAAACAGCCCTTCAAGGCTAGTCAACTTGTTCCATGAGCCAGACAGGAGGAAGATGAAGATGCAGGGCTGTCCCGAGCTGATGTGGGAGTGCTATGGGCTGTCCATGCTTGTCCTACATATGCTTTATGCCGGGAATGCTCTCTTGTGCTGAGGAACGACATCGAATTCAACATATGTTTTTGTTTTACTTTCATACTGTATTGGAAGAGGTGCTAGCCACTGGAAAATCTCTGGGCCCCCATGAAGTTCTATTTGGAAGCAGACTCCTTTTTGGTAATCTAACCGTAAAAGGGGGGGAAAGGGGGGAGGGGAGGGGGCCAGCCCATCTTCTGGCCCCTAGTGTGGTGTATTGTGCAAAGTTACCATCTTTTATCTGGCATGCTTATGTGTATTTTAAGTTTTCATGATTGATAAGATTTCCGTGTTATAGTTGCCCTTCCATTTACACAGAGGTCAAATTGCCACGAGCCTACTGGGCACCGATGACCCCAACCTGGTGTCCCATACCACCAAGCCGAGCCACTCGTTGATAGCTCCATGGCCAAGAGATCCTGCATGCTCCATAGTAGCCCCCACTAAGGCGTAGATCCTTGATCTCTTGCATCTAATAAATGACTCCAAGTCACTTATATAGTAATAGCTTCACTATAAGTGGCTTGTTTTTATTTATAAAGCTCTCCTACTTTATTTATAAGCTTTTAGCCATTATTAGCCCCTAGTTATTATTATTAGCTTGTAACTTTTATTTCCAATCCCACGGCCAATCTATACCTCCTCTTGCTAGCACCCTTAGACTACGTGTGAACCCTCGAGGTTCCCCACGCCCTCGGCTAAGCCTTAACCGGTTAACCCTAACCCTAATCTTGGGTTAGTCCACGTGTTTCCCGCCCTAGCCTTAAGGCCAGTCGGGATGTAACACCTCCCAACCATAGAGTCCTTAGGACTCACCCCCGAGCTAGAGGCCATAGCTACATCTTGGGTAAAGCTCCCCACATGAAGACCCAACATCCCACACCACCAAGCCACAGACGTGTCCTTGCGTGGAGGAATCCCTATGAGCCATGCACTACGAGTGAAACTTGACGATCATGCTATGCATTGAGCTTAGGCTATGGTTTTATAGGCCTCTAGGCTCTGTAATTGGCCTTGCTTTCATTATGAGCTTTTTACGCCTTAATTACTTATAACTATCCCTCCACTTATAAGCCTAGATGCTATGATTTCCCACGTAATACGATAATGGGAATCACATTTTTTAAGAGCCTGAACCAAGGAAACACTATAACAACAAGAAAAATGTAAATAAAAGGGAGGCAAAAGAATCGCATCAAGATGTAAAATAAGCCTCCACCTTTTACCTTCTGAACGCAATTACACTAGAGGCTATGATTCGCCGCAAAATGGGGAGGTAAGAGGAGTAAATGCAGGGTTGTCTAAATGTCAATGCAAGCAACTACTATGCCAACCACAACTACATATTTGGATGCCCGATATCCGCCCAGCAAGGATTGTGCAACCCGCAAGGATTGGTTTTTGTTACAGTTGGTCAATCCTAGTGAAGAAATGTCACATTATGTGTCACCATTTGGCCACCCAACTGGTCCACCCGTGCTTTCTCATTACGTATGTGCGTTGGACTATCGTCCATGGCAGTTGCATATGCCGGGGATTCATGCCACTCATGTGATACTGTGGACTTTGCTTTCCATTGTAACTTGTGTCTCTGTGTACATGCCTGAAAATGCCTAGAGGTTTGGTGTTCCATTGGGTCTGGTACCTCGTATACATGCCTGGAATACATCTATTTGGTATAGTCTCATGAACGGGGATTGCCCATACCAATGCTCCATTCCTTACCCGGAACTACACATTGGTCAGACAAGCATGTAGCCTTAGGAACTAGCATTAATTTACAAGTGTGTATATACACTTCATTAAGTTTTGGGCAACCAAAACTCACTTATAAATTATGACCAACCTTGTGTTCGCACATACTAATGTCTCGAGGCGGCAATGCCAACCGCCCAAACCTTATTCTCTTTGTTCAAAGAGAGCAACCAGCCATGTGTCCATCCCAGCTTACACAAGTCCCTTGTCCTCTCTCAACACCCAAGGTGGACGTATCATCTCTCTTCCCTCTCTCTAGAAGTAGGCACACCAAGTACCAGGAGAGGGGCAAGACTCCATGTTCACATACCATGTGTAGTGTTCTCTTGTCCTACGTACTCTTTTGCAAGTTGTTACTAACCATATGTTGGTGGAGCAATAGAGAGCAGATGGTAGAGAACATGGGTACTTCAGAAAGTAGTGTGAGTTACAAATCTTCACCGACAACCATATTGTTTACAATACTCTATTCATATGCATTGGTATGGAAATCTAGTCAGAAATGCCCATGACACCATATACTTGATTCTCCCAAGATTAATATACCCTATTTGAGGGAGCCACCACCCGTTCCGTCTCATTGTGCATCTGTTGTCAATTCAACAAATTACATCTTGTATTGAGCTTGTTGTCCAATAACTCTTGTTGTATTTAAGTGTAATGATTAGCATCGTGTTCAACCAAGCATTCCACACCGATCGATCGAATTACATTACGCATAGCAATCAACACTTCTAGCGGATTCTTCATAGCCATCCAAGGAGTTGTCTAGAGTGTCTTACCCCTCTTCAACAACTAAGGTGTTTTCTTCATCAAAGATGGCAACCCAAGAGAACATGTCGATGAATGTGTCCACCACATGCAACTGTGCTATAGAATGAGGTTTCATAGATTTGTCAGTAGCTAATCAAACAAAGACTAGAGTGCTTTCTTTGATGTACTACATGGATGTACTATCTAGAGTATGTTCCACAAGGAGGGGTCCATAGAGAGAACCAAGAATTGTCTCTCGGCACGCAAGAAGATGTACAATGGTGCTAGAGGGGTTGATGCTTCTGAGGAGATCTAAGAAGATGCAAGATTTCGATTGATTCGTTCATCAGCAAGCAAATGGCTTTGGGAAGCTAAGGTTGGTGGCTCATATGCATAAATTTGCAAGTAGTTGAAGTTTTGTTCAAGAGTATTCTTACTAAAAGACAATTTTGCCACATCTTGTACATCAATGCTCTACAAGAACACTTCGTCAAGAGGTGTTGGTTCAAGGGGTGCTTCATGGAGAGCTTCGACCAGAAGTTTTCTTTGCAGGTTTTGGTGCTAACGATGCACGACACAAATGGTAACCTGAGGAGAGGCCGAAAAGTGATTTCCCACATATAAGGAGAGTCTATTCTTTAGCAAAAGAGTGACTAAAATTTTTAGACTCACACCACAACCTACACAATTCTAGAAATATCATTAAAAATTATGCGAAAACAACAAGATCTCAATACCCCATCGGATTTGAAACCACTATCATTTATTTCACAAAAACTTCACAATATAAAATTTTAAAACTACTAAAATAGTCAATCCCTCTCTACAACAAAAGAGGATGCTTATCAGTTGCACTTTTCTTTCCTTACTAAGGTGATTCCCAAATAAACTACCCACACTGTTACTAGAACTCTTGGCAAGTCCCTTATGAGGAGCATGATATACTTCCATGCAAGGTTGGCTTTATGAATCATTAAATGAAATTTCATTTATGCTATGCTATGTTCAAAAGAAGTATGCCGTATTTCTTATGTAAAAGTAACATGATCTCCATGGATTATGGACCGCTAGCAACCTTTCCAACAATTTAATATGTGACCAATACCTCAATCAATCACTCACAAAGATTACAAAAACCAAAGAACCCTCTACGCAAACATTTGATCATTTTAACTACTAGACTTTGCAATCTTTCTTAGTTGAGTGGCAAAAAATGAAAAACAATGCCACTATTCCCTACGCTTACCTTGGTGGTGGTGGGGATGCTTTCCTAGCCACCTTCTCCTCTCGTCTAGGAGGCGGTAGAATCCTTGGCGGAGTCCTTTCCCGTCTTCGCAGCTCTCTCTCCCTGTCCCGTTCTCTCTCTCGTGCTCGTTCTCTCTCTCGTGCTCGCTCTCTCTCTCGTGCTCGCTCTCTCTCCCTTAAGCGTTCTCGCTCACGCTCACGTTCTCGCTCACGCTCCCATGATCTTTCTCTTTCGCGTTCTCTCTCACGATCACGATCACGTTCTCTTGAACGCTCTCGTACGCGCCTGTCATCATCTCGCCTCTCATATTCATAATGAAGAGCAATACGATCATCCAGACGGTCATCATAACGTGCACTGCCAATGCCAGCAAGATCTGACATGCCACTGATACCACTTCGAGCTGAAGCTAAATCCAGAGCACTGTAACCTGTGGCAGGGGGATACAAGGTTCCTAATATACCCCTACCTCCAGCAAGAGATCCTAATGGATCAGTTGCCTGAGATGGAAATGGCAGCACACCAACTCCACTGCGAGCTGCTAGACCCACTTGGCTTCCCAACAGAGCAGCTTCTGCATCTGATCTTGTGACGCCATAAGTACTGCCTAGAAGTTCTCTCCCTCCATAAGTTCCAGCACCAGCAGTTTGTATGGCTGAATTCCTCCCGGCTGAAAGATAGTCTGATTGAGACCTGAGAAGGATAAAAAGATCTCATGTGATGCACAAGCAAACGAGACATTCGTACACCTCTTTACGAAGTAATAATTGCAGTGCATGGTTTACAAAAGTACCTGACACCACTATCTAGAGCAGATGGCACAGTCCCTTGCCGTAGAGCTGACTGCAGTAACTGCTGTTGTCGAAGGGCTTGAGATTGCTGTAAATATTGAATTCCAAACTTAAGTACTATCAAGTAGCAAATCCATAAAGTCTGTTTGAAGCACAATGACTATACATATGACCGTGTCTCGAAGAGAGAGAATCCAGATTGACTAAGATTTACAAGCATGGTAAAATCCATAGCATTACAAGATCAAAAGAAAGAAGACGTCTTCATTAAAAAAAGGGGGATAAACACTAAAGCATCAAAACCATTCCCCACAAAATCGGTCATGAAGTCCCATATTTTTGTGGTTATATAATGGATACCTACTCCAACTGCTCCATCAATAGAAAGACAGCAAATGATCTACCAATAATATCACAATGAATGAAACAAATAGCACCTAAATGGTGAATATGCTAGTGAATGCACACAATAAGCTGGAAACCAGAGGCTTCAAAGAATTCATCAACCATCGGTAACTCTACCCACCTGAGATTCAGAATAACGCTTCAGAGCATCGCTCTGCCCATCAGCAGCCAGATACGAAGCTTGGCTCTTTGAATACTGCCCTAGTAAAAAATCTGAACCCTTCTGACTCGCACTAAGTTGATCTGTGTTCTGTGTAAAAGCTGCGGGAGAAGCAGAAGTAACACCATACCCTGAACTTGTGTACTTTGAATCCAAGCTGTAAATTCCTGACATGTTCACAGAGGTACCTCCACTGAGCCCTGCTGCCACAGGGGCAGCTCCTTGATACTCATCAGAGGCTGCTGTTTTTCCACCTGCCCCAAGAATCTAAATAAAACAAAGAATCACTCGCCGACATAATGAATTCAATAGCAATTATGGATGACCTTAGTACCAAAAAACTTCTATCTTCATAGCCCTGAAAATTGTTTGATGAGCTCTGCTGTCTCAAAGCAAGCTTTATTGATGAGCTCTGCTGTCTCAAAGCAAGCTTTATTGCTTCATAAATACAATCCAGTCACACACAAAGCTAGAGTGCAAGTAAAGACCAGCTCTTGCAATCTAAAATTTCATGTTAACTTGAAAATATGAAAGAACACAAGTTGGAGAAAGCATGAAGTGAGGTAGCTAATCAAACTTGCATAGTTGTAAAACAGTCCTAATCAAGCCCGGAAAGGCATGGCCCTTGCATCGAATTCAGCACAACTGGCAACTCTTGAGCTAATTATTAAATCCACCAACAACACTAAACACTTACAGAAATGATGGGATGCCAGAACATAAAAATTTACCTGTTGGCCATACGCTTGACCAAAACTTTGCTGGGAATAAATCTGTGAACCATATGGAGTAGCAACAGAAGCAGAAGCACCCTGCTGACCACCATACGAGCCCGAAGAATACCCCAACTGCCCACCTTGAGGATGCCCCTGTCAAGCATCTTAGATATGAGAAAACCGTCTGAACATTTGAATAATCATTGGAACACAACACTTCAAAGTATTATTTGAACATCTAAACCACAATTAGTACGGACATCATACTTTGGCAAAGGCTAATCAGAAAGAAGTCAACAAAACAGAACCGTTATAGCTTTGTGAAAAATTAAAACAGAAACATTGAGGAAACGGCAGGTAGAATCTGTTTCAATGGCCATTGATTAAGACAAAACAATTATCCCCAATCCTCCCAAATCCATTTGGGATCTTCATTATTGAATCCTTCAATCCCACAACGAAGGCCTGAAATTCTAGAACTCATTCTAGTCCTCCCAATTCATCTAAACAAATTGAGATTCTTCTAGAGGGCACGCATTCAAGGCAGGCCTCTACCTCTCTATCCATGCTATTACTGCAAATCTATTCTTAACGTGAAACCAGTAAGGGAGAGAAAAAATACTGTTAATTACAGCATGTTTTTTAAATATATCTAACAGAAACGCCAAGCCCACAACACAAATAACAACATTTGCTTGAAGAAAAAAACTGCACCTACAAAAGTTCATCTGCTTGAAACTTTTTCAAACTCATTGAAAACTCTTGAAAAAGAGAGAAAGAAATCAATCTCTAGTAATAGATTATATTGAAATTACGAATGACTTAACATTTGAACCTTTATACATCGAGCACCATGGTGGGTGTAAGGGCATACCTACCTGTTATAAACTAAAACTACGGTGCTCGTTGATGATTTTCTAATCTAATGTAAAAAGGATTTACCATCAGAAATAGGTCGACAAGAAAGCAAAACCAAGAATAAAACTTGGACAGTCTTAACAAGCCTTTGACTTCAGCTACATGAGAGGGCACTGGGAGGTCCCCTGGGTATCAAGGAAATTACAGTGATTCTTCCATAATATATGGCAAAAAGGAGAGGGGGGAGAAGAGGATAGGACACTTCGAATGCTTTACATCTCTAAAGTCCTCCCAGCTTTTAGGACCCATGAAAGGGGCGAGTTTGATAGACTCTTACTTCAGCGAATCTCATATGCTCATGGTATGTGTGAAGACCTTTGCAGATTGCAGGTGCCCATCTGCATCATGATAACCTCAAAGCCTGTACCTTAGCATACATTAATAAGATTCTTAGATGTTTACATTTGTTTCTAAAATCTCTTTAGGTTCCACATCGCCAACCTTACTACTCATATACCCAATCCATCATTTAAGTCCATCTTAAAACTCTTGGATGTATGTGCCTGAGGGGATAACCTCTCAAGTTACAAAGCCTACACTGTGAGCCTTTATTGGTTCCATTTTAAAAATGTACCTAAGAAAGCAAATTCTCAAACAACAAAAGCCTACATTGTAAGCCTTTCAGTAATTGCAATCTACAAATCAAATATGCAATCCCTCACAAAGAAGAATATGGCTGTTTTTCATTATGCAAATAACAGCTTCTTGCTATGCATATTCAGGCAATAAATATGCAACGTGCTCGTAGAAATTTTGTCCAGTTTCATAAAACCATATGGCTAAAGCTTGGTGGAAGAAGTCCATGGTGATGGTATCCGAACTGGGCGAAGTTATACAGTCTCGCAAGCGAATTGCTAGCTCAGCGAGAAACTAGCACAGCAAGGTTGCCCATCTTGGGATGATAACTGCCATCACTAAGAAAAAGGAAGAGACGTACAAGTTTTGCAAGAATCTTGTAGCCTAAAAGCTCTTGCAAACCTCACCAATATAAGCCTGCGTTGAGATTCAAACCTACGCTATGTTGCCACCGGACCCATCGGAAGATAAATTCGAATATACTTTGCCCCAGCATGTTAAACCTAATGAAATCACATTCGAGCAGAAAGAAAGATGGATGGACCTGTTGTTGAGAAGCCCTGGCATAGTTCCACTGGTCCATGGTCACAGCGGTCCTGCTGCAACAGGCTTTGCAAGAAACTGATCTGCACTCCCTTCTTAGCTCCGCATCGCACACAGAAGGGGAAACAACAGCAAACAGAAGCGGGGAAGATAAATTAGCGCGAAGGTGGCCCAACCCTAGCAAGAGTGGTGAACAGCCACTGCGAAAGAAAGTGTGACCTAGAATAATGCGTAAACCCTCCCTCCTCTTCTCATAACCGAGTGTGAGCTCATTGCGTTCACACACGTCCGTCCGCCAGTGCTCGGCGTCGGTAGCAGGACAAAAACACTACGATTCTCTCTCTCTCTCTCTCTCTTTATTTTTCCCAATTAAAACAAAACAAAAACATTTTTTTAACTAATTCTATTCTCTCCCCCTCTCTTTTTTTCTCTCTTTTCCCCCCTTAAAAAAGACCCGTTTTTTATTTTTTCCATTTAAAACAAAACAAAATGCCTTTTAAAAAATAATTCTCTTTCTCTCTCTTATTTTTCTTATTAAAATAATTATGTAACTTTCTCACTCTCTTTACCTTTCTCTAACTGACTCTCACTCTCTTTACCTTTCTCTAACTGACTCTAACTCTTTGTAATTCTCTCTCTACCTCACTCTCTCCTCTCTCTCTCTCTAACTCTCTATATTTCTCTCGAATTGGCCAACACTCTCTCTCTCTCTCTCTCTCTCTCTCTCTGTGTGTTTCTCTCAAACTAGCCGACTCTCTCTAACACACTCTTTCTAACTTTATCTTTATTTCTATCTCTAAGACTCGCTCTCTCTCTCTCTCTATAATATAGTAGTATAGTATAGAAGAGAGTAGTGTAGTAGTAGGTATAGTCTCTCTCTCTCTCTCTCTCTCTCTCTCTCTCTCTCTCTAGTATAGTAGTATAGTATAGAAGAGAGTAGTATAGTAGTAGTAGGTATAGTATCTAGCTCTCTAAGTAGTATAATAGCATAGTATGGAAGAGAGTAGTATAATATCTAATTCTCTCTATACTACTATATTTATATATGGGAGTATAGTATAGTATAGAGTTAGATACTATACTACTACTACTATTCTATATTATACTCCTATACTACTACATTATATTATACGATACTGCTATATTTATATATAGTAGTATGGTAGTACAGTAATAAATATAATAGTATAGTATGGTATCTACTATACTATTATATTTATATATAGTAGTATAGTGTAGAAGAGTAGCAGTATATAAGTATAATATCTACCATACTACTATATTTAAATATAGTAGTATAGTATAGTATCTCTCTCTCTCTCTCTCTCTCTCTCTCTCTCTCTCTCTCTCTCTCTCTCTCTCTCTCTCTGCAACTCTCTATAACTCTAAAACACACATATATATCATACTCCCCGTGGCCTTCTCTCTTTTTTGTCACTCTCTCTCTCTCTCTCTCTCTCTCTCTCTCTCTCTCTCTCTCTCTAACACGCACTCTCTCTCTCTAGGTCTCAATTTCTCTTACTTTCTCAACCCCTCTTTATTTCTCTCGAATTGGCCATCTCTCTCTCTCTCTCTCTCTCTCTCTCTCTCTCTCTCTCTCTAGCACACACTCTCTTTCTCTCTCTAACTCTCAATTTCTCTTACTCTCTCAACCCCTCTTTATTTCTCTCGAATTGGCCATCTCTCTCTCTCTCTCTCTCTCTCTCTCTCTCTCTCTCTCTCTCTCTCTCTCTCTCTCTCTCTCTCTCTCATCTCACTAACTAAGAAGAATAGTAGGAGTATATACTATAGAAGAAGAGAAGAGAAGAAGAGAAGAAAGGGGAAGCTGCCATGTGGGGCAATTATACAAAAAAGATATTATAGATAGCAGTTCAGTTTGCATAATCCAAATTCAATCCCCATTATCTTATCTCTTGTATACTTTCTCAAATCATATCTTCTACTAGATGACGAAGGGAATCAAGATAAAACCTTAGAAATAACAAGATATTTTAAGATTAACATAAGCGACAACCTTTGCAAAATATATATTATTCAAAAGGAGGAGACACTCCTTATTAAGTTTACATAAGTACAGTGAAGGACGTTTACACAGCTTGATGAGAGAGCATCGGCTAGCTGACCTTCAGAAAGAAGCCTAAATACACAAACTAGGAAACATGGACGAAAATAAGTTTACAAGTATAATGGAGGACATTTTACATAGCTTGATGAGAAAGCATTGACTAGCTGAGCTTCAAAGAGAAGCCCAAATACACAAACCAGTCAACATGGACGAAAAATAACATACATGCAAAAACATGTAGTACTTCAAGCAACAACAACATGACATGATGTTACAATGAGTGAAAACACATCGCACTTGTAGCGACAACAACATAACATATTGGTACAATGAGTGAGAATTTGTTGGATTGAAAAGCCTTTTCAGTGAACTTCATAGATTGAAAAGCTTTTGCAGTGAACTTCTAGGATGGGCTTTTTAACGAACTTCCTGCATGGGTCCCCTTAATGAATTCAACAAACTTTGACACAAAGTAGCCTTTGATCCATCACCGTGTTCGTCATCAAATACTACTATTGGGTTGCTCCTTGAGTAAAGCATCACAATCAGCATCAAGGTCTTCTTCATTCAAGTTGAAATCAGTAACATTGCATGCTTCGATAGTGGAATACCTCCATGAAGAAAATGCAACGAACATTGCATGCTTCGATAGTGGAATACCTCCTCACATTGGACTCCATGAAGAAAATGCAATGAACATCTGAATATTTCATCAAGGTTGAGAGTTTCCTAATTTTTAAAATAGCACAAGCTGCCATATGGGATCGTCACCAAGCATTGGCATTGTCGTTGGAATCATAGTAGAAGAGATCCTACATGATGTCCATTCCGTTACTTTAACATTGACCATCCTTAGGGGGGGATCAATTCCTCCCAAGAAAACCCTAACCCTAGTATGTAGCCCCATGTAGAACAATCCTTAGAAAGGCATATTTTAGTAAAGAAGACCCCAACAATTGACAATATAGCTCCCAAACAAGTAAAGATAAAACAAGGATACGAAAACTAGCATGGCATGAGATGAATTAACCACCCAACCTTAATATACCTACTAATCTCCCACATATAACTGTGCTACTAGCATGCCCTCTGGGCAATCCACTTCTCCAATAAAGGAATGGTGTGTAAGGTATAGCTTGGCCTAGCATTATTGTCCCTACCAAGCATAAGCTTGTGAACTCTCTAAGTCTTGTGTTTTATACACTACATCTAGGGCTTAGAGGTTACACATGTCTTCCTGACCTTCTCAAAGTTAGCTTAGGTTTAATTGACCTGTCAAAGTCTTCTTGACTTCTCAAAGTTGTCTTAGGTTTCCTTGACCTATCAATGTCTTCTTGACTTACACATGCATGCTTTTTAGGTCATCTTGACTTTTTTGATCCAAGACATAGACTATTTGGACATAACCTATGTCTCGTGAGCTTTAGGAACATGCCCTTAGAATTTCCTCGACCCCTTGTTTTCTCAACTCTTTGAGTCAGGAATTCACACTTTTCCATTCCTCTTGAGATAACCCTCATCAATTGTGTTGATAAGGATTCAATTGGGGCTAATTTATCACCATTATCATTACCCCAACCAGGCTTTGACCACATTGATTAAACATGCTCGTCCATTCTTTGAGCTCCACATTGATTAGACATGCTCGTCCATTCTTTGAGCTCCACATATCCCTTTCAACATTTGACTTTCTATAATATTGAGCTGATTTTTAATGCATTTTGAACCACAAAGTAGCGGCGGTGATCAACTGGATTCTTTGCAAAAGTTTTAAAACTCAAAATAGTATAAAGTAATGTATCAAATGGTGGATGCTCATTGATTGCATTGTCCACCCCTCATTTTACTTTCTATAATATTGAACTCATTTTTGATACATTCTCATTTTTGATACATTATCCTTAATCAATAATGCATTAGCAACAACATTCTCTTTGCCACATCTAACTCGTAAACTTTAGTCACATTTTGGTTCCTTGAGCCACTTGTTCCTTGAACCACAAAGTAGCGATCGACTTGATTCTTGGTAAAAGTTTTAAAACTCAAAATAGTATAGAGTAATGTATCAAATGGTGGATGCCCATTGATTGCATTCTCCACCCCTTTAAACAAGAATTGCACATTCCAAAGTCAAAAGCCACTTTTTGCTTAACCATTCTTAATCCATAAGTTATGCATGCCCCCTTGCATATAAACACGGTTGTATCAAAGTGTGTACTTAACACGAGACCACAATAACAATAATCATTATTGAAATGTGGTGCTCGTCATGTCATCTATGGGGCGCATGTATGTGGGCATAAGGAAGATAGACCCTAGGATGTTATGAAATTGGAATGGATGCAAGCTAAGGTTATTTGGGCATGTGAATGGACGAATGTAAAAGATGGTCAATGGTAAAAAAAAGTAGGCACATGAAAAGTGCAAGGGTGCACAAGGAATGTGAGAATTTATGAACACATGGATGGCACAAGTGTGCGTAGAACATGTGGGTGTGAGCTCTATGAAGGCTACATACAGATGTATCAAGCTTATTCTCGTAATGCAAAAATGCGAGTTCTTGTTTAGTATTGTTTTCATTCTTAATATTTGTGATTAGGTTAACATTATGCCTTAAACTATGCCTTATCTCACATTCCATCCACCATAGCTCTCTTGTGCAATCCTCTCACACCTGATAACATTCTCTTATCATGGATTTATCATGGTACTAAAGCTAGGGCACCTCATCTTCATTCCCAGCAGTCAGCATTAGCAAGTCCCAACACTATCAGTATTGCTAATCACAAATATTAGTAATCTTATTACTCTTTTTCACTTGGCCAAAAACAAATAGCTAATTGGAGGCTATTACCAACACACATCACCATTGCTTGTAAGCTTCTATGGGGACCTTCATCATTTTACAGCATAGCCACTGCTCAAAGGAATTGCTCGAATCTGTATCACAACACCCATGTGAATTTGTAGGTTAAAGGCATCACTCCATCGATTTGGAAAAAATAGCAAATTCATAACTTCAGCTTCAAATCAACTCAAAAGGACACACTCTTGGGGGTTTTTGCAAGCTGTGAATTTGATGGCAGCATCGTCAGAAACATATTGGAGTAGTGTACGAAGAGATCCAGGCTTGGATGCTTCTTTTTATTACTTTTCTATTATTATTATTAATCAATATAAGATAAATCTCACTAATTTTTGCTGTTAATGGCTTAAAGTCAACCCTATTTGGTACTGTTTCAAATCCTAAAGCACCTCAAGTGTCAGAATGCGAAGCGCTCTCATCTCAATTAACCATTCAATATTGCTCACTACTTTTTAGGGTTAATTTATCATTAGTGGTCTTTATGTTGATTAGCACGCTTTATGTTGATTAGCACGCAAATTAGGTTCAAATCTATGTAAGAGGGTTAGACACTGTTAAAATACCATTTAAATCTCAATAAGACCTTCCTCATTGAGCCATGGCTACCTAATCTTAGTGGATAAGTTTAGCAGTGAAGGATTCCATACATGGCAAACAAGTCATGTATCTACTCATGCAAAAGAAACTTTGGGGGGTAGTAAGTGGAGATGAGCTCAAGGAAGGAAGTGATGTTGAGGTCAAAGCATGGATAAATAAAGATAGAAAAACCATGGCCATCATTGGGTTAAGTCTTGGGGATAATATCATTTATCACATCAGTAACAAAGAGCATGCCAAAGAAGCATGGGATGAGCTAGAGAAAGTGTTTGGAACTAGGGCAAAAAATTTAGAAATAAATATGAAAATTAAATTTTATGGGCTTCACATGAAGTTCAAAGACTCATTTGTGTAACATGTAGGTAAGATGAAGAGTATTATGGTTTAACTTGCAGGTACGAAGGTGCCCATGGATGAGAAGGATGCAATAGCAGTCTTAATCAAAAGTATGCCTCGAGTTTTCTTTGGTGGTAACAACTCTTAATAATCTTCCAAATCTTACTCTTGAAGGTGTTGAATCCTCCTTGTTTGAAGAGGATAAGAAGCTAAAAGGTACACAACAAAGCTCAACAAACAGCAGGGAGACTGCTTTCTTTAACAAATCCAATGTTAAATGGAAGGATGGGGCATGTAATGGCCCAATGTAGTCATCAAAACAAGCCCAAGCTTGTATGTGATGCATGTGGCAAGGTAGGTCACCTTGAGAAAAATTGTTGGTCAAAGGAAAAGCAACAATCCAATGTAATGGTGGAAGAAACTCTTGATAATGCTCCAAAAGAACATCTTTTCTAGATATGACATTGTCTATGATTATGCTCTATGTCTATGATCATATTATGTCTCATGTCATGTTAATGTAATCACCTCTAGCCACTAATGATGTAGACTAAGTGAATGTATATGTGTCCACATCAATGGGAGGCAAAGAATGTCATGTGATGTTATGTTATAAATGTACATCCTACTCTTGGGATGAGACCCATTTGGGCACCAAGGGGGGGTGTTAAATTGTGGTGCTCTTGTCATGTCATGTATGGGGCACATTTATGTGGAAGTAAGGTAGATGGAGACTAGGATATTATGAAATTGGAATGGATGCAAGCTAGGGTTATTTGGGCATGTGAATGGATGAATGTAAAAGGTGGTAAATGGTCAAAAAGTAGGCACATGGAAAGTGCAAGGGTGCACAAGAAATGTGAGCATTTTATAAACACATGGATGGCACAAGTGTGCATAGAACATGTGGATGTAAGCTCTATGAGAGCTACATATGGATGTATCAAGCTTATTGTCATAATTCAAAAACGCGAGTTCTTGATTACTATTGATTTCATTCTTAATATTTGTGATTAGTTGACATTATGTCCTAAACTATGCCTATATCACATTCCACTTTGTTATGGGCTACCACACCTCCAAAAGAGAGAACTCTAACATTCACTATTGGATTAAGTAATAGGCAATAACCATCGTTTTGGGAACTTACCAATGCTTCTAGTTCATGTCCCTTGAGGTCTCCAAGCTCACTTCGAAAAGCTCCAATCCTCCAAGCTCCACCTCCACGTTGTCACCATCATAGAGTTGCTCACACCACCACACAAGGCAATCTCTCTCTCACTCCTCTACAAAAGCATGCATAGAGAAGGCACATGCACTAGTGTACACTCTCTCATAAGATAAGACGAGCTCTCATAGCACAAAGGGGGATTGTGTCCATTCATTATGAGAAAATACCTTATATACAACTAGACCTTATTCACACTTGGGCGCCCAAGACTTACTAACTAAGGCCTTGGGTGGCCAGTATCTCATAATGTACAACTTTTATAATGCCTTTGCATGGCACTTATTAATGTCCTCAAATGGAGGAGCATATTTGTTAATCCAACATGGGATTAACATCCCCCCCCTACCCGATGGTTCTGTCCTCAGAACCTGTTAGATAGGTCTAAAGACCTGGTCGCCGAACTCATGTCAATAAAAGTTTCGGCGCGGGGCTGAAGCTTTTGTAGGGTTCTTCGAAATGCAGAGTGGGAAGTCTAGAACTCAGTGTCTACCATGTCTTCAAATGTAACATGCATATAAGTTGGTAGACACCTGAGGCGATGGTAGTGCAACATCACGCCTCGCGTACTTGGGCCTTTGTTTATGTCGAAGAGGAGTTGATCTGCCTCAAAGCCATCATAGCATTCTTTTGGTTGGTCAATGATGAGCACCACAATCAACTTCAAGAATCTGACACTGGCCACTATAGCTGGATCTAGAATACGGTGCCACGCACGTATCCAGGTCAGCATTCTTTTGTTCAATGATGATGAGCACCACAATCAACTTCAAGAATCTGACACTGGCCACTATAGCTCGATCTGGAATACGGCGCCACGCACGTATCCAAGTAAGCATTTGCTCTCTTTGTTGGGCTATATCTAAAAACGTTACAGGGACAAATAATGGAAAGTTGTAGCACACGTGTGAATCCCACTGTTTTGCCTTATGGAACTCTAGTGGCGTCATCCTTTGCTTGACTGGCATATATAGTGGATCCACTCTTTGTGTGGGCGGTGCACACTAATACTATCGACTATATTTTGGTATGATCAAGTACTCTTTCCACCATACTAGCTACAGACCAAAATCTTCAATTATGGGATTTACATCATCTATGGTAATGTTGGTATAGGCCCCTCTTGTATGTACATGATGTGCTTTTCTCCATCGGCGGTAGCAGTAGCTAATCATGAATTTTACAATCCTGATTTCCAATAGATCTGCTAAATGAGTATTAGCCAGCTTTGTGTTTTTTGCGACATTAGCCCATAAAGTTCATTCTCCTGCCATTGGCAATAACTCCTCCAATTTTGGCATTGGTGCTCGGAGAGGATATAGTACATAAGGTTGCCGTGTAGATGTGACTATAGAGTAAGCTTTTGGCAATATGCGTCTGGTGGGTTCAAATGGTGTGATTTACATCAACACCTTGAACATCAGCTTTGGTCTCAACAATGGATTGCCAGCTTTGATTAAAACCTTCATACTCTGCGCATGATAAAGACTCATGAATAGGGTTGTCAGTATAAGGTTGTATGTCATCTCGGTTGAATTGGATGTACCTCTTGAATTGGCCTTCATGGTGGCGACGGGTGGGGTGCCGACAACTCCTCGAGCGGGCGGGAGGCGGGGGGGCGAGAGTGTTAGTGGGAAATTCTAGAGGAATAGAAGGGAGACAAGAGAAAATGCAATCCGCCTCAAATTTGTTAGAAGGAGTAACACTAGGATAAGGTTGTAGTAGTTTACTTACTATAGAGGAAAACATAGGATAAGTGGTAAGAGTGGAAGTACCTTGTCTTTCCTCTTAACCCTCTCTGGAACTAGGGGTGGGTGGTTGGGCTTGTTTATTTTCATAAACTCCTTGAGTTCTATGATTTCTTCAAGAGTCATATTAGGATATTTGATATGTACTTTATTAAAATTATATATGATCGTAGCCATCATGACTTCCAAATGTATATTTATATAATGATAAAGCTTAAGAATGCCATATGGGTGATAAAGTGCTGATTCAATTAGATTTAAGTGCTAATGTGTGTAATAGACCTCTAGCCACCCATGACTAATTATCCATTGGTAGCTCCGTGCTACAACCTCGTAGTTGGCCAGTGTATTAGGGACATCATCTAGGACAAACATGTCAAGTTTGTCGACACTGTTGTCCAAGATATATGAGTTTTGCAACACCTGACACCAACTACATAGGTTTAACAAAATGGGATGTAGGGGATAAAAGAATATATCACAATCCCCTAAGCTGAGGTCTTCAGATAAGTTAATTTTATATTGAAGGAGTGAGAGGGTTAGCGTAGGTAAAAACAGAGTTAGACTTTGAGGAGGGCTCTAGCAACAAACCTACCTTTGAGGCACGTTCAATTAGTAGTCTCATTTTGTCCGACGGCTCATGTCTTGCACTTCTTTCTCTTACAGCAAGTTGGTGCTCCAATTCCTGTATTCTTGAGTCTTTGTCTGACGAGTTGATATAGTCGTTTCACGAACCATTCGAGCTGCATCTAATTCCTCATATCTGCATGTGGTGGCTTCATGTGCCCTTCTTGCTGATACCTCTAAAACTCGAGCTTCTTCTATTCTCTTTGAGCCTCTCTGATGCCAATACTTGGCTGGCCTTGAGTTGCTGAGTGAGCTGTTCCATTTGTGCTTATTGTGTGACTAGTGGACATATGTTCCATCTCTAAGGTCTTGGCTGATTATTTCCTTCAAGGCTTTAATTTTCTTAGCATGTGCTTTGTTTGTTTGCTCCCTCTCGGTCTGAAGACGAAGTACTTTTTGTTATGCAGCTGCGAGGGCTTCCTTGGTGGTAGCGATGGTCCTTGTGAATTCTTCTTCTTTGGTATGGAACTTGTCATGAGCAGCTTGAAACTGCCTAGCATGTTGCCTTGCTTGTTCTTGAGTATGTTTGACTTCTTTTTGGAGTTGATCCTTTGCTTGTTCCACTTGTGCTTTCAGCTATGTATTCTCTTTTATTCTCTACATAATGATCTGGTTGAGGATGTGGTTATTGTAACAAATCTTTACTGAATGGTTGGAGTATCAAACCATCTCCGAATTGTAATATGAAGTTATAGGGATTTGTATCAGATACCCAATGGTTAATTTGAACCCTCAATTGCACCAAAATACAGTGATTAGTGTTGATTAATCACTAATTAGCAAAATAATCCTCTGTTTTGTGTGCAAAAAACAGAGGAAGGATTGTGCATCAAAAATTTTACTCTTTGCGATTGATCTTCTCCATCTGCCATTTCACGGCACCCACTTTTGATCCTTCGGATGGGGCTACACACTCTCACTCTCTGTCTAAATGCTTAATTAAATCTATCAAGAGTTGACCCATAAAAGCATTTAAAATAAAAAAAAAACCTGCTGTTAGATCACCGTAGTGCCACTATGGGTGCTTCCATAGGAGGGGACGGCCTCTGGCTCACCACCCATCCACAGAGGAAGAATGAGGATTGCCCCTCATCCCCCAGGCTATATAGTGTGTGGCCTCCCCTCCACACTAGCCTGGCCGCCCATGACTCCGCATGGGCGTCCTCTCCCACTGAACCCCGAATGGCCACGTCCTCTCTGGCCGAGGCGTTGATGCTAAAGCCCCGTCTGCCCATCCGGTCTACCGTCGGTCACACGTATTATAGCCTACGTGACAATACCAAAAGACTGGGGAAACCTCTTGGAAATTGCACTACGGCATTCCCAAGTAGCTGCCTCCTCATCCTTGTCTGTCCTCCTGGTACACTTTATGTCGGGTTTGTCTGTCTCACGATACTCTAGAATCTTTTCAGGTTCATGTGGTATCTTGCACTACGGCGTTCCCAAGTAGCTGCCCCCTCATCCCTGTCTATCCATTTAACAAGTACCTCTTGGTACACTTTATGTCAGGTTTGTCTGTCACGATACTCTAGAATCTTTTCAGGTTCATGTGGTATCTTTGGTGGCTCTATCAAGTCCACCAAAATTTATAGAGAAACTGCGTTCTCTACTCGTAAACTGATTTCTTTAGTTTACTGACATGGAAGACAGGATGGATTTGAGAACTCTCCGATAACTCAAGTTTATATGCTACGTCCCCAATCTTCTTAATGATTTTAAAAGGACCACAATATCTCGGAGAAAGTTTATCACACTTTCCCGTTTTCATGGTTTTTGACCTCGCAGGAATCTTGAGGAATACAAAGTCACTTAGCGCGATCATGAGCGCTACGAATGCTCTCACGTGCGGCTCTGAGCATATCATTCATATCTTCAAGGAAATCCTTGACAGATTGAATCTTCTCCTTTTCTAGGCCTACAGCCATCGGAGATCTCGGCTGGAATCCATACATTAACATGAATGGTGGCGGGCGGGCAGGCCATATAGCTTGTAGAGATGTTCAATAAAGAGTTTTGCCAACTCTGGCGTTTTAACAATTTTCTTCGTGGCGATAAACTTTGCCATTTTAGTTAACCTATCCACTACCACCCACACTGAGTCATTCCCTCGACTCGTCTTGGGTAAACTGGTAATGAAAACCATGGAAATGCTTTCCCATTTCCCCTAAGGAATCTCCAGCGGATGGAGTAGTCCTCCAACCTTAAGACGTTTGTGTTTATTGACTTGGCACTTATTGCATTTCAGCACATAAGTCTGGACGTCCTTAAATAAACTAGGCCAATAAAATTATCTTTTTACTAGTGCATAGGTCTTCTGAATCCCGGGATGACCTGCACTTGGACTATCATGACTTTCTTTAAGAATTTGGGCCCAAAAGTCACCAATAGTTGGTACACATACTCTACCCTTGTAGAGTAAGTACCCATCGTCAATGGAGTAATTAGCATATTTGTCCCCCCGATGAAGTTTATCACCCCCTTTGAAGCCGTGGCAGTCAAAGGTGATGAAGGGCCTACGTAAGAGCTCTCCGGCTTCAAACTATACCCAGAAGACACGGCTAGTCTCTCCGGACTCAAACTATACCCAGAAGACACGGCTAGTCTCTCCGGACTCACTCTCGCTTTCCTTCCCGTTGCACCTTCGACCAGTCTCTCCGGACTAGCAATCCGTGCCAACGAGAGAGGTGGTCGCGTCTGTGAAGAAGTGCATACGCGTACAGCGTGCCAGACCTTTGTAAAAGATGGATCGTGCTCACATAAACCACGTAGTGACTCCAAGAAATCATTCTTGAAGACTGTGAAACTATTTCATTAATATGTGGCATGCGACTAAGTGCATCTGCCACCACATTATACTTACCTTTCTAGTAACGTATCTGAAGGTCAAACTCCTGTAGAATCTCCGTCCACCGAGCTTTTCTACCCTTCAGTTCACTTTGACTTGAAAGCCATTTCAGAATTTCATGGTCCGTCCGAACCTCAAAAGGAGCACCATATAAATAGTGTCTCCACTTTTTCAATGCATGAACTATTGCTAGTAACTCTCACTCGTAAGTCGCGAGTAGTTACGCTGCACACGATCTAACTTTTTACTCTCAAATGCAATTGGGTGTCCCCTTTGCATAAGTACGGTCCCAATGGCCTCATTACTAGTTGCGTCTGTTTCCAAGACAAACGGCTCATTTGGATTGACAATAGTCTAAACAGGTGCAGCTGCTACGGTTACCTTAAGCTTATCAAAGCTTTTCTATTGGGCTTCCCTCCAACTAATGTTTGTAGTTTTTGACCGTAACTCGTCAGTCACACAGGACTGCGATCTTTGCATAGTCCTTCACATAGTGTCTATAGAACCCCGACACGTGAAGAAAAATCTGCAGTTCCTCGAGATTCTTCGGCGCTGGCCATTTAAGAATAGCCTCTACTTTTTCTGGCTCCATCTGCGTACCATCGGCGGCGGATATAATATGGCCAAGGTAGTGAATTTTTGTTTCAAAAAATTCACATTTGTTGCTCTTTGCAAATAGTTTGTGCTCTTGCAACAACAACTCGAACACTAGATGCAAATGCTCTGTGTGTTCTTTCTGTCTTACTGTACACAAGAATATCATCTAGGAAAACTACTACAAATTTTCCCAAATATGGATGTAAAATGTTGTCCATCTCAGCGTCACAAATGTCGCTGGAGCATTGGTTAGCCCAAATGGCATAACCAAAAACTCAAAATGCCCGAAACGGGTCCTAAATGCTGTCTTTGCAACATCTTCTGCTTTAATTCTAACCTGATGATACCCTGATCTCAGGTCTATTTTTTTAAAGTATCTCAATCCATAGAGTTGATCAAACAACTCATCCATGCGTGGCATTGGATACTTATTCTTAATCGTTATCTGATTAAGAACCTATAGTCTATGCACATCCGCATAGATCCGTCTTTCTTCTTTACCAGAAGAATAGGCGATGCCCACGGACTTGAACTAGGCCGAATCAGGCCTTTGTTAAATATCGCGTCAATTGTTTTTCCACCTCATGCGCCTCGGAGTGGCTTAATCTATAAGCAGGTTTGCTTATAGGTTTTGATCCTGGCATAACCTATAAGCAGGTTTGCTTATAGGTTTTGATCCTGGCATAACTTCAATGCCATGGTCTACTTCTCTAGATAGTGGTGAGCCATTTAGCAAATCATCAGGAAAAACATCCTCTAAAATTCCTCTAATAAATTCATCAAAGTATCTATGTTCTTTTTCTTTAATGTCTCTTTTGCCTTGGATTTTTTCTTGTTTGAATCGCATGCATGCCAAACAAGGTTTTCAAACAGTGGGTCTCGTCCAAGGCTATTTTGTTTTCCTTGTTTGTCTACGCAAACATCATCTACAGGTGGGGACAGTACGGTCGCCCTGCAGGGTAATGACTCTACCTCCATGCTCAAAACGTAGCGTATTATGTAGGTAACTCCGAGCTAGACTAGGGCTCAAGCCATACAGCCACTCCTTGCCTAGATATACGTTTGCTCTGGCTAAGTGCATGACCTGAAAGTCAAGCGGAGCCTCGTAGTCCTGCATAGATAATGGGACCCCCAATACTACGGTATTCCATACAGTTTTGTCATACCCGTTTGGCTAAGCCAACAGTATACTCATGATCGCTCTGGCAACCCTAACTTCTTGACTAACGAGTAGTTCAAGAAGTTGTGGCTAGCTCCATCATCAACAAAAATCATCAATAAAAACTATGACTCTGTGGCCACCTATGGTGCCATACATGCGCACCATGTCATGCGGACCTACAGTAGGCTGCCGCATCGCTGGTGTCACCAAACAAGCGTGATGCTCATCACAATGACACACTGTCACCTCTCTGAACTCTACGGAACTGAGAGGGAGTCTGCATTGTATGCAACTGCCTAGAGGATTTACCGTCTCTTTTGGGCTCGTTGTCGCTCGTTCTGGCTTTAAGCTTTAGACACTCAACCTTCGTGTGCCCTACATCGTTGCAATTAAAATAGCGATTTTCCTTTCGCGCTTTAATATACTCCTCTTTTTTTTGGACCTCGCTGTCTCTATTCTTCCTGGATGGTCGCGGTTTTTTAGACCAATGACCACCCTGTCCTCCCTGGTCCATCCTATCCCCCTGCTTATCACTGCGAAACCCTTTTCTTTTAAGGCATGACCTCCTCTTCTCACTACCCTCGGCCCTGCTCGAACCACTACCCTCTTCTCACTACCCTCAGCCCTGCTCGAACCACCACGTGCACTACGACGCTTGATGTCATCGAATATCTGTGCATACTTAATTACCTCTGCTAAGTCTTTAGGTTGTAAGGGCTCTACATATTCAAGGTAATCCTCTTTGAGGCCTCTTTTAAAGCCTCACAATGTCTGGAATTCATTGATCCCCTTTAGCTTGAGTACTATCTCCCTATAGTCTGAGATGTACTGAGTCAGGGATTTGTTCTTCATCGAGCACTTGTCCCATAACTCTCAGCTTCTCTCCACCTCATTAATAGGCAAAAACTCTTTTCGAAACATCATTTCAAACTCCGTCCAAGTGGTAGGATGAGTTGTCAAACTCATCCACCACTTGTACGCTTTGTCCGTTAATGAGAGGTTAGCCTCTACGGGCTGCACCCGATTAGGCTGCTGTCGTAGGGCGTGCAAGTCTGACCACTTCGCTAAAAACATGTTGACCGAGTCCTTGTTTCTCTCCTTCTCCTTGCCACCAAAACTAGGCGGCTTTAAGTCTTTCAATAACGACGAAGCTGTCTCTACGGACGGCCCCGCAGGCGCATTGGCATGTACTCCTACAACCACTGGCAAGGCTACGCTTACCCTTGCCCCGCAGGTGCTCATCTATCACGAGGAGTAAGAGTACTAGCCGAGGAGTAAGAGTACTAGCCGAGGCGGCTGTCAGTGCATCTAACCGTGTGGAGATGCTCTGTAGCATCGTGACTAAGTCTGCCTAGACTTTACCCATATTGTTCAGTTTTGCATTAAGATATTTAAAAAGTCCACTATTTGATTTTTTTATCCATCCAACTGAAGAGTGCATCCACTGATTCTTGTTGAACCTATTGTGTGCCTTTGTGACTGTGGGTGCATGCCTTCTTTTCCTTCTCCTTAACCTTGCTTAATTCGTTCACCTTGGTAGGTGGAGCTGGCAATGTTGCTCCTTTGTGTTCGGAAGGTTGACTGGGCTTCTTCTCCCAAACCAATTCTTGGGTCTTCTTAACATTTACTTTAAATATAAATTGGTCCTCTTTGTTGTCATGATTCTTTCGTGAACTTTTTAAAGTGCCAATAGTATTGGAGATTTGGGCACCCATATTGATGTATTGCTGTGGTAATACCCCTGTGCAGCCAGCAATTCCTTCCTAACCCATCGCTTTTGAGCATTTTGTGGGTGGTGACTTTGCTTGGAATATTGTTTGATGTCTTTGGATGGCCTTCTCTTTCCTTTGTTTGTAGCTTGAACTTTTTGCCTTGATGCCCTGGCGACTCCTTTCCCATCATAGTATCCCTAGGCTCGAAGTTGGTTCTTAGGAACCACTGTTGAATAACTGGATACTTTAACTATTTTTTGTGTGGGAGCTGTGACGTTGACGCCTCTTTTGGTATGATAGTTGGTTGTCATGGCATTGGCGATTTCGTATCATCCCTCATTGCCTATTTACCTTTATTGAAGGGACTCCATAATGGAATAGTAATGGTCTCCTTGTCCTCATTGAGTTGTGCTGCCCTCTTTTCCCATTGGATATTACAATTACTCGCATAAATCCAAGATCATCTCTTCTTCCATAGATTCTACAGGCATGACAAATACCTTTCCAACCAAGGGATTATTTCTGATGGAAATATTAACATTTAAAAATCCCACAGCTTTTGTAGTCGATAAATGCACACTTTGGACTTGATCCCGTATCAATTAATGCAATGCTCTTTCACTTGTAGAGACTTTTACACTGAGCCGTGCCGGCTCAATGTCTAGGTCATCCTCATCAAGGAGGGTCAATGAAGCCATGTTCACATGCAATATTCTCTCCTAGAGTCTCTGCTTGGCCTTGGCTTCATCTTGAGCTTGCTTGATTGTTTCCTTGGCTAGCTCTTTCTTTTGTTTCAGTAGATGCTCTTATATGAGCATCTCTTGGGTCAATGGTCCATAATATTTCTTAAGTTTGCTTCCATTGACGTACCCTTCCATTTGCACACCCTCAATAGTTTCAATTCAGGCCGACCCTTGAGGGGTGATTTCGGACAGTCTAAATGGTCCCAACCCTCTGTACTCGAGTTTCTTTTTCTTGGTGCTTCCAACACCATACATGAGGACTAAGTCCCTCGTTTCCAGATCCTTTTGTTTCAGGTTATAGTAAAAAACCAATGCTTTCTTTGAAATTTCTTGACCATAAGCCCGTGTGATGCAATTAGCCGAGTTTCATCAAGTTTCTCTAAATCAATTAATCTTTTGGCTAATGCATTTTTAGTTAACCTTTCTTGCACCGCAACTCACAAGCTTGGCACACTAAGTACTCTATAGGCATCACTGCCTCAATGTCATAAGCTCGATGAAAGGGAGTATATCCCGTCGATGTTCGATATACCCACAGTCAGCTTATGTTCCCAATCCGTGTGGCTTCCTTCTAATGTTTTCTTCCTTCTAATGTTTTCATGAAGATAGTACACAATATCTTATTTGTACTCTCCGCTTGACCATTTGCTTATGGATAATAAGGTGATGACTTTCAGTGGACTACAAGGAATCCAGCAAGTAAGTGATCAATCACCTCATTAATGAAATGTGAACTCTGATCATCACTGACTAATTCCAATGGGCAGCCGAATCTAGAAATGATTTGTTCATATAAGAACTTAGCTTGGATTCATCTGGTACGGCTTTTGCCTCATGGGTTTGGATGTACCACTCAGGTGGTACACCCTTCATCTCTTTGCAGTTCTAGGCAAAGCAATTCTTAAATTCTTTGAGGAGAGTGATGAGTTCCTTTTCCTTAGCTAGAGTCAAGTTCTTAGCGATATAGACAGGTTTGGTTTCCTCCCTTGGCTCTACAATATAAATTTCTTTGTGGACGATCGTATGATGTGAACATACCATCTTCCTTTACTCTTTTGGTCGTTAGCTGCACCACTTTTCATTCGTCAATCGTGTATATCTTGAAATGGTTCGGCAAAATCTCTATATTAGCCTCGCAAGTCGACGTAATTCTTTCAATCATCACCAAGAGGTGGCTACTTCAACACAGAGAAGTTCAATAAGAGTCTATATGACTCAATTCTTGTACTTCATATAAATCTGCTTCATAAGAGCACTTAAATATGCATAAAAACATAAAAAGTGCATGGACATAAGAAGATAGGATCAGGTCC
The DNA here is from genome assembly GCF_041138505.1 of Cibotium barometz. Lineage (NCBI taxonomy): Eukaryota > Viridiplantae > Streptophyta > Polypodiopsida > Cyatheales > Cibotiaceae > Cibotium > Cibotium barometz. The sequence goes on along the minus strand of NC_141064.1, from coordinate 1,810,781 downwards.
TACTCAACATTTGACAAGAATCCTGCCACACAAAGGGACATCATCTCACAAGCCAATTACTTCAAATGATGAATGTCGCTTCAATGAATCAAATGAGGAACTGAGAATCACCATCTTGTTCTGATGATTAAGTCTACGTTCCTCCGAATCCTTCTCTCTCTTCTCTCCCATTATTAACATCTTTTAGTGTCTCCACTAACAAAAATCACATGTAACCTTGCCGATGATTGCCAAAAACAAATTGAGCCCAAAAAAAGGGGGACTCACATAAATCATTCGCAAAAAATCCCACCCACCACCCTGTTAGGTATTTCCAATAAACCACTAACCTCTTCATTCATTAACTAGCTTTTCTTATTTCTTCCGGAGGAACAAAGACCATTGAACGTCATTCAACATCAAAGCCATCGACAAAGCTTCTTTATTCTCCCCACACAAAGGTCTTCAACGCAATCACGACGAGGACACGATCGTCATCACAAAGGGGAGGATGTTAATCTAGTTCTAGTATTAACAAGAGCTACCACCATTATCTTACATCACAAAGTCACTGTAGATACACCAAAGGGTCATACATTCAAGATATGAAACAATAGTCCAAAGCTACAACTTGGACGGGCACTCGTAATGGTGTGAAGTCATAGGAAGACCCTTGTTTTGTGGGAGGGAATCGGCGGCGGCGGCGGCTGTGCCTCGTTAAAGGAGGAAAAAAGCGGTGATTCTATGGACCAAGTGCAAGTCTCTTCTTTGATCTAACCATGTGACTTTCGGGTTCGGTTGGATCAGTTTGGATAGTAAGACCTTGACTCGTTAGATCATTTCCCTCGTTAGAAGATTTACCTGGTGGAATTGCCCGTGCCTTTCGGGCGAGGGAAGTGTTTTTGGGCTCGGTTTTGGAGGAACCGTTGGGCCAGTCTCTTGTCCGGACATCCGTGAACGAGGCCTCCAGTGTGGATCCCTGCCTTGCAAGAGAGGCTGACGTTGCTTCCGCCACCAGCGCCCGCGGAGGGGGCGAGGGTCTCACACCATTGATGAAACTTGTTGATAAAACTTGTTGATGGAGCTAGACCCATTGGTCTTTTGAAGGATTTAAAAATCAAGATCCTTGGAACCACCTTTCGTAACACCTTTGTGGTGATGAACTTCGGCTGACAGCTAGTTTTGTATGATTGCATCCTTGGACGACCCTGCATGAGGGAGACAAAACTGATCCATGACTAGGATATCGACCACATCTACATTTAGAGAAAAGATCAAGTAGCCAAGATCAACCTACGCACTTGGAAGGTTCATCCCATGAGCAACCAACCGTTTGTAGAGGACTCCACCCGATCCACATAAAAGAGACTGACCAAGTTCCCAAACCTTTCAAAACCTTTCAGATGGCTCATAGATTTGTACAATATGACTTGGCCCAAAGGTCTCACCACAGAGAGCTAGGGACCTCGTATGACAGTCCAACCAATGTGAAGGAAATTAACCTAGTAGACCTAGGCAAAGACTTGAGGCCAATTTACATTGGGGATGACCTCTCAACCAATTAGAGACCAAACTCACCACTCTACTCACTGAATTCTAGGATTGCTTTGCCTGGTAGTACACGGATATGAAGGATGTACCTCTTGAAGTAGTCAAACACACCATTCCTATGGTTGATGGAGCAAGGTTGGTCAAGCAAAGAGCTTATCCTATGAATTCAAAGTACTCCAAGATGGACCGTGAAGAAATTGATCGACTTATAAACGCTAGATTTATCTATGAAATTGAGCACACGGAATGGGTATCACCCATAGTGATAATGCCTAAAAAGAACAAAAAGGTACGAGTGTGCGTGGACCTCAAAAATGTCAATGCTGCCACCATACGAGATCCCTATCCCTTTACCCTTCACAGAGCACGTGCTCAAAAGAATCATAGGAAAGGAAGCCTACATCTTCCTGGATGGATTCTCTAGATGCAATTAGGTATCGATGGATCCCAAAGATCAACATAAAGCTGCCTTTTCTCTACCGAATGAGGAACTTATGCATATTGCATCATGCCTTTTGGGCTGATCAATGCCCCATCCACATGGAATGCACATCTCGAATGTTTACAAAAGTTGTTAGAAAGATGTAGGCACTACCATATTTCATTGAACCCTCTCAAATGCTAGTTCTGGGTTAGGCATGGAGTTATCCTGGGACATATTTTGTTTAAATAAGAAATCTCCACTAATTATATCAAGGTGTGGCTCATCCTTGAGCCACCACCCCCACCAACCAACTTTAAGGGACGTGTTGGCTATTATTAGCGTTTCTTTTTCATGTATGCCGATATTGCTCGCCCCCTTTACGGACTCCTAATCCTCTTTGAGTGGATAGAGGAATGCCAACATGTGTATACCACCCTAAAGAAAGCCTTAGAAAGTGCTCCTATTCTGAGGTTCCCCAACTAGGACATCATCTTCCATGTCCACATTGATGTCTCTGCCTTTGCAGTGTGTGCTGGCCCAACCCGGTGAACATAAGATGGATTTCCCCATCAGCTTTGCCAGCCTGCTAACTCAATAAGGCCAAATAAAATTATACAACCACCGAGAGGAAAGGGTTAGCTATGGTATACACGGTCAAGAAGTTTTGCCATTATCTTCTGGCAACCAATTTTTTTTTTTGTAGACCATCAAGCTCTTCTATATCTGGTAAACAAACCCTGCACAATGAGAAGAATCACCAGATGGTTGTTGATCTTGCTTGAGTTTGACTTCACTACCATAGTGCGGAAGGGCTCACAGCATGTCTTGGTGGACCATATGTCACGCATCCTCGGTGAAGTCAAAATTTGATTTGATCAAGTCTACAGTGAGATCCAAGCTTTTCATCAAATCTGCAGGTGACTTTGGTAAAACAGAGATTAAGCATTCAATATTTGGTCAAATCTTGTGTTTCTTGGCTTAATCCTCTATTAGACTAATTGCTATTGATGGCCTTGAAAAGATTTGAGCTCATTTGAACTCCAAGGCCTCAGATCTGGGCTCCCCACATACTCTGTTTTTTGTATACAAAACAAAGAATTAATTTGCTAATCAATAATTAATCAGTGCTAATCACTGTATTTTGGTGCAATTGAGGGTTCAAATTAACCATTAGGTATCTGATACAGAACCCTATAACTTCAGATTGCAATTCAGAGATGGTTTGATACTCCAACCATTCCGTACAAATTGGTTACCCTTGATTTAATGTAATTTTTGGTGATTTTAGCTGAGTAATCATCTCCTAAACACCAGATTGAGTTGTAAAAGGGTAGACACTGCCCTTAAATCTTGAAATTGGATCAAGAGGTAAGACCCCCTTCACATTATCATGAGTATAGCACAAGAAATAGCCAAATTTAATGGGGAGCAGTTTTACACATGGCAGATAAAAACCATGTATCTGCTCATGAAGAAAAATTTGTGGGGGCTAGTTGAGGGAAGAGATGAATGCCCAGAGGTGAGAGGGAAAAATGAGTGGAAGAGCAAGAATGAAAAAGCATTGGGACTTATTGCACTCAGTTTAAATGATGAAATCATCACATCACAGGGATACAATGGGTAAAAGATGCATGGGATGAACTCAATAAATTATTTGGCACACAAGCTAAAAATTCAAAGATAAATCTGTTAATGCAATTCTACAAATTGGATATGAAGGAAAGTGAACCTTTAATCACACTTGAACAGATATAAAAGCATTAAGCAACAATTGGCAGCTATTGGCAAAAAGTTAGAAGATGATGAGGCACTAGCAGTGCTTCTGAAGAGTGTGGACAAAGGTGAATATGAAAACATTGTAGCAACACTAAAGAATGTACCTGAATTGAAGCTACATGAGATAGAAGGAGCTCTACTAGAGCAAGAGAGCACAAGCAAAGAGAAGAAATGGCTCGACTCAAAAGCAGAAGAAGAAAAAGCATTCTTCACCCGAGGAGGATTCTCTCGAGGACGAGGATGAGGACGAGGACGAGGAAGAGGCAGAGTAGGAGGAAGGACCTTCACTTGCCACAACAACTGTGGAAAGCCAAGACACATGGCTACAACAAACCCAGTGGAGAAGGAACGACATCACAAACTTCATGGAGGCTCCTAAGGAAGTGGAGTTGGATCATCTTTTCTGAGAGAGAGAGAGAGAGAGAGAAACCCCACAACCCAATGTAACCTGCCCCAACAGAGTAAAACCACCTCTGAGCCACCGATGATGTAGGCCACATGGTAGATATATGTGTGAGCACTTTAGTCAAGGTCATGGGCACTTGTAGTAGCCTTGGACACATAGAGAGAGAAAGTGTCAAGGACTATGAGTTTAGGGACTTGAGGCACTGGTCGTGGACCAATTTCTGTTGCTGTTACGTAAATTCCAATTCAATTTATGAGTTTTTAATTTTTGAAGTTCCTTCAACATAATATTAACAAGCGAAAACATTATTTCCCACATTTACTTTAAAATTTTTAAGCAATTTCTGTTGCTGTTACGTAAATTTATAATAGCGCTCTGATACCAACTGTGAGATCCAACTGCCCCCTCTGCGCACCGGGGATTCCTGGATGGTAGCAGTATAGCGAAAGTAGCTTCCTCATGCGCGGGGCAGGGTTTCCCACTCGGGGCCTCACCCTCGAATGTCTGGGCAGCACGAGAATAAGCTGGTGGTGGTCATTCTGAAAACCGAACCCGGGAGAATTTTCCATGCCCGGAAAACGGGGACGATTCCACCATTTTGAATTTCTTAACAAATTTTTCTAACGAAGTCAAGACTAAACTAACCTTCATCTGAATAAACCAGATAGAAGGGAAACTATAACAGGCTTAACTTGAAGGAATTAACGCTTTTTTCCTAGTTGAATTAGGCATAGCCGTTGATCTATTCATTTGAGAAGTCTTCAGGTTATTATTTAACTATTCGAGTCATAAGCGTATTTCTATTGATCAATTTTATTATTAAAACTCTACTGATTCTAGCCTAATCCCATCCGGCCCATGGGTTTAGCCATCGCCCAACCATTGGAATTGGTAGAACCAGACAAGTACTCACCCACCCATAATTGAAAGCCTTTCTTAACTTTTGCTTTAGAATACAGATACTCACACACTCCTCTTTAAACTTTAATTTATAAAACAATCCATTGACAAACAAATGGTTACAGATGTCATAACTCAAAATTTTCATTCAATCCTTGTTTCTCACAAAACAGTATTACTCTGGACGACTAGCGGGTCAGCAACGAGATCTAGTAAAACAGATTACAATAATTTTCTCGTCATCATTCATATATACATCTTTCACGACATACGCATGGGTGTCCTAAGAACCACGAGCCTGTGCATCGCCTGGTCAGAACCCTCTAGGATCCTCCTTAGGTGTCATGGCACTTCACTCAGGGACCGCTTCGTCGGTCCTCACCCATCGTACCGGAAGCACACCATTTTATACCATACCCAGGCTGGTCAAGACCTGGGCAGGTTTTTGCCGCATGAGCCGTCCTTTGAACACTCCCCGCCAGCTGCAAAATCGAACTTCCCTTAGAAAAACACATATACCAAATGCTCCCTCTTTAGCATTATGGCGTAAGACATTCCTTTAAGAAAACAGGGTTTCTATGCAAGTTTTCACTTTTGATTTTCTTTTGAATACAGTATATCTTAATTCCGTATCATCCCAAGACTTTTAGATCACAGGTCTGGATTCCCAAGCAGAATTCCTTGAATTCTGAATTCTTGATCCTTAGATCAAAATCAAAGGTCTCAACTTAGTTTCAGATTCGATGGGTGATTTGAGTGTAGATTACTGAACTGGTCACATCGTCTATTCTTGAAATTGACGAAGGAGTTATGTCTTGGTCATAGTCTGATTCAAGGGATTGAGTCTGGGAAGGTTCTCCCTTAACTATCTTTATCGAAAGGTAATATTTCAATTACTACTTTACTGAATTTCATTCATTGAGTATTTGCTTAACTGAATTCAAAACTAATTACGAATTCCTATGAGGGATAAATTAATCATTTAACTAAAATTTCGACTTTGATAGATTTTTTGAATTTTCTCATTATCATCCTAGAGAATATGAAACGATAAAAATTTCTTTCCCCAGAGTATTTACTTAATTCATTTACCCATATTCATGGGATTTAAACAAGGATTAAAGAGAACTCTTGTTTTGATGTAAAAATTATGTATGCATCATTTTATGCATAAAAATCAATATTGGTGAAAGCAACACTTTTGTTAAAAAAAATCTTTTATGCATCATTTTATGCATAAAAATCAATATTAGTGAAAGTAACACTTTTACAATTAAAAAAATTCTTTTTTTGCATCATTTTATGCATAAAAATCCATTTTAATGAAAGTAACACTTTTATAATAAAATCGTTCTTTTATGCATCTATCTATGATTAAAAATCCATTTTGATGAAAGTAACACTTTTATAATTAATTTTTTTTCTTTTATGCATCTATTTATGCATAAAATTCATTTTGATGAAAGTAACACTTTTATAATAAAAAAAATATTCTTTTATGCATCTATTTATGCATAAAATCCATTTTGATGAAAGTAACACTTTTATAATTAAAACAAATATTCTTTTATGCATAAAATCCATTTTGATGAAATTAACACTTTTGTAATACAAAATAATAATCAATATGCATCTTTCTATGCATAGAATTTAATTCTATTAAAAAATCACTCTTTTATAATAAAAAAATAATCAATATACATCTTTCTATGCATAGAATTTAATTCTATTAAAAATCACTCTTTTATAATAAAAAAATAATCAATATGCATCTTTCTATACATAGAATTTAATTCTATTAAAAATCACTTTTCTATGCATAGAACTTAATTCTATTGAAAATCACTCTTTTATAATAGAAAAATAATCAATATGCTTCTTTCTATGCATATAACTTAATTCTATTGAAAATCACTCTTTTATAATAAAAATAATCAATATGCATCTTTCTATGCATGAATGAAAATGACACTTTTAGAATACACAAATGATGGGGATTACTCTTTTTGATTAATATAAGATGAAATTTATTTCACAATTTTTTAGAAAATTTTGCCATAACCTCCTTTGTATGGCTGACCATTTTTCAAATTTTCTAACCTTAATCTACTTAGGAATTATCCCCAATTGGTTTAAAGCATTCTAAACTAATCAATTTTCACTTTTAAGAGAGAAACAATATGAAAAGTTTAATTCCAACAATTAGATCACTTAACTAGGATAAATAAGGGCTGATTTTAAGAATGAGAGAGGGGGAAAGCCTTTCCAAGAAGGCATAGCATCTGTTTATCATTTTAAGATAACAAACAATTTAGAAAACCATTAAAAGAGTAAAGAAAAATATAAGATGTCTAACTTACATGAATTCTCAGAGCTTTCCTTTGGCTTGATGGTTTGAGGGATCTACTCTTGTTTGCAACAAGAGTGGCCACCAAATCTTTAGAAGAGGGAATGGTCAAAAACTAGTGAATTATTAAGAAATTCAGAGTTCTTGGCTCTTGGGAGGAGTAGAGTAACAGTGCATAAAACACTATTAAGCTTCAACAAAGGGGGAGGCTTCTATTTAAAGGAAAAAGTGAGCTTCTAACCAAGCAAATTGATTCTAGAATTTTCCAGATCAGTTTGGTCAATTTTTGACCATTTTTAGGTCAATTGAGCTTACTTTTTGGAACTAGACTTGAATTAGGAGAGAGGAGAGATGAAATATCTCAATTTTTGATAATTTTAAACTCCACCACACATGTGAAGTAGGCGCCTCCTTCATGAGGGGGGAATTCCCATTGTGAGGTGTCAAAAATCCATTTTTTTTAGTAATTTCTTTGGTCCTTAGTCCACTCTTCATACTTGATTTCTAATGCACCTTGTGAAAATCTTTTTGAACTTTTGTTTCGGGGGAACTTATTTTAATAAGAAGAGATATTTTTCCATCCAAAAATATTCAAAATCTGAATAACCTCTCTCTAGGCCAAAACAGACAGAAACAAGATCTTTTATATTTCTGAAGAGGGGATTGATTTTAGGGGAAGATACTGGATATCTTGAGAGGCTAGGTAGGAATCTTACAAGAGACAACCATGCAAGGGTCGAAGTCGGATATGTGCACTTAGCTAACCCTGCTGATGAGATGAGGGTTAACTCCCCAATGTGAGGCCGCTAGGGCCTCACTCCACCTCCACTTGTGTCACTCAAGTAGGTAGATAGCAAGAAGGAAAGGTCAACCTTCACTCCATGCCACATGCATGCAAGAGGAACCTTGGTAGAGAGCAAAGAGAGTGGAGAAGAGAGGAGAAGCTAGATCATCACCATCCCTACAAGCATACACAAGAACAATCAAACATACACAAGAACAATCAAGCATGCAAGCAAGCAAGCAACCACAAGCAAGCATGTATCCACAAGCTCATAAGAGTGTGTGTGTGTGTGTGTGTGTGTGAGAGAGAGAGAGAGAGAGAGAGAGAGAGAGAGAGAGGAAAAACTCAAATGAGACTAATGGGATTGTCCCTTTTCATATTTCCTAAAATTTCTTCATAAGAGCTCTTGGTTTACAATGGCCAGCCGCCCATTTACAAATGGGGGCCCAAAACTAGTCTTCCTAGCTCTATGTACAACTCTTTTCTATGACTGGCATTACACAAGCCGTAAGCTCTCGATCATCCCATGTCTCTTTAACAGGTAATCTACAACACTATTCATGCCATGATCTTGGAGAGCAATCTATATTTAAAAAAAACTAATTACATTTGCAACAACTAATGGTGCTTTAGTGATAATAGGGTATAATACTGGTGTAGTGGTATGGTTCCAAGCATCAACTTCATAAATTATGGGTTTGTAGTATACTATCCATCATGAGGCACCTGCAGAGTAAAGGATGGATTTGCATTGAATCCTTATGTGTCTGCTTTTGTTTATAAGGTTGTAAACAAGGTATGTGCATGGCTAGGGAAATCAACAAATGTTGAACTTCAGAACTTGATGCATGCTTATAATGTTGCAGATTTGAAAGTGTTACGAATCTAGTCAATTTGATGGCTATGTAGAGGCCAAGTGATGGAAAGATTAGCTCCCTTAATGCTTGATATTTTGGAGCAATGGAGAATGCATGAGAAAAAATGGCACAACTATGCTATAATCTTTCAAGGGCAGGTTATGATGCATCTTCTAGCCAATGTTCTCGTGGAATTGAAAAAGTTGAATTTAGAGTTTCTAGAGGGAGAATATTGATATGTTACAATGATTGGAGCCTATTTATATTTGAGATTTGAGAAATCACCCAGAAGATATATATCTTATAAAGGCCAATGTGGTGTTGGTTCAAAATAGCTTACTAAGTTTTTATATATGTCAAAAGATGGAACTCTAACATATGTTGATTCTAATGGGCTTACTCTCATGAGCATGTATTAATATTTATTCAAGTTTTGAAATTAGCTAAAAGAAAGAAGAATTAAGCAAGAGCTTTAAGTGATTTAGTATAATACAACCCTTGCCACAAGAAGACCCAACCCCAAAATACAAGAAGCACATCTAAGGGTGGAAATGACTAGTCTCAATAACTTGGCCAAGGCAGCAATAAAATTAGTACCAATGTACATATATGAGCAAGTGAAAAGAAAAGGGAAAGGTTTGAAAAAGAAAATGAATATCTCAAAGCATAATTTACAAGATGCCCAAAAAGAGTAGAGGTAGACACGAGAAGAAGACAAGGGAGCTATTAAGGGAACAAGTATAAACAATGACATAAAATGAGAAAGTGTTAGAAGAAAGAAATGAAATTAAACATGCCTATCTCTAGTTGCAAAGAAGAGTGGCTAGGGCCTATCCTGATCAAGGGATAAGGACAATAAGAAAAGAAGGGGGATTGTTTATCAATACAGATCTGCTTAGTAAAGAGAATGTGGGGGAGAGGGAGAGCTTAAAAACCTAGCAAGCAAACACACACACAAGAGAGAGCAAGACACACGAGAGAGATTGTTAGTTGAATTTTCTTCTATCTTTGTCTTCTCTACTCAACCAACATAACATAAAGATAAGAGCACACACTATATGGGTTAGTACTCAACTACTACAACTACTACAACATACAAGAGTTGGTCCATAATGTGAACCCGACTAAATGAGCTCGCGCTATAACTATGCCAGTCTCTAGTAATCCAAAATGGCTATCACATAGCCTGTCATCCCACTGGCCACATATCACCCATAATCTCACCAACCATGCCAGTGATGTAGATGCAGAAGCTATCACCCATGTGGGTCATCAATGTCCGCCGTAGCACTAGTTGAGCTTGATATCTCAACACTCCCCCTCGAGCTCAACTCCACACACTACAATCCAAGGAAGCTCCTAAACTTGTGGAGCTTCTCTATGCCCAATGCCTTCGTTAAGATGTTAGCCACCTGATCCTCTATGCTGACATATACCAGATCTACATCTCCTGAACCTTCTCCCTCACAAAGTGATAATGCACCTCAATGTGCTTTGTTCTAGCATGATATATTGGGTTATTAGCCAACTATATGTTGCTCATGTTGTCACAATATATGACAATTGCCCTATCCATGGGGTCTCCCATGTCACCAAGTAGTTTCTGAAACCAAGCTACCTCTCACAAGAGCTGCCATAGCAGCACCCCTGTGCTCTGCCTCTGTACTCAACAAGGTAACTGTTGGCTGCTTCTTACTGCTCCAACTCACAGTAGTACTCCCAAATGAGAACATAAAACCACTGGTAGATCTCCTATCTGCAATACTACCAGCCCAATCAGCATCTGTGTACCCATGCAACTATATCTATGTACCAGCCTTATAGAAAAGTCCATAATCAATTGTGGACTATGGTAATAAGATACTCCTCGATCTTGTTTGACTATGCTTTGGGTGCTTGCTTCAAGCCATACAAGGCTTTGTGTAACCTGCACACAAAATCTGGGTGTGCATCACTCTCATAACCTGCTCTGGTGGCTACATCATGCCCACTTCTTCTTGCAAATCACCATGCAAGAAAGCATTCTTTACATCCATTTGATGTAAATACCAACCCTTCACTATAGCCATAGCAATGACAACTCTCATGGTTGCCATTCTTGCAACTGGGCTGAATGTCTCCTCATAGTCTATGCCATAAGTCTGCGCATAGCCCTTGGCAACCAATCTTGCCTTGTACCTGCTCACTGAACCATTAGCATTGTGCATGACTTTATACACCCACCACTTACAATTGCCTTCTTTTCCTTAGGCAAAGGCACTAACTCCCATGTTGCATTTACATCCACCAATGCTGCCATCTCCTCATCCATGGCATCTTGTCATTCCTTATTTCTAATTGCCTGCTCAAAGCAAGTGGGCTCAACCTCTTGTATTGCTTTTACCATGTAAGTATAATGATGGGTTGTATATCCATCATATATCCAACAAGGTATTGCTTTTACCATGTAAGTATAATGATGGGTTGTATATCCATCATATATCCAACAAGGTATTGCTTTTACCATGTAAGTATAATGATGGGTTGTATATCCATCATATATCCAACAAGGTATCTAACCATTGTAGACTTGCGTACACTTGGTTCACTGCTAGGTGTCCTCAAAACAGCCCTAGTTCTCCTTACGCTAGGAGTAACCAACCACAGACGGAATGTCAAGCTCCTCATCAAGGCTCTGCTAAGAGCCACTAGAGTCACCATCCACATATGAGTGACCTGCTGACAGATCAGGCACAAAAGGTTGATCTATCTTTTCCTTCCCTTTCCGTGATACATGTGTACTTACATCATTCCTCAACCTACCTGACCATGGGCTAACATTGGATCCACTACTCGAAGACTCCCTAGGTCCACTCAGTACATGTGATTGCTACTCTACATGTGGTGCAACATCAACACTTCTTACATCTGTATCTTCTATTTCTTTCACTATTGGTGCATACTAGCTACTCATCTCATCGAGGACAACATCTTTGCTTACTCGCATCTCATGAGTGGTAGGGTTATAGCATCTATAACCTTTTTTCTCCATAGCATAATCAATGAAGATGCATTTCTCTGCCTTTGGATCCAACTTTGTTCTCACTTCATCAGGAACATATACATATGCAATACACCCAAACACTTTCAAGTGAGACACATCCGGTCTTATGCCTGTAAACTTCTATTCTCAGGAGTCATACCATGAGCAACTGCATGGGTGTCCTATTCATAATATACATAGCAGTTTCTACTGCTTCTACCCAAAAGTAATGTGGCATATTCTTTTCAGCCATCAAGGCACGTGCCACTTTTGCAATGTGCTTGCTTTTCCTTTCTACAACACCATTCTGTTGCGGAGTGTACCTGCACGTAAACTGCCTCTTAATTCCATGCTTTCTCAAGAAATCACTGAACTCATTGGAGAAATATTCTCCCCCATCATCTAATCTTAGGAATTTTATTTGCATGCCTTTTTCCTTCTCAACCAAGGCTTTAAATCTCTGAAAGTGAGCAAACACCTCACTTTTCTCCTTCATGAAATAAACCCACAGTTTCCTAGTGTGGTCATCAATGAATGTAACATAGTACCTGCAACCTGCAATTGTTGTAGTCTTGGTCGATCCCTATACATCTAAATGTACAACATCCAATGCCTTGCATTGACATGCTTTTCATGTGGAAAAGCATGTTTGGCCTGCTTACCAAGTTGGCATGCTTCACATACCTTATGCATACCGTAAACCTTAAACTTTGGCATGCTTCACATACCTTATGTTTGGCCTGCTTACCAAGTTGGCATGCTTCACATACCTTATGCATACCGTAAACCTTAAACTTTGGCAAACTTGCAATAATATTTTGGGCTCGCATAGACTTTAGTCGCTGTACATTTACATGACCAATCCGTTTGTGCCATATGTCAATATCTACAATGACACCTGTTCCATGCGCAAACATGGTTGCCTTTATCTTAGGCATGTTCACATCCAAAGTAAACATCCTGCCATTTTTGTTACCCTTTGCAACTAAGTGACATTTATTTTTGAAGTCTTCCACAAAACATCCTTGAGGATTAAACCTCACTTACAGACCCTTCTCAACCAAACCACATTCTTTGTAATATTTGGAACATGAAGTACATCAGCCAAGTACTTCATTTTGCCATCCTGCATAGACAATGGCACTTTACCAACATGCACAATGGGATGCGTAGTATCATCACTTGTTTCTACATAACCTGGTTTTTTCATTTTCTATACATCTCTAAGCCACTCAGCATGATTGGTCATGTGGTTAGATGCGCCAGAATCCACATACCATATATCTTGAGATCCTAACACATCCCCTGTTATGGAACTAAGCATGTGCTGCATCATAAACAACTGCTCACTTCTGTCATCACCTCCATGTTTGCTAGATGATGCATAGTTGCCTTGCTGCAACTTCCCACTTTTAATGTCATTCTGCTTTGTATAGCAGTCCTTTTACTATCATTCTACTTTTTATAGCAGTCCTTGTTGGCCACCACCTCGGCCTCAACCACGGCCTCTACCTGAATTAGAGTAGAATGCCTATTCCGATGTGTTCTTACTTTGTGAAGAAGAATCCTCACCTAAAAGCCTTTTCTTCTATGATCAGCATAGATATCAAGTCCCAAAAGTTGGGAATATTCTCCCTAGTTGTAATGGAGGTCTTGAATGGCTTGTACTCTTTGCCAAGCCCATTCAGAGATAGACACTCACCAAATCATCATCCTCCACCACTGATACATTGATAGACCCAATGGATTCAACAATGCCCTTGATATTTAAGGCATATTCATTGATGGACATGCTTTTCTTTTCCATAGTATGCAACTCTTGCTTTAACTGCAACTTCCTTGCCTTTGTGTTAGTCTAGAACATCTGAACCAGATTCTGCCAGTAATTGCTAGAGTGTTTGCATCTTGTATGTGTCCTATCATAGTGTCTATGACACTAATTGAAAGCCAGTACATGACTTTTCTTGCACCCTGATTCCAATCCTTGAATACCTTTATATCTGTAGGAGTGGCATTCTCCTCAGATAACTCTGGAGGCTCCTCATTGTCTCCTTCTACATAATCCCAAAATCCTTTACCTATTAGGAAATTGGTCATTCTGAACTTCTAGGCGGCATGGAAGTTATTCTTATCCAGCTTCTCACTAATAATCTGATTAATTCCGTTAGACATGTTTTCTTGCAGCAATCAAATAACCTGCAAATAGACAAATTCTATATGCAACCTGTAATACAGCAATATCTCTTGTAACTATCTACAGAAAGCAGTGGTACTGCAGCACAGCTTGTGTGTCACCCAAATGTGACCAGAGTACATGTACATACACCCAATATCAATAATACATGTGCAAACCCTGTCTGCACTTCCAAAATGTACTACTGCATCTGCAATAACTAGATTTCGAGGAGAAACAATTCTCTACCAGAACTTCTAGAAAACTGCTAAAAATACCTTACAGTGATGAAACGGGGCCCGTAATGCACCTGAAATGCGAATCTGGCTAAGAAAATATCATCCAATATAGGACAGTATACCTACCTTGTAGCTCCGCTCCCACGAAGACAGCTCCTCAATCGGAGATGTATAGCTCCCAAAGCTACTGAGGGGGTGTTGTACCTAAACCAAGAAGGGGAAAGAGATGATGGTGCTCTTACCCATGTAGTACCTCTTCCTTCCTTACTTGTTCTTGCCTCTTGCTTGCCTCCTTAGCTCTCACACAAACCAGATCTGATACCATAAAGAGAATGTGGGGGAGAGGGAGAGCTTTAAACCCTAGCAAGCAAACACACACACACACACACACAAGAGAGAGAGCAAGACACATGAGAGAGATGGATAGCTGAATTTTCTTCTATATTCTCAACCAACATAACATAAAGATAAGAGTACACACTATATGGGTTAGTACTCAACTACTACAACATACAACAGTCCATAATGTGAACCTGACTAAATGAGATGGCACTATAACTATGCTAGTCTCTAGTAGTCCAAAATGGCTGTCACACAGCCTATCATTCCACTGGCCGCATATCACCCATAATCTCACCAACCATGCCAGTGATGTAGATGCGGAAGCTATCACACCCAGGTGAGTCATCAATGCCCGTCGTAGCACTAGTTGATTACAATATCTCAACACTTAGGCCACTGGTGCAAATATGAAAGATGATATATTCAAAATTGGCAAGATCCCAACCAAAACATTATCCCTAGATACAAAGGAAAAGAAATCTTGTTAGAAGAAGAATTGAGAGCGGCAACTATTTTAATTGAAGATGAGGAGGAGGAAGCTGGAGATGCAAAAGGACATGAGAATTGAGAAAAGATTCTATAAGTTTTTGAATCAAAGACTTTTGAGGAGGAATTTCAAGACTCAAAAGTAATACCAAAGAAGATGAGGACAAAAATCAGGGGGATGACAACAATGAAGACGAAAAAATTTCAGCTTCAAATGATAACGATCATGATGACCTTGTGTGAGCATAGCTCTTCATTGACCCACCAACAGTTTGGGATTTTGAACTTGGGTTCTTTTGGATCAGTCTTTTCTTCTTTATGGCCTTGGTTATAGATAGGTGTACTATTTGAGGTCCTCTTGGGGATCTAGATAGTGTAATTACCATCACAATAGCCTTGTGCATGTACCACACATTTGAATCAAAGACACCAAAGAAGATGAGGACAAAAATTAGGGGATGACAACAATGAAGACGAAAAAATTTCACCTAATGAACACTAAGTTTTTTAAGACAATGTTATGGCTAGCTCTAGTATCAACCAAAGCTAACTTCTATCAAAACCTTATCTCCATGGTCATGCCCTACCTAATTTTTATTCCCAATCTCCCTCTTCCAATTCCATAACCCGGGCCATGTTTATGGGGATTCCATGTTTTGAGAGCTTCTCCTCTCTCTTTTTGGCTTCTTGCTAGAGCTTCTCTCTTTTTTGCCTCCTTTTTTAGGTGAATTTCTTTAAGGGCATTTTTTGTAAGGGATCCATTATAGTAGTGTACTATTGAAATATCCCTCCATCTTGACACCATCAAGTGTCTCAATAATGCACATTGCATCTTGGGAGATGCAATTTTTGTAACTATGAAGGGACCTAGTCCTCTCTATACTTGAGCTTACTCTTTTTGTTTTTTGTGTTTACTCTTCTTGTTTTTTTGTGTTTACTTGAGCAAAATGGCATGTCCTCAACACTAATCGATAGGTGATAGCCTCTTCATTACCTATCCCAATTGAGATCAAACCTTGTTGGTGTAACCACACTTGAGGATTCACTAATTAACTCTACTACTAATTCCTCATCTTCTAGCCCTATTAACTCTTGTAAAGAAGCTCACCCAGAGCACACCACCATAAGATTTCAATTCCCAAGTTCTTATCATCACCAAGGTCAACAATGATGTGTACCCAAATGTGTGGTACATGCACAAGGCTATTGTGATGGTAATTACACTATCTAGATCCCCAAAAGGACCTCAAATAGTGTATGATTTAAATGGTATGGGCATGCCATTTGTTTAGAATGGCCGTGGCATTTGAGGTTGATGTTGGAACGGCTGTGGAAATGCTGAAGTAGAATGGTACGGCCGTGGAAAATTTAGAGGAGAATGGTACAGCCATGGCATTTCGAGTGGAGGTTGATACGGCCGTGGCAATGCTGAAGTTTTGAATAGTATAACCGCAAAGTCAAAGGAGAATGGTACGGCCATGGTAAATAGATTTTTTTTAAGGGCACCTTGCAAACAATTTTTGTACCCATGGGCGATGTTGCTAACACCCCATTGCGGGTTTTGTACTAACTCCAGGCCCAATTCACCAAATGGAGGAGATGGTTCCAATAGGTGATGGTGAGAGGCTGGGATTTCCTTGGGGAGTTCAGAGGTTGGTAATGAGGGAGTAGCTGAGAATGGAGAGGTTGGTAATGAGGGAGTAGCTGAGAATGGAGAGGTTAAGAGCTGATTGTTGGGAATACTACAAGGTAGCTTGGTAATGATAGGTGGGGGAGTAGCCAACATCGACAATATATCATTTAAATCATACACTCATACCATTCACAAGTGTATGCATGTTTCTTGGCAATGCCATGCCCGTACCATCTTTTTGCCACACGATCATGTCCTTCTAAAAACTATAAATATGGGCCCACCCCTCTCATTTCCTCGCTTTCTTCTTTCAACCTACCCAAAAAAAATTTCTTGACCTTTCCCTTTCTGTCCATCCTCCATCACCCATGGCCAAAACTTTCGACTCTTCCCTAGAGGTCTACAAGCCGGGGGGGGACACTTCAAGGAGTACGGCCGCCACCCGCCAACCCACTTGTCACATCTGGGGGAGCACTTTATGAAGAAGGTCAACGTGGTCACACGGTCCACTCCCTTATGAATAACAATCATAAGGTTGAGCGTAAGCTTTTGTGTTATAGGCAGACCTTGCTATAGAGTTATTGCTACTTATCCAGCCATTGCAGCCCCAGCCCACCCTGGAGCAGCTTGGGCTTGTCGAGCTACCAACTATGGAGCCTTGGGGACCCAACTTGTATAATTTTCTATACTTTATAGAGACATATGATGCCAACCAGGCAACAGGCCAAGTGCTAGATATTGATGTGGACAGGTACACAGCCCATCTCACTTTGCCGACCTGGTCCGAGAAGCCCTCCACCTCCCCAAATTGGAACAACCCTACGTGTGGCTCACCAACCCCCCAAGAGATTGACTCACAACACTTTCAGGGGCAGCACCACCAAGGATGGAGTAGAGTGGGGAAATATTACACAAGAGGAGCTCGTAATGCCAACCAAGGCACTCTCCTTTTTACTAACAAGAGGAGCTCGTAGTGCCAACCAAGGCACTCTCCTTTTTACTAACAACACGATGGAAAGATCAATTTAGTAGCTGCAGCCTTTCAACATTGGCCAGAGTCCGTGGCCAGAGTCCACCAGGGGAATGCCTATCAACTAGGCTGCATATTTGCATAAGGAGATGTATAAAGAAATCTATTTTTATTTCATGCCCCGTGGGATGGGAGGCGCTCCCCAGGGTAGTGCAGCTCATAGGGCCAGTTGCAGTCTCTCTACCCCCCCCAATCCTCTCCCACCTCTCCACCGGCCAAAGAGCCAAAGAGCCATCACCCATAACCTGAGAAGAAAGAGCACCTTCCCCCCCAATCCAACCAGGGCCCCACCACAGAAGAACTGGAAGCTATCGAAGCCCAATGCAAGGTTGCAGAGGAGGAGGTACAATGGCAGTCATTTGTAGATCAGAATCTCTTTGAATCCCCCCCCGTGTAGGATATTCTTTATTCCCTCATCACTCAGAAGCTATCCCCTCATCTCCTCCCTCGTCACACATCAACATGGTGGAAACCCTCTGTGGGCATGCACTGGCAGTTTCAAATCCCGCGAAGCATATGCCGAGACCATTCGTGCATCACATGGGGAAGTGCTAGACTTTGCCCAGGGCTTCTCCCACATAGCCTGCGAGCTCATCACGTAGATGATGGACTGTATCTATCGCCAGCAGCAGCAGGAGATTGCTACACTAGCGCAACACTAAATGTTGCTTGCGATGATGAAGGCTAAAGAGATGTAGAATGCAGAGGACCTTTATACATCCACACTCAACAACATTCATCTCTAGCAGGCCCTCGATGAAAAGGAGAAGCTACTGGGCAATGCCCTCTCTTCCATTTTCAAGCTCCAGCACCATCTCTAGGCCACACAGGAAATAGCATAGTGGGCTAACCATGAACTCTGTCTTGTCCAAGCCATAAGACATGACTTCCAGCAAAGAGCCACAACCGCGGAAGAGGCCCTCAACAGAACCACCCTCGACTTCCATTGCTACTGCGAGATTGTAGAGGAGACACTCAACCACAAAGAAGCACACTTGGAAGCCATGGAAGCAAGAGCCACACAACCACCACCCACACCCTTTGGCCCTACCTCCAGCGCAATAGAGAAGAAGGTTGATGCCCTAATGGTGGAAACATCAACAAAGCTCCCTCTCCTCGCCATACCTCCCCAGAGCCCCTACTAACTCCTTACAGACTTTTTCCAAATTCCTTTTGTAACACCTTCAGAAATAGCCTGCAGAAAAGGAAAAAAATTCCTGAATTTTTTTTTCATCTTGAGACAATGATGGAAAATAAACTAAATGAAACCATTAGAGACTTTATCCTTCGGATAAAAGTCTCGGACTCATGATGTGAGTCATGGGAAAAATTACACAATTCTTAATTGAAAAGATGTTTCATAATGGCCTTAAAAAATAACACCTTACACAACTTGATCATTTTATCCAATCTAAAAACATTTGATTAATGTTGTAAAGAAGCAAGTCTTCCGGTGGGTCGGTAAAAATCTAGATGATGGCTACTCTCTTTCTCTCTCTCTTGAAGGCGCCCATGAAGAATACCGACTGTTGGGGACTGTTTTGGAGGCTTCCATCGCGAAGAAATACTGAAGGCAAGGGTATTTAATCATTTATTATGATTTCTAGCCATTGTACTTGTTGTACCAGTCTTTGCACCTGTTGTACCAGCCATTGTATTGGCTGTACCAATCCTTGTACTTGTTGTACTTGCTGTACCAACCACTGTACCTGTTGTACTAGTCATTGTACATGATGTACCAACATTTGTACTTGTTGTACCAGTCATTGTACCGACTATACCAACTACTATACCTGTTGTACCAACCACTGTACCGGCTGAATGGAGAGTTGTACTTGTTGTACCAGCTCTATTGCATGAAGACCCGTGGTTTTTGGGAAAGAATCAGTATCTACAGGGAGGTATATGGATTATATTGTCGGCTCGACATTTCTACAGCCTATATTCCGGCTTGGTTGCCTCGTGTTGGGCTGTGTTATGGCATTTGTATATGGATAATCCGGCATCTCCTGTGGGGAGAGTAAGGCCTTCAAAGCTTGTACATGATATTATT
Organism: Cibotium barometz; assembly: GCF_041138505.1. Classification (NCBI taxonomy): domain Eukaryota; kingdom Viridiplantae; phylum Streptophyta; class Polypodiopsida; order Cyatheales; family Cibotiaceae; genus Cibotium; species Cibotium barometz. Next base: position 1,790,779 of record NC_141064.1, on the reverse strand, counting down.
CTCCTTGGGTAATAAAATACTCCAAGGGGGGTGATATTATTCTCCTTGGGTAATAAAATACTCCAAGGAGGGGGGTCGGCCCATTCCGGCCTCTATGTGGTGTCACATGTGCAAGATCCTTTTTCAGCATTTGTGGATGTTTTGTCCAGCTTTTATGTTTTATGCAAAGTGATGATGGAAATGTGTTAAGTTGTGGCCATGTTTAAATGTTTTAATATGGTGGTATGACTGGTGTTAAATTTGCATGAATATCTGGCTAGGAGGCCTGAGAACTCTTTTCCCTGGTACCCAGGACAAAACCTAACCAAATTCTAAATTAGATTCCATCACTACAGTGGTTGGGCGGTTGGCTAACCCATGGGACTAGATGAGGTTAGGCTGGACTGATGGATCCGTAAAATGAGACTCCTTTCTGTTATTACGTCCCAGATAGTAATTGTTCTATGGATAGGAATCAACGGTTGTGCCTCTTGATGGTTGGGAAAAAAGCATTGATCTCTATGATCCAAGTGCAAGTTTCTTCCTTGATCTGGCCGAGTATCTTTATAGGTGCGGTCGGATCAATTTGGTCAGTAATGATCTTGACTACGTTAGAGTAAAATTTTATCCTGGAGAAATCGCATGTGCTTTCTGGGCAAGAGAAGTTTTTTCGAGTTCGGTTTTGGAAGAACCGAGGAATTAGTCACTTGTCCAGATATCCGTGGATGAGGCCCCGAGTGTGGGACCCTATCTCGCACAAGATGTGCTACTTCCGCTACTAGCACCCCGAATCCGTTGTGCGGTGGGGACAGGGATCTTACAGTTGGTATCAGAGCAAATTGGCTAATGAGGATCAACTGTGAAGCCAAAAATGTCAAAAGTAGCAGTAAAAGGTTGGAATTGTTTAATGAAATTCATACAAATTGGTATTCAGACTAAAATTCATAAGTTAGTAATTGGGTCTTCAAATGGAAGTACCGCAATTGTATGGAATCCCTGACTTGCTTGAGGCCTAGACATGATGGTATTTACCTTATAATTTCAAGGACCGTGTGACTACTCGTATATATCGAGGGTATAACTGCAGCTCTTTACTGGCAGTATATACGAGTAAATCTAAGACCTTGAAATTATAAGCTAAAATGCTATCCAAATGATGAATTCGAATGTGGTTGATATGATTTTAAAATTCTGGTTGAGAATTAATGAATTGATTTGGATTCTGATTGAAAAAAGATGATTCCTGAATTTTGGTTAAAAAGCATAAAGCTAAACAAAAACCACAATGAGAATGAATGGGACAAGTCCCTGTGCTAATATTGGAATGATGATAGTGACTTCAGCAAAATTACTATGAGATTAGTGGATTGTGCTGTCGGATTGCTACTATTAACACTTGACCCGGTGGATCAAGTTAATTGGAGGACAAATTCAAGACTTGTTTGACTGAAATTTCCGTAGAGGAATGTTCAGAAAGAAATTTTTTCGGTCTAATGGAACATTATTGTGTTAAGAGTATGAATATTATGATCTGAATGAATCGCTATCCGATGATGAGTTCTATATAAGGGATCTTTATCCCAGGATTCTGTTGGGTTGACCAAAATATAAGGAACCCCAGAATCAATTGGATCTTAAGAAGAAGAGTTGTCCTCTAGTTGCGAGATGAGGACATCTCGCGTTTTTTAAGTGGGGTAGGATGTAAGACTCCTCCCTCTAGCTTTTTGAGGTGTGCAGGTGTAAGAACCTCCCCTTCTTGTCTTATACCTATTTCCCTCTCTGAAATAAAAGAAAGATTCTATTTTACCCTGTTTTGACCTAGAGAGAGAAAATATCTAGAGAGAGGTAGTCTAAAATTGAGATATTTTTGGATATAAAAATCCTCCTAGTGTCTAAAATGAATTCCTCTAAAACAAAAATTCAAAAAGAACTTTCCAATGTGCAATTGGAATTAATTGAAAATGGGTATAAAGGACCTTAGCCTAAGGGTGGTTTAGATTTTCAAAAAAATTTAGATTATGGTCCAATTAAGGTTCCTATGGGCCAATAAGATCAATCCATGTGTGGGGAGGAGATAAATCCAATTTATAAAAGAAAAATACCCAAAAATGAGTAAATACCCACATAAGATGAAGAGTTGACTATGTACAAGGTTTATTAGTAAAAAACTATAAGTATTACTAAAAAAATGAGATATTTTGGGTATAATGATTCCATTTTGATACATGTGTAAGGAAGGGAGTCTCTTCAAGAAGGTGCCTAAATCACATGCTTGAATGAGTTTTAAACTCAAAAATAATGTGATATTTTTATCTCTCCTCTCTCTTGGATCAAACCGAATAAAAAAGGAACCAAATTAGGTCCAAATCTGGTCTAAATTTAACCAAACTGAAATCTAAAAAATTCTAGAAATCAGTTGATCTTGGTTAGAGCCTCCCTCTCCTATAAATAGAACCTGAGTCCTTTGTTAAAAAAATAGGAGAATTTTACTATACCAGAATTATGCTGAAATAATGATAATTTTTACTATTCTCTAAGATTCTCTCCAAATTGAAGAAATTGGAGCTTCCCTCCTCCTTCAATCTCCATTGGTGGCTCCATCAACACACCAAACCAATCGATTGGTTGGGAGCCTCTACCGTGATCAAAGAATCAAGTAATTTATAAGGTAAAGTGTGAATTTTGATCTTTTTTCATAATTTCTCAATGTTTCTCTCTTCTCAACCCCTCTCAAGCTTGAGAAGCTTAATTGGAATGGCTTTTTAATGTTATTGAAGTTAATTGATGAATGGTAGTAGGAAAATGCATAAATTTTCATTTATGCTTAATTTTAATGATTTTTATGTAATTTCTCTCTCTCACTCAAAGAATGGTCATTCCCATGACCTATTCTCAATCCAAATGAAGCTTCTCATGAAGCTTTTCACTAATCCAAGAATAAATTCTATGATTGTTTAATTGGAGGCCAAATTAATGACTTTTTTAAGCTTTTAAGTTAGTTATTTCATGAAAATTTATGATTCAATTCATAATGGATTAAGGGATGATCCAATTAGGGATCATTCTAATCTTATCCATAATGTTAAAGTTCATTCTTTTAGAAGGGATGTGATAGGATGTGATAAGATGTGTATGGGATGAGGTAAGAAGTGTATCTAATGTGATAAGATGTGTATGGGCTGTGATGATAGGATGAGAATGGATGTGTTATAAAAGAATAGATGTGAAGGTGTATGTGAACATACGAATGTGAATGTAGTGAAAATGGATGTATGGATGTGGACGTGGATACGGATATATGAATGTGGATGCGGATATATGAATGTGGATGCGGATGTATGAATGTGGATGTGGATGTATGAATGTGGATGTGAAAATGGATGTATGGATGTGGATGTGGATGTGGATGTGAAAATGGATGTATGGATGTAGATGTGGATGTGGATGTATGAATGCGGATGTGGATGTATGATGTGGATGTGGATGTATGAATATAGTTGTGGATGTGGATGTGGATATGGATGTGGATGTATGGATGTAGTTGTGGATGTGGATGTATAGATGTAGTTGTGGATGTGAATGTATGGATGTATGAATGTGGATGTGGATGTATGAATGTGGATGTGTGGACTAGGACGTGTGATAGCTCGAAACGAGCGTATCATTTAAAGGGTCCTAGTGTGCTTTACAGCACCGTGTTCGCCTAGAGCTCCTGTAGTCCTCAAAACAGTCTGTTTCCTTTGGGGGGAAGGGGCGAAAGCCTATTTGCTTGTGGAGGAAAGGGTGAGGGCTTTATCCCACATGCTCACTTTACTCCTTGGGGAGTGGGCTACATATAGGGCACAACTTCCCATAAGCTCTCACTTAAAAGAAAGCTATGGAGGCTCACTCTCCTATATATATATATATCATAAGACCAAGAAGGAGATAGAGGTTTCTCTTCATTACATAAACTGGAAATAAGAGAATGACATGCGTCAACATAAGATGCATCATGATGAGAACTACACGTGTTCTGCTAGGCAGAGTGGGCAATTTGCTGTCACGTAGTGTTTGCACCAGCCATTTTTGCATACTTTTTGACTCCTCAATTTCCTTCTTTCCTCATCAAAACTGCATTATCCACATTTGCCTCTTTAATAGGCTGATCTTTGGGTTGAAAAAAATGTTGAATTTAAACCTATGTGGGATGATTTTTAACATTTCTTTGAGTACCCAAATGCTCTACATCAATGTGTCCTACATTGAACAATGAAAGAAGAGTGTCCTACTATGTAGATGTATGGATGTAGATATGGATGTGAAAATGGATGTATGCATGTAGATATGTATGTGGATGTATGGATGTAGATGTGAAAATGGATGTATGGATGTGGATGTGGATGTGGATGTGAAAATGAGTGTATGGATGTGGATGTGGATGTGGAAATGGATGTATGGATGTGGATGTGGATACGGATGTATGAATGTGGATGTGGATGTGGATGTATGGATGTGGATATGGATATGTATGTATGAATACGGATATCAAAGTGGATGTATGGATGTGGATGTACGAATGTGGATGTGTATGTGGAATAATGAATGCGAATGTGTATGTGAAACGATGTGACGTCGATATGAGTTAATGGATGAGATATGATGACATGTGAATTGGAATGTGAATAAATGATATGTGACGTGAATGAATCTGATGTGATGAGATGGAAAATGATATAATTGGATGAGAATGAGTACACATATGAATTGAATGTGGAATAAGTAATGTGGATTGATGAGGGATGATGTGGAAAGACGAGAGTTCATTATAAAAACTATATTGTGACCTATTTGTAAATGACTGTTTTATGTCAAGAATGCTGGGGAAGCATTCTTGACCATCTTGTGAATAAGGTCATGGAGACCTAACTGATAAAGTTGCAACAGCTGACGGAGAGTCAACGGAGGACGTCTCGTGTAGCAAGGTCGGCCGAGGTCTTGACTAGCCTCGGTTTGATTTAAATGGTGAGCTTCCGATACGGTGGATGAGGGACCAAGGAAGCGGCCTATGAGTGAAGCGCTAGGTGACCTGCGAAGGATCCTAGAGGGTGCTGACCATACGGTGCTCGGGCTCTGGATGAAGATACCCACACGTGCGTCGTGGAAGATATTGGAACAAGGAGTAAGAATTGTTTTCTGAAATCGGGCATGGATCTGGTTGATTGACCTTGCTGGTCCTCAACAGATGAGTCCATGGCTCTTTTATATGGATCTGTTGGTTGATCTTGCTGATCTTCAACGGAGATTCCATCTTGATTTTTATAAGTGATTATATTGCTGGGTACTATGAGCTAGGAACTATTGAAAAGGCCCCTGAGTGGACAGGGGGTGAGCGTTCTGGTTGCCAATGATGCCATAGATACTCCGATGAAGGAATGATGGAAATTAAGATGCAACCGGATATTTTGGAGGATTGTGATCAGTGATACTATGGTTTCATTAAATAATTGTTTTAAAGATGACTTAATCTGTGAAAAAGACAATTTCATATTGGGTGTGTAAGTGGTATGACGTGTGTTAAATTTGCATGAATATCCGGCTAGGGAACCTGGGAACTCTTTTCCCTGGTACCCGGGACAAAACCTAACCAAATTCTAAATTGGATTCCATCACTACAGTGGTTGGGCGGTTGGCTAACCCATGGGACTGGATGGGGTTAGGCTAGACTGATGGATCCGTAAAATGAGACTCCTTTCTGTTATTACGATAGATGAAGTAAATCCCGGATAGTAATTGTTCTATGGATAAGAATCAACGGCTGTGCCTCTTGATGGAGAAAAAAGCGTTGATCTCTATGATCCAAGTGTAAGTTTCTTCCTTAATCTAGCCAAGTATCTTTATAGGTGCGGTCGAATCAGTTTGGTCAGTAATGATCTTGACTACGTTAGAGTAAAATTTTATCCTAGAGGAATCGCTTGTGCTTTCCAGGCAAGAGAAGTTTTTTCGAGCTCGGTTTTGGAAGAACCAAGGAATTAGTCACCTGTCCGGATATCCGTGAGAGCGAGGCCTCGAGTGTGGGACCCTGCCCCATGCAAGATGTGCTACTTATGCTGCTAGCATCCCGAATCCGTTGTGCGGTGGGGACAGGGATCTTACAAACCACGTAAGTTTTGTGCGAGAATTCAATTCATAAAAACAAAGTAACAATTATATTGACTGTAACTTTTTGTGGGCTCTTCATTTATTAGTCTGGGCGGTTGCGGACACGTGGAATGAATGTCAACAACGAGAAGCAGAGCTGTAGCGGCAGTAGGCTGAGCACATAGCGACTGTATGAGCTGTAGAAGAGGAAGGAGAAAAGCAGTGAAACTGTGAATGAGAATGCAGAGGAAACAGAAGAGGTAGAAATAGAGACCGCAGAGGATCCTATGGCGAAGGCAGAGGATCCTATGGCGAAGGCAGAGGCAGACGTAGTTACTGGGACTGCTTCTTGATTGCTTAAAGAAGTGCAAGAATGAGTTTAAAAGAAATGATTATGCAAGGAGATGTTGCAGTTCCTAGGGTTTGCAACTGTGTGCGACTGTTTTCTCAGTGCATGCATGAGTGCCTTGTTTGATATGAACTCTGCTTTACCTCTCTACTTCAAATTTCCTCCAAATTTCACTTTTGTTTTGATCTTATGTACCTTGCTTTAGGAATTTGTAAACTTTGTGCATTGTGTATTTGTCAACAAGAACCTGCCCCTAGGGCTGAGATCATAAATTGATCTCAGATCATAAGTTAATGGAGGGGCTTCTTCATCGTGCAATGCTAATTGTGTAGATATTCCTGCACATGGAGGCCGCTTATTCGAACAGCACTGAGATGTTGTCTCGGTAGTTTCTATTAAGGCCTTAAGCAATAGTGAAATCTAAGAATCTAAATATCCAACATAAAAACACGCTTGCTCACAAGGTGGGTGAAGAGAAGTATGTCCAATTCACAAGTCAATGTAGGTGCATAAAATTTCCAAGCGCTGGGTTGGGTGAAAAGATTTCCAATCTAAAGGATTATATCCCAGTAGATATAGCAGCTCTAGGTGCATTGGGAGCTAAGCTTGGTTTACTCAATTGGCTTCCATGGCTCTTCTTTATAAAGCTCTCATGGGAGCTCTAAAACGCAAACTACCCGTTGGCATAGAGCAACAAAAAATGCATCCATGGATTCATTCCATTTGACATTTTGGGTCCTCTAGCTGCTAACTTTAGGGAGAAGATGCTCCCTTTGGTTTTTGCTATCAATGAGGAGGCCGATTGCTATTGACTCTTGAGGTAGAGAAAGATTTGTTTCTCTCACACTCAATTAGGTGGAAATCCATCCATTGAATATGACACCTTTCACTAGTAGTTGGTGTAACCATATTTGGTAGTGATGTGTGTGAACACACTAAGACTAGCCCACTAACTATATTTAGTAGTGATTTTTGTGAACAAACTAGGACTAGCCGCGGCACTATTTCTATAACTTTCGGGTTTCGCAAATTGACCATTAATGTAATTAAACATTGAAATCGGCCACAACCTTAAACATATGCCACTTAATCCACATAACTGTAAAAAGAGAGATGTGCAATGTTGACACCGTATAGAGGCCGGAATGGGCAGACACCCCCTTGAGTATTCTACTATTCAAGGAGAGAATATAACATGCACAAGCTTTGAGGGCCTTACTCTTTCCATGGGAGATGCCAGATTATGCATATACAACCTTCATTCGACCATACACATGGGCTATCACCTATGTACCATGAATGTGTGTAAATCACCTCTTTCCGCGTGAGGGAACTCATCTTTCCCATCATCACGGGTCTTTAAGATGCCATATGTGAGAAAAACTAAGCTGAAGTAAATAATATACATCACCATGAACAAGTCGGGCAACATCATGGGCAACCAAAACAAGTCAGGGCAGTACCAATAGAGTTGGTACAACTACAAAATTTGAAACAATAGGTATAAGCCCTCCTATCAGCCAGTACAGCATGTACATTGGTTGATACAATAGGTACAAAATTTGAAACAGCAAGCCCTCCACTTCATTGTTGTACAATAGATACGATGGTTGGTACAAAAGGTACAATGGTTGATACAAAAGGTACAACGGTTGGTACAGTCAGTATAGTGGCTAATACAATAGGTACAAGGATTGGTACAATTGACGGTGGTTGGTACAGAAAGTATAGTGATTGGTACAAGTACAAGGGTTGGTACAACAAGTACATTGGTTGGAAATCATAATAAAATGATAAAATATCCTTGCCTTCAATGTTTCTTCGCAATGGAAGTCTCTAAAATAATCCCCAACAGTTGGTATACTTCATGGGCAGTCTTCAAAAGAGAGAGAAAGAGAGTAGTCATCATTAGGGCAGCCAGTAAATGGTGGTAGAGGCTAGTGTGCAACAAGAGAGCCTCCTCCAAATGAAGAGAGGCTCCAATTTATAGCCTTGGGGTTCCCATGAGAGAAAATGGAAAGAGAAATCTATGATAATAAGTGGAGGGCCACACAATAGTTGAAGTGACAAGTGTGAGGCCACTTGTCTCACTTTGGTCCACTTTCTTGCCACATGTCCCAATCCAATAGATGAGTCCTTCCATAAACTTTTATCTCTAAAAATATTCCAATTAGTAGCCTATTTCTCATAGGTACTTTGGCAACTCTTGGTATTTGATCAATTCCAGACGTAATAACGCGAATGAAATTTCCATCAGAGTGAGGCAAAAAATAGCAACTCTTCTAAATTTCAAGAGTGTGATCCTTTGTATTCTAGGATAATCTCCTATTGCCAAAGCTTGTACTTTCTAAATATTTAAACGTCTTGGAGTCCACCAGACCTGTTTCATACTCGAAAATGTCCAGACTGGTGACATCCTTTCTAGCTTCTTAAAATTTTTCCGCAACTTGAAGTTTCAAGCCATATATCCAAGATATAATCATGTCCCATTAAGGGGGCAAGACCAAACAATCTCAAAAATCCAATATGATTGAAAGAATCCATGCCCTAAATAAATGGACGAGACTAAATAACTCTCCACTAATATGAAAATCATGTCCCTAAATAAATGGACGAGACTAAATGGACGAGACTAAATAACTCTCCACTAATATGAAAATCATGTCCTTAATAAATGGGCGAGACAAAATAGTTCCATAAGTCCAAATCATATTTCTCTATCCATGCTCCAAGAGTATATCCAAACAAATGAGTGTTTGTGTCGTATCCACCAACTCGAAGGAGCAATCTCTCGTTCCTAATCTCTAGTGTCATGTCAAATGTTCCTAATCCCTAGCAAACGTTTGCTACTCTCCACTGACTTTCATGCTTTTACACATGTAAACACCATGTCGAGAAATAGAAGACCGATTGACTGTGCATGCAGATGTAGAACATCCATTGGATCCAAGTGCAGACATCAAGTCCCCACTATCCCAGATTATAGTTTACTCACACTTAGCGTAGACACAGTCCCCTGCCAATAAGGTGTCAGTCCACATGACCCTTGGCATAGACATAAGTCCCCTTCCAACCAGGTGTCATGTCCACTCTACCACTTGCAGTCCATGGTACGCGACCACACACCTTGGAGGAGAGGTGGTCTCAAGTGTGTAACATAAAATAAGAATCACTCACATGCATAGATATCGTGGTGCTCCATAAACATTTATGCTGTACATAATTTATAGGCATTTCAGCCAACAATAGTTTTACAGGCATTTCGGCTGCTGGTAGAAATCCTCGATCTATGAGATAACAATGAGCTCCATAAATCCAATGCATCCCAAATAAAGGGATGCAAAAACATAATCCATCCCAATAAAGGGAACCATAAACAATGTTTCCCTGAAACCATCTCAAGGTAAACAACAACACACTATTCTCCTTGTACAGTCATACAAGGGTTAGTGAACATCAAAGGTACTTCATATTAAATACCAAAAGCACCAACTTTGCAAACTCAAAGTACACTTAGCTTTTCTTTGCCAATTTGGTCATGAAGCCAAAAGAAATATCTCTTCACCATATCCTTAAGATATCCGGAGATATATCTCCATATAGCTTGCCTGTAAGCTTGATAATATAATCCACAATATCCAAATGCATAAGCTTTAAAAAATCTTATATTTATACAAGCTTTAAAGCCCTCTCTATCCTATAAAAAGAAAAAGAAAGGAAGTTTTACTGAAGCAAAAAGAAAACTCAACAATTGGGGAAGATTTTCACAGTGATGCTTCTACAAGTTTAACATTAAAGTTTCACCAAGTTCTTAAGTTTTTAAAAAAAGAGAGGTAAGTAAACCTTGACCTTTGTTTTATCAAACTTGTCGCTTGAGCTTTTTTCAACCGTGTTTAATTTTGACCAAATCAATCCAAATTAGTTAAAGCATAGAATAACTCATGCAATTAAGGAATTAATCCTTGCTTATTCTCTTGGCTTGAAGGTGAACGACCGCCAACACAAGCTCGAGGTTGTGACTTCTTCTTCCCCATCTTTTGAGCAGAAAGTAGGAGGCAATAAAGAAGAGAACAAGGAAGAACTTGTTGGTGAGGCTGACATGAAAGGTGAGGGTGTCCGAGGCCACGAGTAGCTTGGAGCTCTTGCAACACTTCATGTTGCTGTTGATGCGCTTGTGAAAGCCATAAGCTTAGGGCAGCAACACACACACAAAAGGAAGATATGCAGCAAGAGAAAAATCATCGCAAGTATGTTAGGCGCGATAGAAAAGGTTTTTTGAGTATCCATGCCTATATTAAGCTATTAGTTAATTACTCACTAATCTCATCTTAATCATCGTATAATCTCTTTGTTTAATGATGTTGATTCTTGCATTTGATCCACCATAGCTCATCACTTTGCTCGCATTTTAACAAAGTTAAGGCTCATCGAAATGGATAATGCTTTGGCCAGTGAGATGATTGTCTCTATTGGGATAATTCTCAAAAGCATGTTTGAATCCACACTCATAACATGTGCCTCCATACAGAATGACATTGGGATTTGGGAGTGGATTCAAAGATGAGGACACTCGGCAACACAGTGCGCACCCTTTTGCAATGAAAACATTGGAGAGGTGGAGTGCATCGAAGTCTCTCACTCTTTGTTGCACCATATCTTCAAACAAGGATGCTTGCTTATCAAAGTCTCGCTTATTAGAGTCAAAGTCAGAGTCAAGGTCTGTATTATTAGAGTTAGAGTCAAGGGTAGAGTCAAAGTCACAGGCAAAGTCAGAGTCATGGTGGATAGTCAATGGTAGGCTAAGGGTTGCTTTGGATATCCATGTGAATTATATTGCTCACACAACTCATAGCTCTCCAATTTCAGACTCTCGAAGTCTGCTAGCAATGTCACCAAGTATTGTAAGACTAGTGTTGTCGCTACCCAACCACCCCCGAGCCCAAGGGATGCACACATGAATTATAAATGAAATACATCATACCTCTACCTTGATGTCCCATACCATCAAGGGTATAACTCCAATCCAATAGCATGTAGCTATAGTGTGAAATGGTAGAAGAGTAGATATGGACCTCTACACAAGAGACCATAGCATAAGCCTCCAAGCCCCCAAGCTCCCTTGAGTGTGCCCCATGCCTCTATTTACATGCCCCTATTATATAGGAGGGCCCTCAAGTGACTCTTGACTTTCCATTTCTCATGTGTGACCCTTGGATGCCTGACCCTAACATTAACCCTTAAGGTTAGTCCTAACCCATGCTCCACTAGAGCTTGTTCCAATGCTCCCATGCTCACAAGCCTAATGTGGGTTAGCCTCCTAGTATATGCACACATAATGTGTATATAACATAGCACACATAATGTACATATAACATACTTCTCCTCTCTCAAAACATTGCACTCTTGCAATGAAAAGAAGGAGAACTGCGCTTAACAATCTCAACCGACTCCCGAGTCGAATCCTCAATTTTCCTATCTTTCCACCTAATTTTAACCTCAAGGATAAGTCAACTACAAAGTTTCATTTCCCTGAATTCATGTACCATATCAGGTTCATGTGGAACATAGGATAAATCTTCGACTTCAACGAGTTCTTGAGGAGTAACTCTGTTATTCTCACCTCCCAGTTTCCCTTTCAATCTATTGATATGAAAGACTGGATGAACTCTAACAATTGGAGGTAGTTTTACTTCTTACGCAACCGTGCCAATCCGATGCATAACTCAAAATGGACCACAATATCTAGGAGATAAATTCGAGCATTTTCCCATTAACAAATTCTAAAAATCTTTAGGAACATTAAAATAAACCAATGCTCCTAGTTCAAAAGACCGAGATGAGCATCCCCTATCAGCATAAAACCGTGATAGAATCCCGAGCTTCAGTCAGCATTTCCTGCATATCTCGCAAGAAATCCCTCGCTGCATCAAACTTGATGTCCTTAAGACCGACATCAAAACAGGTGCCCTGGATTGATACCCATACATAAGTATGCACGGACTAAAAAATAATAGCCGTAAATTTAGAACTGTTATAGGCAAATTCCATCATTGGAAGATATTTTTTCCAATATGATGATTTTCTAGACATATGCACGAAGTATATACACTATAATCTGATTCATACACTCTGTTTGCCCATCAGACTACTGCGGATGATCAGAGCAATTCACATTCAAAGTAACTTCCTCGTTGTAAACCATTTGGAATAAAGTAAGAAAACATGGCATTATAACAGCAGAAACCAGGGATTCATCGGTGCCCCGACATATCCACATCTACATATGGAATAATCGACGTCTCGAGTTATCCATATCAATATAGAGAATCATCAACGTCTCGATGAGTTACATATGTCCATCCGTAAACCTATCAGGTTGATTGTGTAAATCACCTAAAGTACGGAACTAGAGAAAGAAATGCCAACAAAGGAAGAATCCAAATTTCCTTATCCAAACACAACAAGATAAACTTGTTTGAACTCTAAAGAAAGAGATTTCAACAAGTGAAAAATGCTGATGAGATTTCCCTCATCAAAACATGCAGGCTATAGATAAAAGAAGTTTATCTAAAGAATGCCTTCTAGTGAATTTAGAAAATAAGATTATCTTTGAATGTTGAGGTCAACATGCTAAGTGATGTAAGCAAAGCAACAAACTTGAGCCCAAATTATCCCATAAGATAATATATGTGAGGGATCACTAGCATCCCATACCACCCTGATACCACCCATACATACCTTAACAATTTGAAACTCCCTAGTATGCCGTCTAGGAAATATGAATAAAATCCTGTATAAAAGGAATAAGATGGCCTTATCCAGACTTTCACATACTGAACCTGTCTCTATATACTTGAGACTACATCAAAGAATAACTCCTTCTGAGTACATCATTAGAAAAGAAATTGAATTATTGGCGCCTTTCTAATGATAACTACCCAAAACACAGTAAAGTTAGGGTAGAAAAATAACTCACCTAGATATATAAGTAACTAGGTATCCGAGTTGGAATATATACAAGAGGATAAGAAATATACTCCAAAATTACGTGCAAAAAACGAAGGCAAATGCTACCTTCAAAGCACATGTAATTATTCAAAAGATAAAAAGATCCTTATAAAACCATGGATAAAAGCATAGAAGCTCCTCGAATCCATAAAGACCATAGTTGATCATAAAAATCAATGCATACCATCTAATGGACATTAATCATGCCAAAAGAAGCATTAAAATTAGTGGCCAACTCATCAATCCAGAGTATATGAACATTGTGTCGTTTAAGCAAAACTCCAAAGTAAGCAAGTGAAACACATGTGTGTAGCACCCAATAAGAAAACCCTAGACACAAGTGATCTAGGTAGAACCTGATGAGTCCATGTAAAACTTGGAAAATATCCAATAAAAATCCACCAAAACAAACCGATCAACTGACCCATGATAGAGGCTTACGAAATTAAGCATAAACTACACTTAAAAAAGTACAAAATAAATTATCATGAAAAAGTGTCAAAGGTGAAACACACTTTGAACATAAATTATAGCCATCAAAAGAAATTAAGAAACATGTCCAAAAAGAATGGCTAAATAATGGGTAAAAATCATGAATACATCATTTAGAATTAATCCAAACATAAATATCCATTAATACGAGGTATAATCGTATTAATAATATGCGAATAACCCGCATCTATCTAATGTCAGCACGAGAAAATGTACTTCAACATTAAATAACCCTCGAAAATATTAAATTCTCGAGAAAAAATATTATCATGATTTTTTTCATAATTTTCTCTAATTTTATAGGGCCTCAAAATATGATAATTTTGAATTCCACCAAACCTATCTTATGGCATTCCAAACCTATATTTTTTCAGAAAAATTTTAGCAATTTAAATTGCCAAAATACCAATGATATTTTAAAAATACCAATTTTTAGGATTTCTAAAAATAATATCTAGAATATTCCTAATTTTTCTTGAGAATCCCATCGTTCATGAAATTTCCAATTCCGCCCAACAATTCTCAAATCCAATGAAAATTTACAATTTTAATGGATTTTTCTAATTTTTTGGGTCAAAAAATATATTTTTAAAGGAATTTGAATGGTCACGGGTGCCCGAATGGACACACCACATGCCAAACACTAACCCCACATTTTTCCGAAATTTAAAATAACCTTTGTCTAATTTTCCACTAATTTTCAAGAATTTTTTGAAATTTTTAAATTATCCCGAACACATTTAGAATACGAACGGTCAAAAAAATTCAAAATTCCAACAGTTTTCCCGGAATACGGAAATCCAAAAGTTTTGGGAAAATGAAAAGACAAAAAAAATCGGAACGTGAAAGGTCAAAGGTTTCCGGAATACGGAAGGTCAAAAGTTTTTCCGGAATTCGGAAAGCCAAAAGGTTTCGGGAAAATGGAAAGCCAAAGGTTTTCTGGAAGATGAAAAGCCAAAAAAAATTTCAAGAAGAAATTTTTAAAGATTTTTCAGAGATTTTTATCTCAAATTTCACACTTTATGGCTTTTTTTCCAAGCTTTTTTTGGAAAAAAACTCCAAAATCTTTTTTTAAATAATAAAAACTCATTTTTAAAAAATAAAAAATAAAAAAAGCTTTAATAAGCTTTTTTGCATGGTTTTGATTTTTTGGGGGGGGGGGGGGGGGGCGTTTTTCGCCCGGCGGGCTGTAGTGCAGCCCTCCCTCCCGCCTGTGCGCAGAAAATTGAGAGGGAGGGAGAGAAAACTCCCTCCTCTCCTTCTCCCCTCTTTCCTCTCCCTCTTCTTCCTTCCATTCTCTTTCCTCCTCCCTTCTTTGTTAATCAGAGATTAACTTTAATCTTTGATTAAAGTTTTAATTAAACATTTCTAATCATAATTAATATTAATTATGATTAATGTTTTAAAAAATCCTTTTTAAGAGAATTTCTCACGGAAAAAAGAAGGAAAAATCAGATTTGAGAGGCGGAGAGGACCCCACGCACTCGGGAGAGCAATTCATGTATCAACACGCTGACCCCTACTAAATTTCAGTAGAAAATCGACAGAAATTTGATCGCATTCCCGTGGAAAAAACCCGTAAAAATATATAAAAATATATTTTTAATAAAAAAATACTCAAAAAATTCCTAATAAATTAGAAAAAATTTCTAAAAATTCTAGAAATTCAGGGAATCCATTCTATCAAAAATATCCACCATAAAATATGTGGTATTTTTGTAAAAAATTCCATTAATGCTTGATTTTATCCATAAAAAATAGGAAAAAATAGTATTAAACTCACGAAATTCCCCCGCAACGTCGATACGTCCATTGAATTGTAGTAACACACGTTCCAATCACCATATCGATGATCCATGTGCAATTCATCAACACAAATCAACAGAATAACATTTTATTAGTAAATACTAAAATTTACTTAAAAAAATCAACAACAATTAAATAGAGATTGCTCTGATACCACTGTTAAAACCCTAAGATCTCTCTAGATAATTGTTATGCATAAACATGCATAAATCAGGCATAAACTCAACCACCCAAGCCCAAGGGATACACACATGAATTATAAATGAAATACATCATACCTCTACCTTGATGTCCCATACCATCAAGAGGTATAACTCCAATCCAATAGCATGTAGCTATAGTGTGAAATGGTAGAAGAGTAGATATGGACCTCTACACAAGAGACCATAGCATAAGCCTCCAAGCCTCCAAGCCCCCAAGCTCCCTTGAGTGTGCCCATGCCCCTATTATATAGGAGGGCCCTCAAGTGACTCTTGACTTTCCATTTCTCATGTGTGACCCTTGGATGCCTAACCCTAACCTTAACCCTTAAGGTTAGTCCTAACCCATGCTCCACTAGAACTTGTTCCCATGCTCCCATGCTCACAAGCCTAATGTGGGTTAGCCTCCTAGTATATGCACACATAATGTGTATATAACATAGCACACATAATGTACATATAACAGTAATACCAAAGGGGAGTATGATGTTGGCGGTGGTCTATACATACCTCTTTATAAAGGGCTATGATTGTAAGCTATCGTTTATTGTGATAAGATATACTCTATGTAATTGTGACACAAATATTTGAGGAATTAGGTGGAATCAACCATATTTTACTCCACATTGCTCTTACTTTGAAACCAATTCTACTGTAGCGTGGGGCAAGACATGTAAAGAGATCCTGACCTTTATTATTTCTCTTAACTTACACTAAAATGTGGAATCACAAGTAACCATGTTAGCATAAAGGTTCATGACCGGAACTCTGCTTTAAATACCTAAATTATGACCTAGTTAAAGAACATCCTATGACCGAAGCCATTTCATATGACCTCAACCCAATTACTTATAGGATTTTAAAATTTTGATAGTTAAAAGAATTACTCTTATGTCTTCATTTTATAATCAAGGCTGTTGGATTGATAATAGTCATCCATTTCATTAATGTATATTTATATCATGTCTAAAACTTTGATTGTATTGAAAGTTATTTAGTCTATTTCCTCTTACATTGTATGATCTAACATCAAACCAAAAGAGCTTCCAACTAAGCTCCCAATTGAGACAAAAATAGGTGTAAGGGATAACACCAAAAGTGGAAATCATTATGGATTCTTTATCCTAAAATATCTGAAAGTTCTAATTGCCAAAAATCTTTTATCTATAGCATTATGACTCAAACATCTCCACATGATCCTTATCCACCCTCAGAACTCGTACGACTCATGTCAAAGTGTACCCGATTAGCTTATTTATCCGACCAAAATGTTTAAACAAAATGACGAATGGTCAAAGATTTGGACATGCAACCACGAGGAATGCTTTGTCATAATATCTATCGGCAACGCTGGAGTTTTTGCTCCCAACATCTGCTTTTGTCAGATCATGGAACAACTAAATATCATTCGGGGATATAGCATAGAAGATGACCCGATAGTATCGGATGAAGAATTTCTTACCTGTTTCTACTACCTCAAATCTAAGCTACCACCCGTGAAAGTGTTTGTATCTAATCACATTCGTATTATTAGAGGATTGTAAAATTTACCATTGAATTTACTATTAACGTTTTATCAATTTTAAACTTCAATTTTTTATATTAAACAACTCATCAATTTAAAGTATGTCTCTCCTACCTTGATATCAATAATCAATATATATATATTTTTTATGATGTCTAGTAATGATTTAAGATTGACCTGCGTCCAATTTTTAGTTTATGACATTTAAGACTTTGTGTGTAGAAAAAGCTTGTGCCCTTAATTCAAGAACAATCTTTTTGTTTTCCATACTATATTGATTTCTACTCGACAAAAAAATTCTTTTGGTGTACTAAGATAACTTGGTAGGAAGTTTTGATCTCGATAGTAATACTATGCCAAGTTGTCATATTACACAATACACGTAACTTCTACTTTCTCTCTAATTTAATTTTCTTAATTTTTATCCAAATTTTAGGTATGGGTAATTAGTCTTCGATCTAACCACTGCTCTTGGCTCTTAGGAACACTTCAGGGCCACACATTTATAACTTGGTGGAAAAGCTCATTGACTATGGGCCCCCTCCTTGGAATTTTCTTGACAGATGGGGACCCTTCATGCTTTGGGTTCGTGGAATTTTTTGGGACCCGACAACAAAATTGGTGGACTTTGATCACTTCCCTAACTCAAAACGTGTACGCATATGCCCTATCTAGACTTCAGATTTTGTTCTTCTTCAACATGGTCATGGAAATACGACTCCATATCCCAAAGACCAAATAAGAATTTCCAATGTAGCCATTACCCTTCTCATGAATACTTTTCCACGCCAACTTTTCAGACTGTATGAGTGTGATATATGGCATCCTTGGCCATAGACAACACTTCTCAGTGCATTTCCCTTCATTAGAAATTATATTATTCTATAGCTTCATGTACATTTCATGTGCTTTGTACTACCTTTATTTTCAAACCAATTAGTTACTATAAGTTAATTTACTCATTTGGAATCATAATTCGGCATCAAATGAGTTTGATTCACGCGAGGTACCTTGTTGATTCATTTGAAGTTAAGCTTCATTTTTAAACATGTTTACTTCATTTGAGTATTTATTTACAATCTTGATGAATTTTCTTTTCAAAACTGCCATTACATGATAATGTTAACATTGCTGATCATATATTAGTAAATTTCAATGCATTGTTAACTCAATGTAGCTAGATTTCCTAGTCAACAAGAGAATCATGAATCATCGGCATCAACCATCTTCGGAAAAATTCGTACCAAGCGACCAAGAGACTTTCCATCCTTCTGTCTATAATTGTTTATAAATATTTCTTAAAAAAATCTAACACATTTCAAGGCTTAATTTAACAAGTTAGGCGATGCATTTTCATTACTTCATTTATTTCCCTTGGAATTAAGAAATTTTGAAGTAATAACATTTCACTAAATGTGGTTGTTGTTGTTATTTACATCTTCTTGAGAGAACGGGCCTATCCATCTTAAACTTTACTTTACACATTTTTCATTACGAATTAATCCTCATGGTATGGGACACGAGGACTAATCCTAGGTATGAAATCTTGATGCATACATATCTCTAGCCTTATTTCTAATAGAGATACTTATGTGAAGTATTTTCTGGTAGTATGTGTGTGACACTGGGAATTACCACGCGTAGAATTTCCTGATGGAATGTCTATGTTAGTGATTCTTTTTTATCTGATTGCCTATAATAACATATTTATTGCTGATGACTACGAGGGTACCGATTGAGGTGTCATACTTGTACGATGATCACCAACTAAGGTGGTGTTGCAACAAAGACCATACGAGGGTACTGATTGAGGTGTTGTATGAGTTATTTGATTCCATGATTTTATGAGCCTCTGAGCCATGCCTAATGAGCTTTTGCCTGATTAGCCCCTTTGATCATTGGATATCTAAAGTATTCCATGTCTATAGAGCCTCTGAGTCATGCCTGATTCAGCCTCCGAGTATATTCCATGGAATATATATACAACTAAGGACAATTGCTCTTTAAAACGAGAGGATTGTTATTACAAAGTTCAAATCCTTATACAAGTGAGGACAAGCGCTCTTCAAATGGGAGGATTATTTTACGAGTATGAAATTTATTAGTGAGTGTGTCGCATGTGGAGGATCCTACCTTGTGTCGACTTAAATTATTATTTTGATTGGTTATTTTATGACAATGCACCATGGTTTTGATGTAATATGATATATGTTGAGTGCTGCAATGCAACATGTACTAGAATTTGAAGGGGATACTTATGGTGAAGAAGAAAAGAGAAATGATTGTTCTCCATTCACATTATCAAAAGTTGTATATATACAAGGGGTTTTACCCACCTGCCCCCAACCTAAGTGGGTGTCCATAGCCTATCTCTACTCATATATACAAGCCTTATGGTGGCTAAGCTTGTTACATTAATGGGGCCCATGCCCATACATAATTTGAATAACTATTAGGCTAGAGGTGGGGAGTTTTAATGTACAAGCTAGTGAAAAGACTTCTCAAAGCATTGGTGCTAATTATGAGGTTTATGCTAAGGTTTGTGCAAGCTTACAAGCTCTATATGAGGACAATGTAGCCATGGGTAATCGTTTTGATGGATATTGTGAGCATATGAATGCTTTGGGGAAAGAAACAGATGCTCTCATGGATAGTTAGGATGATGAGACAATGAATCATTTGGGTCTTAGAGGTCACATGCACATAGGGTCAGGAGTACTTGCAAGAAGAACCATCGATGGCTCCATCCCCTCGCCACACCAAGGAGGAAAATTGGGCCACACCTTACTTGATGAAGGAGCAACTTTTTCCTTTGGAGAACCGATCGGCTCATGCACCACTCCTCTCCCTCAAGTCTCTACACCAATTGCTCTCCCTCTAGTCTTGTACCATGATACAGTTAGGGAGCTCATATCTACCCCACCCATGGTGCTTATTACTTCTCCTCCCTCTCAACCTGCATCATGAGCTTCTGTAAAGTAAATGCTCTTGGATCTCCGTCTCTTTTCAAGTTTTGCACATGTATGTGCCTTGCCATTATCAATATGCATCTTGCTTATGTATGTATATGCAAGATGCATATTGATAGCATTAGGTATAAGCAAGATGCATATTGATGTTGAAATTTCCATTCCTATTTGGCATGTTTATGGCTATGTGGTATTTATGGATATGGATTGTGTTGTCTTGCATCAAGATGAATGCTAGGTCATAATGCGTGCTCTCCCAAACACCACTTCTTATGCTTTTGCAAGCTCACCAGATTTGGCAAACCAATATAGTGCCCAACATAATTTCTTTGAAGAGAGATCCTCATTTAGCACTCATTCATAGAAATTTAGTACTTCAAAACCATGCCCAGGTTGGGGCAGTTAGTGCACAATACAAGAGACTATGTTCTAAACTTAAAGTTCATCAAACACTTCTTGCACGTTTGCAAGTGTGCCATGATTTGACATACATATTCACCAATGCAATGGCAACTGTAATGTGTTTTTCTAGCAGCTCTCCTTTTTAACAATCTCAAGTGTGTTTCTTTCCCCTTATTAGTTGCTCCAATGCTTCCATAGGCTTTCAAGATGTAGGTTAAGATGGTTGCATCTGGGAAGAGACCTTTGTGTTACATCTATTCATTGCAGTTCAGTGCTTCACTGCCATGCTTCTGTTGTGCATATCCTGCAAAAGTGCATTCCAAAAGACTAAATTCTAAGTTGGAAGCTCTCCTTGTGCATTTGCAAGATCACCACATTTGGTCGCGTTTAGCCCAAGGCAGCAGTACAACCCATCATGGGCAGCAGCCTGTACCTTGTTTGAAGGATCTTGAAAGCAAAGACCATGACATCGAACATTGATTCACACCTCAGACTATGTTAGGGAGTTGTTATAACTTGTTGCCTTTGTGCAGCTCTATTTGCTTGGCACAAGTCTTTTTGTACACAAGATAAGCAAAAGCGATAAAATGAAAACACAATAGATGTGGTAGTCCCTCATCGACCAGGCAACTGTATTAACTTCATTATATAATGCACATAGATTATAACAAAGGATTTTCACTGAATCTACTAGGTTTTCGCTATTTGATAATTGATTTTTTCTAGTCACTTGATTTGCTTCATCTACGCATTACATGTACACCCCACAACCCACCAATATTACCTTGGGGCTTGTATTTCTCATTAAGAATTAGGGACTTGTATGGCTTAGCTTGTATATCAATATATTATATTTCTCATTCTATAGAGCTCATGTTTGAATTTGACTTGATGTGTGAGATTGCCTTGTCTTTGGGTGTGCAAGAAAGTGGTGAAAATTCAATTGAGAGATCTAAAGTAATAAAGCTTTGAGGTAGTTGAAAATGGTTTTTTTCTCTCGAGTCTTGGGCACTTTTTGGCATATGCCAATCTCTCTTGTTGTAGACACTTTTAGGTTGAGGTTTTGTTCCTCATCTCCAAACATGCATATAGTTTTTTAATATACACAATACGAGAGAGAGAGAGAGAGAGAGAGAGAGAGAGAGAGAGAGAGAGAGAAGATGGGCGACTAGACTTTGTTTTTTTTAGACAGCTATGCCGCCTAACCAAAGAACCTTGTTCACTTTGCCTTGCTTCACACAACAAAGTCCTCCATGTAAACGGTCCAAAAAGAGACGAAGTAGTGCTAAGATACAAGAAGAGAGAATGGGGGAGATAGAAATGGCGAGTGTCTGAATTAGAGAAGGATGTGCAAAAAGAGAAGCGTAGGCTTGGATAGCCACTCTTGAGTGGGCCCATTTTGATAGGAACACTGCAAAGATATTTTGCAAGTATTGTCAAAATGACAATTGGTGCAAGAGTGAATTTGGAAGGTCTAGATCCATCAACATCCAACATAATGCTCTAATGAAGTATGCAAAGATGCGAGCACATGAGGATGCTAAATATATGCATGGGAAGAATAAACAAACCATTGAATATGGGATAAATAGGTCAATTGATGACGCCTATCAACAAACAACATTAAAACTCTTTGCTAAGTAGCCTATCTTGTGGGGAAGCATGACTTAAATTGTCTTTCAACAAATATCCAGCTGTGTTGTCTCTTTTACAGTTTTGCAAGTGTCCTTACATGATCACTCATCTATATACCATAATGATAAAGCATGTGCAACCTTTGTCTACTACATTAGTGAGGTGCTAATGCAAGAGATGGTGCGAAAGATAAAAGCATCACTTTTTCAGCCTTACGATGGATGAGTCGGCTAATATTGGTCTCACTAAGCATTTGATAGTGTATATGCCTCTTTCATGGAGGATCTTGAGCCTATCACCGTTTTCCTAGGCTTGTTGGAGATCCAAGGTGGAACTTCAAATCACTTGTATGACTCGTGCAAGTTCTTCATGGCACAACTTGGCCTTGATATGTTACTAGTGTGCTTGGGTACTGATGGTGCTTTAGCAATGCTTGGACATGTTAATGGCTTGAGTGCTCAAATGAAAAGAGATAGTCCCTATATGATGTCAATTCATTGTATTGCGCATAGAGCAAGTCTATGCTCAGCAGATGCGATGAAGGGGTCAACTTATACACAAGAAATTGACCATGTCATCAATGAAATTACTGGAACTTTTTCAAGAAGTCCTTAAAAGAGCAATGAATTGAGGTGTTTGGAACTAGAATTTGGTCATGCTGAATTGCATATGAGTTGCATACATAAAATGAGGTGGCTAAGTAGATCGGTCGTTGTTCATAAAGTGTGTGAATCATTGGAGCCTTTACTTGTATTTTTGAAGTCTCACAATGCAAGTTTACATGCAAAACTATGTAGTTTTCAGTTTATTTACAACATTCATTTCATGGTGGATATCCTTGAGAGATTGACCATGTCAAGCGAAAGTTTTCAAAGCACTTTTGTGGATATTTCTTCAGTGTTGGGAACATTGAGATAGAAATTTGCTTGATCTGCATGCAATATATTGAAGATTCCCATGTGGATGTCAATGCCTTGACATATGATGGTAGAGGCTATCATATTATCCGTGACTATGGGCCCTTGGAGGGGCAGCTTGCTGCTCTTTGTGCATCTATTCATGGCAATGCATATAAGTCTACCAAATTGAAGGAATGTTGACGGTAGTGACTTGGACAAAGGGATCACTTTTCAAAAGGAGTTTTGCAACCCGATGATTTAAAATTTGCTTGTTTTGATAGGTTTCTCAACAAGGATCTCGTAGGGTGCTTCGAGGCATTGGCACCTTACACCTTTCCCAAAGGAAAGAAACTCAAAAAATTATGGTGCAATAGAGAGTGAGAGATGTTGGCATCATACTATGGCAAAACAAAGTTTACATGGAATGGAGAGGAAACTGGTTCTTTGGTTGACAAGGCACAAGTGAAGAAAGAGTATCAATATTTCAAAGCACAAGCACCTTATGAGTGGGAAGACCAAAGCTTTCATGATACTTGGGTGTCAATTGCTAGAAATCTAACAACTTGTGCCAATTACCCTATATTGCTTAGATTAGGACATCTTTCCATACTTCAATGTGCTAGTATTGCAGCGTGAAAGAGGATTTGGCATTCAAAATAAAATCAAGTAAAAGTTGAGAAACTCATTGACTACAAGAAGCATGGATGCACTCATGCGGGTATCAATTGAGAACCATCACTTGATGAGTATGACTTTACTGCTGCCATCAACATGTGGAGAACTAGTGCTAAAACCAATTGTCATATATATGGAGAGGATACAAGGTATGTTTAAGTTTTAGTTTTTTTGTTGTTGTGAAAAATGGAGTATATTGATTCAAAATGGAGTATGATCTTATGTAGTCATGATCAAATTTATGAATAGCTGAAAATGATAGTTTTATTTCTTGTATGAATAATTTGTCATCTCATCTCTTGCTTTTAATTGTAAGATGTCGTTATTTGTCGGATAGATTGCTTTAGTCTTCATTTTAACACACTACTTATGATCTTTTTTAAGGACCATATCAAGTGGCAAAGGAATTATGGATGGGTGTTATTTACTCAATTTTGGTAAACGGCAATTGATTTTACCTAAGTTGAACGGCTTATGTTTTGAGATGTGTCTCATGTATGATGCAAGATCTTATGCCATGACTCTATGTTGCAAGTTGGATATGCATAAGAAATATGCATTGATGTATGTGATCTAAGTATTATATACCTAACTTGCATATGCTTATAAGGAAGTTTTTGGTGGTTATGGGAAGCATTATCAATACAATAACCCTCTTTCGTTTATAGTAAGTGATTATATCATAAGCTTTGGTTTTTTTCAAATTTTCATCAGTCATGTGCTCCATACTTAATTGAGTTTTGGATTTATTTATTTTTTTGTAGGTTGACTCCTTGACTTGAGTGTGCCTTGTCACAAAATAGTTTATCAGGACATGGTCATGTTTTATGAGGTTTTCTACATCAACATGATAAGACAATGATCTTACGTCATCACTTTTTTTGTTAACTTTGTTGGGAGCTCATGGACAACAATATAGTTATTGTCACATCAAATCATGATCATGTTGTTAATAAGTTTTATGTTACTTTTTTCTCCAATAGTATATTTTGGTTACCTCGACTCTATTTCTTGTGAGGTTTGTGAGAATGTTGTTGGGTTTGTACAAAACACCCCTCTTGTGAGTTTTCACTTGTTTACACAAAGCTTAGTATGTGTTAATACCCTTATAATGTAGGCTAAGTTAAATGAAAACCCAACTGACTTGGTTCCATGGCAAGGGTACTTCCATAATGAGCTCTTGTGGAGAGCGAGCTGCATGCTTTCCCTGTGTGCGCTTTGCTATTGGGTGTATTGAGGGATATTTATCCTTGGTAGTAAAACAAGAGACATGTCTCGCTTATTGTTATAGTTGTGGTTTGGTGGGATGCTTCTTGTTAGTCATGCTTATCTTGGGATAAACCAAGCTCAGGATTGACACCAAATGTTTGAAACATTATAGCATGGGACATGGTTTGACCACTTGAGGCTCATTGTCCTACTCTAGCTCCTTCCCTAGAGATGTGCCCAAATATAGGGAAATTTAGTGACCTTTTTCATGAAGTTTATAGTGTTGTTTACAGAGCTAATTGGTGAATCTAGGGTTTGGAGGATCGTGTGGTGGATTTTGTTTCTAGGTGTTTCATTGTTCCCCCCTCCCCCCCCCCCACATATGTATTTAGTTAGATCAACTCGTCCCAAAGCTCCTTGCATAAGGTGGATCTGAAGGATTTTTGACAGCAAGTAAGCACTCTGTTAAGTAGTGGTTTTCCCCTCTCTTCATATTTGCATAGCCTTTCCGAAGTCATTTCCGAAGTCATTTCCTCATCTCATAACGCTTCCTTGCCTCTAGGGAGCTCCTATTTTTCAGAGAGTTGAGTACTTTGGCCTCCTCATCCAATGCTTCATTTCCTAGGATCGAAGACCCTATAGGTGGGTTTGAGGAAGTGTGGTTGATGCACTTTAGTTGAGTATATTGTCATTTCTATAACAATTAGTGTAGATCAGGTTCACATCAAGGTTTCACTCTGGTGAAACAAGCCTCTAGTGTTTCCTGAAGCATGTCTAAAAACTGATTTTTGACACGTATGTAAAAATATTGTTTTTCTCCACAAAATTTTTTTCTTGAGCTTTTTACTTCTTTTTTTCTCGGTTCACTTCTCTAGATTCACATGTGTTGGGGCTAGACTCACACTCCTCCAAACTTACATCTCTAGGCTTATGTGTCTTTATCACACCTATTGAGTCAAGAGTTGAGTCTAGAGACTCATGTCTCTATGCTCACATTTTAAGTTTCACGCTTTTTTTGGGTATAAAATGGGCTCACATACTTTGTTTTTATGAAATAGGCCTACATGGGACACACAAAATTTTAAGCACTAGACCTAACACCACAGGGTTGGTGTATAATTATTTGGACGCAAAAATTATACTTTAATATCCCAATAATTATAAAGGACAATCAATTCCCTTAGAAATTATAGCTAGTATAAATTATATGACAAGAAAATTCTTAAAGGAAATGAGTAGGTATATCCTTACAAGTCTTTAGGACAGTAATAATTTGTTGGTACAATATTAGGTATATCTACCTCTAGACTCGCGTTTGTCAACTCATGTCTCGAGAATCATAGCTCATGTATCCAAACTCATGGCTCTTGGCTCATGTACATTGACTCACATAATTTTTCATGAGACTGTGGGCTCACGCCTCCTAACTTGAGATCTAGTTTGGTTTGGTTTTTGGAGTTTTTTCGAGGT
Organism: Cibotium barometz; assembly: GCF_041138505.1. NCBI lineage: Eukaryota > Viridiplantae > Streptophyta > Polypodiopsida > Cyatheales > Cibotiaceae > Cibotium > Cibotium barometz. The sequence goes on along the minus strand of NC_141064.1, from coordinate 1,764,041 downwards.
TTTTTGGACTTGATGGGGGGTGATTAAGGTATGTAAGTGTTAAAGTGTTTTTTAATTATCTTTTGTTGGATTTGTATACTTTTAAGCTATCAATTCAATGCACAAAAATTACCTATCCCATTCTCATTCGCACCTAATGGAGCTTAATGCTTATGTTTTTGGAATAGAATTGCTAAGCTATTCCTTTACAATGAAATCTAAGGATTTTGGGTCCAAAATCATGCAAAATCATTAAGAGATCATGGTTTTCCCCTTCTAAGATATACAAATAGAATGCCCTAATGTAAATAAAATTCAAAATAAAATCAAAAGCAATAAAACTAATAAATCCAATGGTCCAAAATTGTGTGTTTTTTGGAGTGTGGCATCTTAATCACCAGGCGATATTGGGTGATCCCAATAGCTTAGAATAGAAGGATGAACATAGCTTAGAATAGAAGGATGAACGGAGCTAGTCCCTAGGCTAGTCCTCGATGATACCAAATATGTTCAAGTCAAGATCTTGTCTTAGCCTTGCAATAGCATATGTCATTTGGTCTTGCCTTAAAGCCACAAACTTCCCTATGTAGGTGCACTAGCTTGTCCATATTGTATCCTCATTCCATTGTCACATTAGAATGCTCCTTTGCCAAAGGGATGAAGGGAGAGCTCTCTATGCCTAGATGGAGGCAACAAGAGATGGTACTTTGTGATGGTTCTCTCTCACAAAAGGTGGTGAATGAAGGGGAAGCTAATGCAAGAAGACAACCTAAACCAAATCTATCTAGCATATGCATCCATCAAGCAAGCAAGATTCAATAGGGAAGTTAATTCAAGAAGATAACCTATGACCAAACCTATCTAGCATATGCATCCATCAAGCAAGCAAGATTCAATAGGGAAGTTAATTCAAGAAGATAACCTATGACCAAACCTATCTAGCATATGCATCTATCAAGCAAGCAAGATTCAATAGGGAAGTTAATTCAAGAAGATAACCTATGACCAAACCTATCTAGCATATGCATCCATTAAGAAAGCAAGAATAGCATACAAGCAAGCGAGAATAGGAAGAGGAGAGCTCACAAGTGAACTATTCCAAGGGAATGATTGTGTATTGCTTATTGTCAAAAATGACATATAAAAGCAAGCAAGATTTAATAGCATACAAGTAAGCCAAAAAAGGGAAGCTTGAATAATGAATAAGCTTTTACCTCAATCCCCTGTAATCATTCCCTATTACAGAATGTAAGAAAATATTATTTTTCTTGTTTTAGCCTAGAGAGAAGAAATATTCTAGGGAGAGGTAATTCAATATTGAGATGTTTTTGGATATAAAAATTCTCCTAATATCTAAAATATAATTCTTTGAAACAGAAGTTCAAAATAAATTCTCCAATGTGCATTAGGAATCAATTAAAAATGGTATAAGGGACCTTAGCCAGTGTACATTTTCAAAAAAATTTAGATTATGGTCCAATTAAGGTTCCAATGGGCCAATAGGATTAATCCAAGTGTTGGGATGAGATAAATCCAAAGAATAAAAGAAAATACCCAAAAATGAGTAAATGCTCACATAAGATGAAGAGTTGACTGAATACAAGGTTTATTAGTCAAACATCAAGTAGGTACATTTTTCTTCATGATTACTTGAGTTTTTTAATCCAAAAAATGGGATATTTTTCTCTTCTCTCTCTCCTGGATCAAACTAGATCAAAAAGGGAGCCAAACTGGTCCAAATCTTGTCCAAATTGAGTCAAACTGAAGCTAGAAAGCTCTAGAACCCAGTTGGACTTGGTTAGTGGCCTCCCTCACTATAAATAGACCCTCATTCCTTTGTATTCTCATCTTTGAGCTATACCATGCCAGTATTACCTTAGAATAATCATATTTCTATTATCCCTTAATTTTTCTCTTTTTTTGGGGAGCTTGGAGCTTCTCTCTCTCTCCAACAACTCTTGAAGTTTGCTCTTCTCCTCTTGTGACCAATTTATTGGTTGGGGGCTTCACTACTAAAAGGAAAGAATCAAGCCAATCTTAGAGGTAAGATTGATTTTTATGGGTTTTTTCAATTTCCTCAATGACTTTCTTCTTCTCAACCCCTCTCAAGCTTGAGAAGCTTTCAAAGTGATTGTTTTTATTCAAATCAAGCTTTCCCTAAGATTCTCAATGTTTAATTAGAATTAAGTTAATCTTTATGCTTATTTGTAATGCTTTCCTTAAGTAAATCTCTCTTAAAAAGAATAGTCATCTTTATGGCTAAATCTTTAGCAAAAGAATGTTTCTCAATGATAATCTCTTATTTCAAAACTAAACTCTAGGCTTGATGAGCTAGAGATTAAGAAAATGATATTTTCATGATTTTGTGCTAGTAAAAATAATGGTTATTTCTTTTTAGATTATTTATGAGTAGATAAAAATTACTTTAATTCATTCTAAATGAGAAAAGAAAGAGGAATTCCTACTATATTTTAGGTTTAGAAATTTTAAGAAAAAAGAATGATTTTGACCATATTCATGAAAGAATACTTTTTTTTGTATTTATGCATAATTATTTAATTAAGAGAAAAGATGAATTTTTGATAAATTTATTTTATGCATAAGAATTTTTAAATGTTAAAAGAGGAATTCCCATGACATTCGAGATTCAATCATTTAAATGCTAAAAGAGAAATTTTTGGCATATTAAAAAATGGATATTTTTATTTAAATTAAAAAGAGAAATTTTCTTGGTATTTAAGTAGAAAAAGATCTAAATTAATTTTGATGATAAAAGAGAAACTTTCACCCCATAATTCCACATAGAAAATTAGGAATACTGATGTTGATAATTAAAATGGTGGAAAGAATATTTTTAGATATTTTTATGTGCATAAATCAACGAATTAAATATACCCTAACTTGGATTAGTGGAAGAAGAGTATTTTTATAAAATCTTGATATTCTCGTATAGAACTATTTTTTTTAATTCTATTATGGTTAGGAAGGAAAGAAACTCATAAAGTTAGAATTTTTCCTACAATTAGAAGTTCCATTAATTTATCTGAAGAAAATCCTTAGGAATCAAAGCTAGAAGTAAAGCGAATAAATTTTGGTTAGACCACACGACGGTGAGAATGGCGGCGGCCCATCTCTCGAATCTGAATCAAGCAAAAACCTCGTGTGACCAATTCCAAATCTTGACATAAAGAATAGATTGCCATTGAATTAGAGTAGTTTTCCCCTTAACCACACAAAATGACCAAGAATCAAGTTGGAAATTCAGTCAATTGATGGTAGATTACCCTGATGTGAGATCAATGATTCTAGATTATGGGAAAAAGGGTTTTGTGGAATCAAACTCAAACTGGGAATACCACTTGCATAGAACCTCTATTTTTTTAAAGGACTCTTTTATGCCATAATGCTAGAGGAAGCATTTGGTTTGTGAGGGTGGTTGGCTAACCCATGGGCCGTAACCCATGGGCTGGTTGTGGATCGGAGGATTCCTGTGATACAAAATAGTTACGTTAGCTAGATTAAGTCCTAGGAAGACCTTGTTCTGTGGGAGGAAATCAGCAGCGGTTGTGCCTCACAAAAGGGGAAAAAAAGCGGTGATTCTATGGACCAAGTGCAAGTCTCTTCCTTGATCTGGCCATGTGACTTTCAAGTTCAGTCGGATCAGTTTGTTAGTTAAGACTTTGACTCGTTAGATCAATTCTCCCCTTATATGATTTTCCTGGTGGAATCGCCCGTGCCTTCCGGCGGGCGAGGGAAGTTTTTTCGGGTTCAGTTTCGGAGGAACCGTCGGGCTAGTCTCTTGTCCGGACATCCGTGGGGCGAGGCCCCGAGTGTGAATCCCTGCCCCGTGCGAGAGGCCAACGCTGCTTCCACCATCGACACCCCAGAGGGGGCAATCGTCGGGGAGGGGGCGGGGTTCTGATAGCTGGTATCAGAGTGTTGTTGGAAGCTAAAAAGGAAAAATGAATTATATCAGAAATTTATAATAAAAACAGAGAAAGAGCATTTACGTATTGTATTTTCATTCCTTAAGCTTCATTAATGAAGACTTTTAATTGATGAATTTGGTTTTATTGATGGAAGTTCCATGTTTATCCGATATTCCCGATCTCACCAGTCATAGGATATGACTGCTTTTTCCTTCGAGCATATCGTCTCCTCCGCTCTACGACTCGAACGAGCAGAGCCAGACTCGCAAACCATTTCGAGAATTTATATTTCCCAAACCCAACGGAGAGAGGCTGGTTTGCAGGGCAGTATGTCCATGCCTCTTGGTGAAGAGCGCGTGATGTTGAGGGAGAATATCTCGTTGGCCATGGTCCTGTTGAGGCTAAAAGTGATTCATAGTGTTACTCTGTATCACCCCATGCCTCGAGATTTCAGACTTTCTTGCCATATCTATAGACTTCTTAGCCGCTTCATTCCAAAGAGTAAGATAGTAGGCTCTTTAAGCAATGAGGGAACATTTGTAATATCAGGGCATGTCTGTAGCCTAGTATCACCGTCTTATGCATTTCTCGTGGAGGTTTTGACTTTTTGGAGCCGAGATGCTCTATGTACATATTGCAACCTTTATATAAATAAAGAAATGTTTTGTGGAAAATTCCCTGTTATATGTAAGTGATTGTTTATTATATGACGAATTGAAGAAGCAAGATCTGTTCCTTCGACGTATGTCATAGATCTCCAATAAAATCAATTATCTTGTTTAAGCAATTAATTTTTGAACCTCTTAAGTCTTAGGATCTCGTTGACAAAATCAAATAGGAATTTAATAATGTATCATTTTTGGCAGAATCATGAGGCGCGCGAACCGCGGCCGACAGCCAGACCCTCTCTCAAATGAGGAAGAGCTTGACCCCCCGACGTTTGCAAAGCCCTTACAGAACTCAACCAGGTCCATTCAAGGGTGAAGGGGAGAACTTGGGCGAGGCTGTGGAGAAGTGGGTCGAGGCCATGGAAGAATACTTTAATGTCACCGGATACAACAAGAGGAGAAAAATGGCTCTCATAAGGCTGAAGACAGTGGAAACAGTCAGGGTGGCATGGAGAAACCATTGCGATACCAAAACCAGCTATGGATAGGAACACCCAGTCCTAGAATGATCTCAAAGCTTAAGAGATTTTATCCCCTCAAATTTTTAAAAACCAAGATGAATGAATTCTTAGAGTTAAACCAAGGGAGCAAAACTATTGAAGAATATCACCAGGCGTTCGCTCTTCTCCTCAAGTACTCACCACCACTAGACGAAGAGCAACTCATGGGCCAGGTTCATTCAAGGAATGAACGAACCTTTGGACACCCTGGTCTCAAGAATGCCAAGCGAGTTTCCATGGTTGAAGCTGTAAGGATGGCAAAGGACTTTGCCAAAGCCTTTATTGTTAAAGTCCTGCCAAAACCGTCTCCCTCATCCTTCAAGAGATTCCAAACACCAGGAAGTTCGTCCAACCTTCCGCCTCCAAAGAGACACCAAGGTCCTAATAAGAATTTGGAGATAGGAAGTTTCAAGAATGAAAGAAGACCTTTTCCTCAAAGCTCTTTCTCAGGAACTCCAGCTCTTTCAAGAATGTAGAGGGAAGAGCTTCGAAGTGAGAACAGGTGTTTCGATTGTCAGGGGATTGAGCACCAGCTCAAGAATTTCCCATCTCCTTCTGTGGGCCAAGGAAGCCAGGGTCTCAGAGTTCAGAGATATAGACTCCTTTGTATCAGTCCAATCAGGGTCCCCCGCACCAAAATCAAGGCAACCTTAGAAGAGTGCCAGCTCAGCCTGTAGCCTCCATGCAAAGTAGTCTCCGAACTCCCTCTCAGAATTGGGGAAACCAAAGAGAGAGAGTTCCACCTCAGACTAGCTAGAGCCATCACTATAGCTGAGGAAGTGGAGGAAGAAAAAGGATAGATCTATGCCACGATTGAGCATCAAGGGAAGAATCGTCAATTCTCAATCCTCCAAACTCCAACAGAGTACCAGGGTAAGTAATTCAAGCTTTTGATTGATTCAAGCATTACTCATTCTTTTATTTCCCCAGGATGCCTGCGTAAGTTAGTCCTAAATCAAAAATAAGGGAAACCTATGCAAGTGAAATTGGCCAGTGGAAAGATTATTTTCACACACCTTGCGAGACTGACCCTATTCAGTTTAGTCTAGATGGGAATGAAACAGATTGCCAGTTCAGAGTCCTACCCTTTGGAATCTATAATGGAATCCTTGGAATGGATTGGCTCCATAAGAATCAGGCTGACATTCACTGTCACAATGGAACCATCTCTTTCCTTGACCTTCACGGGAATAAAGTTCAAGGAACTAGAATTTTCAGATTCCTAGTGCTGTAATTAGTCAAGGCTTCTAAATTGTTAAAAGGGCTCAAAAAGAGGCAAGCTATTTATGTCGTTAAGATGAATTCGGTAGACATAAAATGCAAGGCTAAAGAACCAGAGTGGTTAAATGAGTATGCAGATGTATTCTCTAAAGAGGTGACTGAGATGCCTCGGACTCTCATGAAGTAGATCATGAGATCGAGTTAACCCCCGAAGCTCAGCTAAGAACTAGAGTGGTTAAATGAGTATGCAGATGTATTCCCTAAAGAGCTGACTGAGATGCCTCCGACTCTCATGAAGTAGATCATGAGATCAACGGAGCTCAGCTAGTAGCCTAGCGTGTATACGAATGCTAGTCCCTGAAGCCACAGAACTTAAGGAGCAGTTAAGACAACTGTTAGAGTAGGGATTTGTCAGACCTAGTGTTTCACCTTGGGATGCACCCATTATCTTTCAGACGAAGAAAGATGGAAAGACTCTGTATTGATTACAAAGGATTGAATCAGACGAAGAAAGATGGAAAGACTCTGTATTGATTACAAAGGATTGAATCAGTTAACAATCAAGAATAAGTATCCTATCCCTAGGATTGATGAACTTCTGGATCGGTTAAGTGGGACCCAAATGTTCACGAAGATAGATCTCAAATTCGGGTACTACCAGATCAGAATCAAGGAACAAGACATCCCAAAGACAACTCAACACTCATTATGGGCATTATGAGTTCACAATCATTCCATTTGGATTGACTAATGCCACGATGACGTTTAATCGTCTCATGCAAGATATTCTGAGAGAATACTTGGATGATTTTATTCTTGTCTTCTTTGATGACATCTTGGTATACTCGAAGAATGTTGTAGATCATGAAGATCATGTGCGGAAGGTCCTGGAGATCCTAAGGAAGCACCAACTCTTTGCAAAAAAGAGCAAGTGTTCTACTGATCAGGTGAAATACTTGGGATTCATAGTGTCTAAAGATGGGATTTCTCCTGACCCCGCAAAAATCCAAGCAGTCATCATAGATTGGCCGAAACCCAAGGCGGTAAAAGAAGTTAGAGGATTCCTAGAATTAACCGGATGGTATATAATCTTTATACCCAGGTATGCTCAGATAGCATTCCCTTTAACTAACCTTCTCAAGACGAGCACCCTATTTTTAGAATAAAAGAATTTCTCTTATGCATCTAATTTATACATAAAATCCATTTATGATGATGGAAAGTTCTTTTTGAATTTATATTTCAGGGGAATTCATTTTAGACAGTAGGAGGATTTTTATATCCAAAAATATCTCAATTTTGGACTATCGCTCTCTAGATATATTTTCTCTCTCTAGGTCAAAATAGGGTTAAAACAGAATCTTTCTTTTATTTCAGAGAGGGGAATAGTTATAAGATCAGAAGGGGAGGTTCTTACACCTGCACACCTCAAAAAGCTAGAGGGAGGAGTCTTACATCCTACCCCACTTAAAAAACGCGAGATGTCATTATCTCGCAACTAGAGGACAACTCTTCTCCTTAAGATCCAATTGATTCTGGGGTTCCTTATATTCTGGTCAACCCAACAGAATCCTGGGATAAAGATCTCTTATATAGAACTCATAATCGGATAACGATTCATTCAGATCATAACATTCATACTTTTAACACAATAATGGTCCATTAGACCGAAAAATTTTCTTTTGGAACATTCCTTCATGGAAATTTCAGTCAAACAAGTCCTGAATTTGTCCTCCAATTAACTTGATCCACCAGGTAAAGTGTTAATAGTAGCAATCTGATAGCACAATCCACTAACCTCATAGTGATTTTGCTGAAGTCATTATCATTATTCCAGTTAGGAATATTAGCACAGGGACTTGTCCCATTCATCCTCATTGTGGTTTTTGTTCAGCTTTAGCTTTTTTAACCAGTTTTTGTCCAAATCAATTCATCAATTCTCAACCAGAATTTTAAAATCATATCAACCACATTCGAATTCATCATTTGGATAGCATTTTAGCTTATAATTTCAAGGTCTTAGATTTACTTGTATATACTGCCAGTAAAGAGCTGTAGTTATACCCTCGGTATATACGGGTAGTCACGGTCCTTGGAATTATAAGGTAAATACCTTCATGTCTAGGCCTCAAGCAAGTCAGGGATTCCATACAATTGCAGTACTTCCATTTGAAGACCCAATTACTAACTTATGAATTTAAGTCTGAATACCAATTTGTATGAATTTCATCACACAATTCTAACTTTTTACTGTTAATTCATAAATTTTTGACATTTTTGGCTTCACAGTTGATCCTCAATAGCTAATTGCTCTGATACCAACTGTAAAATCCCTATCCCCACCGCACAACAGATTCGGGGTGCTTGCAGCGGAAGTAGCACATCTTGCGTGGGGCAGGGTCCCACACTCGGGGCCTTGCCCCACGGATATCCGGACAGGTGACTAATTCCTCGGTTCTTCCAAAACCGAACTCGAAAAAACTTCTCTTGCCCGAAAAGCACAGGCGATTCCTCCAGGATAAAATTTTACTCTAACGTAGTTAAGATCATTACTGACCAAATTGATCCGACCACACCTATAAAGATACTCGACCAGATCAAGGAAGAAACTTGCACTTGGATCATAGAGATCAACGCTTTTTTCCCCATCAAGAGGCACATCCGTTGATTCCTATCCATAGAACAATTACTATCCGAGATTTACTTCATCTATCATAATAATAGAAAGGAGTCTCATTTTACGGATCCATTAGTCCAGCCTAACCCCATCCAGTCCCATGGGTTAGCCAACTGCCCAACCACTGTAGTGATAGAATCCAATTTAGAATTTGGTTAGGTTTTGTCCTGGGTACCAGGGAAAAGAGTTCCCAGGTCCCCTAGCCAGATATTCATGCAAATTTAACACCAGTCATACCACTTACACACCCAATATGAAATTGCCTTTTTCATAGATTTAGCCATCTTTAAAACAATCATTTAATGAAACCATAGTATCACTGATCGCAATCCTCCCAAAATATCCGGTTGAATCTTAATTTCCAATCATTCCTTCATCGGAGTATCTATGGCGTCATTGGCAACCATAACGCTCACCACCTGTCCACTCAGGGGCCTTTTCAATAGTTCCTAGCTCATAGTACCCGGCAATATAATCACTTATGAAAATCAAGATGGAATCTCCGTTGAAGGTCAGCAAGATCAACCAACAGATCCATATTAGTGATTGAAGTCACTATCATCATTCTAGTTACGAATATTAGCACAGGGACTTGTCCATAAAAATTAAGATGGAATCTCCGTTGAAGATCAGCAAGATCAACCAACAGATCCATATCTCATAGTGATTTTGCTGAAGTCACTATCATCATTCTAGTTACGAATATTAGCACAGGGACTTGTCCCATTCATCCTCATTGTGGTTTTTGTTCAGCTTTATACTTTTTAACCAAAATTTAGGAATCATCTTTTTCCAATCAGAATCCAAATCAATTCATCAATTCTTAACCAGAATTTTAAAATCATATCAATCCCATTCAAATTCATCATTTGGATAGCATTTTAGCTTATAATTTCAAGGTCTTAGATTTACTCGTATATACTACCAGCAAAGAGCTGTAGTTATACCCTCGGTATATACGGGTAGTCACGGTCCTTGGAATTATAAGGTAAATACCATCATGTCTAGGCCTCAAGCAAGTCAGGGATTCCATACAATTGCAGTACTTCCATTTGAAGACCCAATTACTAACTTATGAATTTCAGTTTGAATACCAATTTGTATGAATTTCATCACACAATTCCAACCTTTTACTGTTACTTCATAATTTTTTGACATTTTTGGCTTCACAGTCGATCCTCATTAGCCAATTTGCTCTGATACCAACTGTAAGATCCCTGTCCCCACCGCACAACGGATTCGGGGTGCTAGCAGTGGAAGTAGCACATTTTGCGCGGGGCAGGGTCCCACACTCGGGGCCTCGCCCATGGATATCCGGACAGGTGACTAATTCCTCGGTTCTTCCAAAACCGAACTCGAAAAAACTTCTCTTGTCCGAAAAGCACAGGCGATTCCTCCAGGATAAAATTTTACTCTAACGTAGTCAAGATCATTACTGACCAAACTGATCCGACCGCACCTATAAAGATAGTCGGCCAGATCAAGGAAGAAACTTGCACTTGGATCATAGTAGAGATCAACGCTTTTAGGCACATCCGTTGATTCCTATCCATAGAACAATTACTATCCAAGATTTACTTCATCTATCGTAATAACAGAAAGGAGTCTCATTTTACGGATCCATCAGTCCAGCCTAACCCCATCCAGTCTAGCCTAACCCCATCTAGTCCCATGGGTTAGCCAACCGCCCAACCACTGTAGTGATAGAATCCAATTTAGAATATGGTTAGGTTTTGTCCCGGGTACCAGGGAGGAAAAGAGTTCCCAGGCCCCCTAGCCGGATATTCATGCAAATTTAACACCAGTCATACCACTTACACACCCAATATGAAATTGCCTTTTTCACAGATTCAGCCATCTTTAAAACAATCATTTAATGAAACCATAGTATCATTGATCACAATCCTCCAAAATATCCGGTTGAATCTTAATTTCTAATCATTCCTTCATCGGAGTATCTATGGCATCATTTCAATAGCTCATAGTACCCGGCAATATAATCACTTATAAAAATCAAGATGGAATCTCCATTGAAGATCAGCAAGATCAACCAACATATCAATATAAAAGAGCCATGGACTCATCTGTTGAGGACCAGCAAGGTCAATCAACCAGATCCATGCCCGGTTTCAAAAAACAATTCTTACTCCTTGTTCCAATATCTTCCACGACGCACGTGTGGGTATCTTCGACTACCCAGAGCCCGAGCACCGTATGGTCAGCACCCTCTAGGATCCTTCGCAGGTCACCTAGCGCTTCACTCATAGGCCGCTTCCTTGGTCCCTCATCCACCGTACCGAAAGCTTACCATTTAAATCGAACCGAGGCTGGCTGGTCAAGACCTCGGCCGACCTTGCTACGTGAGACTTCCTCCGTTGACTCTCCGTTAGCTGTTGCAACTTTATCAGTTAGGTCTCCACGACCATATTGCTTCCCCAGCATTCTTGACATAAAACAATCATTTAGAAACAGGTCACAATACAGCTTTTATAACATGAACTCTCGTCTTTCCACATTATCCCTCTTCAATCCACATTACTTATTCCACATTCAATTCATATGTGTACTCATTCTCATCCAATCATATCATTTTCCATCTCATCGCATCAGATTCATTCATGTCACATATCATTATCCCTCATCAATCCACATTATCTCTCATCAATCCACATTACTTATTCCACATTCATATGTGTACTCATTCATATCATTTTCCATCTCATCGCATCAGATTTATTCATGTCACATATCATTTATTCACATCCCAATTCACATGTCATCATATCTCATCCATTCACTCATATATCGACGTCACATCATTTCACATACACATTCGCATTCATTATTCCACATACACATCCACATCCATACATTCACTTTCACATCCGCATTCATACATACATATCCATATCCACATCCATACATCCATATCCACATTCATACATCCGTATCCACATCCACATCCACATCCATACATCCATTTCCACATCCACATCCACATCCATACATCCATTTTCACATCCACATTCATACATCCATATCCACATCTACATCCATACATCCACATCCACATCTACATCCATACATCCATTTCCACATCCACATTCATACATCCACATCCACATTCATACATCCATACATCCACATCCACAACTACATTCATACATCCACATCCACAACTATATCCATACATCCACATCCACATCTACATCCATATATCCACATCCGCATTCATACATCCACATCCACATCTACATCCATTCATCCATTTCCACATCCACATCCACATCCACATCCATACATCCATTTTCACATCCACATTCATACATCCACATCCACATTCATACATCTGTATCCACATCCACATCCATACATCCATTTCCACAACTACATTCACATTCATACATTCACATACACCTTCACATCTATTCTTTTATAACACATCCATTCTCATCCTATCATCACAGCCCATACACATCTTATCACATCAGATACACTTCTTACCTCATCCCATATAGATCCTATCACATCCTATAACATCCCATACGCATCTTATCACATCCTATCACATCTCATACGCATCTTATCGCATCCTATCACATCCCATATGCATCTTATTGCATCCTATCACATCTCATACACATCTTATCACATCCTATCACATCTCATACGCATCTTATCACTTCCTATCACATCTCATACACATCTTATCGCATCATATCACATCTCATATGCATCTTATCACTTCCTATCACATCTCATACACATCTTATCGCATCATCTCATCCAATCACATCTCGTACATATCTTATCACATCAGATACACATCTTATCACATTCGTTACACATCTTATCATATCCAATACACATCTTATCACATCAGATACACATCTTATCACATCCCTTTTACATGTTATTACTATTTAATAGCTTTTTTCTAGATCGATAACGATAATAGGATTTTTCTAAACTTCAGCCACTTGCTTGGTTTAAATTAAAGATTCTTTTTTTTGACGACTATTTTTATATTGCTTCTCAATTCTTCAATTGAATTTTATTTCATATTGTTCTTTTGAATAAAAGAATTCATGGGATTTATAGAAATCAATTCTACCCATATTTCTTCATTTGAAAAAAAAAAACCATAAATCGAATTTATACTAAAATTTCATCTTCTTCCCATTTAATTTCTAGGATTCCAATTACCATGGGAATTCCTCTTTTTGCGTTTAATTAATTATATTCCAATTTCCTGGGAATTCCTCTTTTCCCATCAAGTATTTCTCATATAATAATTTCATCTAAAAAATATCCATTATTTCAATATGTTAGAAATTTCACTTTACCCAACTAAATGAGGGAATTTCAAATGTCATAAGAATTCCTCTTTTGACATTTAAATATTTCTCATAGATAAATAACTTTATCTAAAAATCTTTGAAATTAAATGAATTATCCCATAATTCCAATATGATAAGAAATTCTCTTTTCTCATCCAATCATGGAATTCCAAATGTAATGGGAATTCCTCTTTTAACATTTACTTATTTCTCATAGATAAATAAAATTATCTATTTTTTTTAAAATTAAATAAATTATCCCATAATTCTAATATAATAAGAAATTCTCTTTTCTCATCCAATCAAGGAATTCCAAATTTAATGGGAATTTTCTCTTTTAACATTTACTGATTTCTCATAGATAAATAAAATTATCTAAAATTTTATTTTTGAAATTAAATGAATTATCCCATAATTATAATATGATAAGAAATTTCCTTTTCTCATCCACTCATGGAATTCCAAATGTAATGGGAATTCCTCTTTTAACATTTACTTATTTCTCATAGAGAAATAAAATTATCTAAAAATTTATTTCTGAAATTAAATGAATTATCCCATAATTCCAATATGATAAGAACTCTTTTCTCATCCAATCATGGAATTCCAAATGTAATGGGAATTTCTCTTTTAACATTTACTTATTTCTCATAGATAAATAAAATTATCTAAAAATTTATTTTTGAAATTAAATGAATTATCCCATAATTCCATTATGATAAGAAATTCTCTTTTCTCATCCAATCATGGAATTCCAAATGTAATGGGAATTCATCTTTTAATATTTACTTATTTCTCATAGATAAATAAATTTATCTAAAAATTTATTAATTATGCATAAACCTAAAAATCAATATTTCTATGATTACAATGAGAATCAATCAATTTATCTAGGATGATAATGCCTAGAATATGGTAGGAAGTCCTCTTTTCATACTTTGAATGAAAATGTTTTATGTGTAATTTTTACAGAAATTTCACCATAGCTCCGCTGCTATTATTGACAAATCTCGATTTATTCTAAAAGAATGAACTTTAAAATTATGGATAAGATTAGAATGATCCCTAATTGGATCATTAACCCATTATGAATTGAATCATAAATTTTCATGAAATAACTAACTTAAAAGCTTAAAAAAGCCATTAATTTGGCCTCCAATTAAACAAGCATAGAATTTATTCTTGGATTAGTGAAAAGCTTCATGAGAAGCTTCATTTGGATTGAGAATAGGTCATGGGAATGACTATTCTTTGAGTGAGAGAGAGAAATTACATAAAAACCATTAAAATTAAGCATAAATGAAAATTTATGCATTTCCTTACTACCATTCATCAATTAACTTCAATAGCATTCACATCTATCACTTCACATCTCATTCTCATCCATTTACATCACATCACACCCATTACATCTCATCACTCTCACATCGACATCCATTTATATCACATCACATCTCATCACATCCACTCACATCTCCTCACATCACATTCACATCTCCTCTTATCACATCCACTCACATCTTATCACATCACATTCACATCTCCTCTTATCACATCACATTCACATCTTATCACATCGCATTCACATATCCTCTTATCACATTCACATCTCATCTAATCACATCACATCCATTTACATCCCATCACATTCATTTACATTCATTCAGCTCCACATCACATCTTATCACATCCACTTTTAGTACATTGAGAAATTATGAAAAAAGATTAAAATTCACACTTTACCTTACAAATTGCTTGATTCTTTGATCACGGTAGAGGTCCCCAACCAATCAATTGGTTTGGTGTGGTGATGGAGCCACCAATGGAGATTGAAGAAGGAGAGAAGCTCCAATTTCTTCAATTTGGAGAGATTTTTAGAGAATAGTAAAAATTATCATTATTT
This sequence comes from Cibotium barometz, assembly GCF_041138505.1. Classification (NCBI taxonomy): domain Eukaryota; kingdom Viridiplantae; phylum Streptophyta; class Polypodiopsida; order Cyatheales; family Cibotiaceae; genus Cibotium; species Cibotium barometz. The sequence continues at coordinate 1,748,824 of NC_141064.1, read as the reverse complement.
CAGCATAATTCTAGTATAGTAAAATTCTCCTATTTTTTTACAAAGGACTCAGGTTCTATTTATAGAGGAGAGGGAGGCTCTAACCAAGACCAACTGATTTCTAGAATTTTCCAAATTTCAGTTTGGTTGAATTTGGACCAGATTTGGACCTAATTTGGTTCCTTTTTGATTCGGTTTGATCCAAGAGAGAGGAGAGATAAAAATATCACATTATTTTTTAGTTTAAAACTCATTCAAGCATGTGAATTAGGCGCCTCCTTGAAGGGACTCCCCTTCCTTACACATGTGTCAAAATGGAATCATTATACCCAAAATATCTCATTTTTTTAGTAATACTCATAGTTTTTTACTAATAAACCTTGTACATAGTCAACTCTTCATCTTATGTGGGCATTTACTCATTTTTGGGTATTTTTCTTTTACAAATTGGATTTATCTCCACATGGATTGATCTTATTGGCCCATAGGAACCTTAATTAGACCATAATCCAAAAATTTCTGAAAATCTAGACCCTTAGGCTAAGGTCCTTTATATCCATTTTTAATTAATTCCAATTGCACATTGGAAAGTTCTTTTTGAATTTCTGTTTTCAGTGGAATTCATTTTAGACACTAGGAGGATTTTTATATTCAAAAATATCTCAATTTTGGACTACCTCTCTCTAGACATTTTCTCTCTCTAGGTCAAAACAGAGTAAAATAGAATCTTTCTTTTATTTCAGAGGGGAATAATTATAAGATCAGAAGGGGAGGTTCTTACACTTGCACACCTCAAAAAGCTGGAGGGAGGAATCTTACATGGTTGAGAAGCCCATCCTTGTTCTCCCCCCTTGATCCTGATGGGCTGAGCGTAGTTGACAGTCAACACTCTGCCATACAGTTTTGCATTGTGCATGTTGTCCATACATACTGTTGCATCTTCTTTCTCAAGGTATGTCACAAAACCAAAGCCCTTTGCTTCTGTAAGGTTGAGGTCTATAGGGGCCCTTTAAGCTGCCATATTATGATTTTAATGATTTTTTGTTAAAACGTTAAGTTTCTTTGACTTTAGATACCTTCTTGTTCTTCAAACGGCTAGAAGTTTGAATTTCAAAGTTTCCCGCCAAAATTGAATTTGAAATCGAGCGAGCAAAACTATATCATGTGACATATCTATGGAAAGAGCTCGACGAGTAGATTCTGGATCTATAATCTTCGACAAATTTTAAGCTCATATGTAGAAGTTATGGACGTCCAAAATTTCAAAAACTTTCCTCACCACTTTTTGGAAATGAAAAGTACAAAAAGGCATCTTCTAAAGAGTCTTTTGACCACCTTTAATCACCCAACATTTTTGTATACATGGCATCACACGATTGGCTCTTTTCCTTAATAACCTTTTAATCACATGGCATCTTAAAGGGCCCCTATAGACCTCAACCTTCCCCTAATGAGTCTTTTTAAAGGATAAATCATATTACAAGCCGATTCAAACATCAATTAGAGGTTTTTTATTTCAGATATGGGCTTACACCAGTCACTTTAAGAGACGATACTCTCCATCTTATTTTATCGAGATGATGTAGTTATCCTATCACGCTCTTCAACAACAAAATCTCCTTGTACACCTGGTATCTACTACAAAGGATGTACTGATGCCATGCTCTTAGATCTGAGAAATCCATTTACTTGCACTATGCCAAGCCCCCCCTAATATGCTTTATTACCAAGGAGTATTTGCAGTGCTGCGGGGATCAATAGACCACCAAATTTCACATGATGAAAACAAGATCAAATAGGTATATTCATATCACAAGTTCACTAGATCCTTGCCGACTAGCTACCAACAAGAAAATCCTCATTACATGCAAATCCAAAAACAGAGGGACTCCCTCCTCGGAATACCTCAAGATCTATCTCAAAATAGAGATGTCCCTCCACGGAATGCTCTGATTCTCCAAAGTTTTGTTTGATGGATCCACTTGGGGACCTCTAGGCACTCCCAAAGCCAGATGTGTTGCATGCAGCGCAGCGGGAATCTTCTTAATCAAGGTTAGGTGTGCATTAACTGGGATCCTAGCTAACCGACAAGAAAATCCTCATCACAAGCGAATCCAAAACTGGAGGGATTCCCTCCTTGAAATACCTTGGTTCTGCTCAAGATCTATCTTACATTTAATCCTAAGATAGAGATGTCCCCTAAGATAGAGATGTCCCTCCACAAAATTCTCTGATTCTCCAAAGCTTTGTTTGATGGGTCCACTTGGGAACCTCCCTCTAGGCACTCTCAACAAACCCAAAGCCAAATGTGTTACATGCAGCGCAACGAAAGTCTTCTTAATCATGATTAGGTGTGCATTAATCATTGATTATGGTGGGAGAGAGAGACGAGACGAGACCGCTTAACGTCGACTTTTTTGATCTAAAGAGACCAATCGACGGAGAGACTTGAACCCAAGTGAGAGAGAGAGAGAGAGAGAGAGAGAGAGAGAGAGAGAGAGAGAGAGAGAGAGAGAGAGAGAGAGAGAGAGAGAGAGAGAGAGAGAGAGAGAGAGAGAGTGTGTGTGTCTGTCAAGGGTTTGTCACAACCAAACCCTCTCCATCAACCCCCCTCGAGCATAGGGGTCAAGGCTCTCATCCATACAGACCCAACCAAGAGGCCATGGTGTCCCATACCACCATAACCCGTCCCTGAAGGACTGTTGGGCCTTGGCAGACTATCTGAATCACTGTGGACTCACAAGAATGGGTTACCGCACTCATGGCCCAGAACTCACCGTCATAGCACAAGGCTACAACACTACAATGACCTACTTCACCCATAACCCTCACTTAAATAGTGTTTTCCAATAAAAGCTATACTTGTGGGATTATTCACTTATAGCTATTATAAGCCTTGACCCTTATAAATCAGCCTGCTTTCCTAATCCCAAGGGCCCCTTGCCCCCAGATTAGGTCAACTAACCCTGTGGTTAGCATTAGGTACATAACATACTTCCCCTCCTCACACATTTATGTCCTCGAAAATTAAGTCGGGGAATCTATGCTTCAAACTAGCGAATGTATCCCAAGTTGGAGTCCTCCTCCACCCTCTTAAATTCAAGAATCAACTTATTTCTAAGCTTCCTCTCCCTGAAATCAACAATGAACTCCGGCTCGTGATGAACAAAGGACAAGTCCTCAATATCATCAAGTTCCTAATGTGACACAATGTTATCCTCGCCACCAAATTTCTTTTTGAGTCTACTCACATGAAAAACGGGATGAACTTGCACTTGGGAATGCAATTGTACTTAGGGAGGCAATTCAAGTTTATAAGCAATCTTTTCAGGATTTTGCAAGGTCCACAGGATAGTTGTGGATACCCTCAAAGTCTTGGAACTCTTGTGTACCTTCAAATAAACTAGCATTTCCTTGGAGAAAACACTCCGAGAACACTGCCTATCAACATAAAATTGTGCTCTATCCTAAGCACTCCTGATAGTCACTCTAGCATGCATATCAAACAAAAAATCTCTAGCTGTATCTAATTTCAAATCCTTAAGTCCTAAGGTCATAGGGGATCAAGGTTCATACTCATACATAAGCATAAACAGATTATATCTGGTAGTCATATGCTTAGCATTGATGTACACAAACTCGACCATAAGGGATGTACCTCTCCCAATCAAACAGTCTTCGAGAGACATATGCATGAAGCAAATCCTCCAAAACCTAATTTACCCTCTCTGTCTACCCGTCCAATTGAGGATGATCAGAGGAACTCATACTCAATCTAGTCTTCAAATTTTTGAAAACTAACCACCAAAAATGTCTAGTAAACTTGGAGTCCCTATGACTTACAATATCAGAAGGCAACCCATAAAGTCTGAAAAGCTTCTCATCAACAAATAGTTGCACCTTCAAGGATCTTTACAATCAACTTAGTCAGTAAGAATCTAGCCATCTTACGACTATGTAGACACTTGTGCCTATGTGCTAGGGTTTTCCAGAGATAGAAAGGAGAGTGCAACAAAATCACACAAACAACACACACAAGAGTCTTAAACTACTCCTCTGTAGTATTATGTACAGGAAAGAATGCCACATCACCACTACCACATCATCATTGCAACATTGAAGTGGCATGTGTCACTTGCCTTGTCCGACTCTACGTGTTGGCTACTCTTTGATCTCCGGTTGTGCCCTGCATACTCGTCAGTGTGTCACATTCTGCCCCCTTTTGCATCGCACCTGTCCTCGGCTGCATGGCCTCTTGAGAAGCTCTCAACAATGGGCAAGACTCATTCATGAACTGATCCTCATCAAACCAAACTGCTTGTTGGATTAGGTAGCCCTTGAACTTGAGGAGATACTAGAGCTGCTTTCGACTAGGACCCCGCGTGTACTAGTTCAAAACAACAAGCTCTGGTACTAAAACCTCCTATGAACCTCCTTCATCTACCAGCTCAAGTTCATCCTTATCCATATGAAAAACTCAGCTCTAACCCATAATACTTTACAAGGTTGCTCGAATGAAACAGCGTATGTTGCCTCCAATGGCTCAGTAACTCCAGCTTGAAGACTATATACATCATTGAGCTTCTTGATAATCTTGAATGGGCCTTTCTTCTTCAGGCTAGTTTAGAAGCAATTTCTTCAAATTGTTTGAGCCTCTGCTCATGATCTTTAAATAAACCCGCTCTCCTTCTTTGAAGGTACTATCCTGACGATGTTTGTCTCAGCAGACTTGCGAACTTGCTTTGTCTGTGCCTTCCATATTTCTTCCCGAATAGTTGGTCCAAATCCTAAACCACCTAGCCTTACATCTTTAGATTCCAAATTGTCACACTTATATCACTTCATTGCTCTATGATGTTTTGATATGAAAAAAAGACCATGGTTATAACTTGCTTACAAATTATAATTTTTGAAAGTCTTTCACATTGTAATAGTGCCCATTGAATGTTTGCGTAGTTCGAAGCAAAACAAAGATGTAAGTTTCACTAGCACCAGTGTTGTAGCTTAACATGACATAAAAGTGTCCTTTCTAGGGTTAAGGTTATTTTTTGTCAATTACACATACAGAAGGCGATCCCCTTCTTCATATTACATAGGAACTAGGACTAGAATGAAATGTGAAAAATATAATTACATATAAAGGTATTTCATTCTTGTCATCAAAAGGTGCACTTTCCACCCCTTGCCCATGTTTGCTAACCTGGTTTTCAATCAAGTACATGTATAATGCTTCGAAAGAATATAACCTATATAAATATTTTTAGCATAGTCAATATTATATAAAGATTCAATATTAGAGGAAAAATTATTTATTTGCATTTGAAATTCAATAAAGTTTTGCATATTAATGCCCACAACAAGTCTGTCAATTTATTTATGCCATCTAAATTTTTTTCTTCTATGAAAATAATCTTTTCTTCGTAGTTAAGTTCAAATTAATAGTATATTTAATGTTCCATATATTAAGACAGTTTGTGAATTACTCTAATTTTTTTTTCTAAATTTAAATGTAAATCTTTTTAAGAATAAAATAGAATATTTTCATTAATCATTTTTTTAATTTTTAATTTAAAAGAAATGTAAATACATCTTGTATAGCAATGTAAATACATGTTGTAAAATTTATGTTAGAATCATTTTAGGAAATCTAAATTATACTTTTAGCATTAAAACTCTACAAACATTGCCAATAGACAAGAGTTAAAAGTGTCAAAGGACATAAAAGTGTCTAGTAACAATACTAGTGCTAATTACTATTTTTTTAGCATAGAATCTCAAGTGCATAGGAAAGTTAAAAAAAACTAGGGTGATATTTTGTACTATTTAAGGACTTTTGCATGCATTAAGCCATTATTAGAGAAATATCTTGCTTGCTTTTTTGGGCTCTCTTGCTTTTCTCTACTCATATTTTGGTTATCCTCATGACTAATAAAGTACTTAATGAGAAATTAATGTAGACTTGAGAGACTAATGAAATTGATTTAAAGTACTATGCAGCCGATCTCATCGCCAAATAGGGCCTTTAAATAGGCTAAGATTGGTACATTAATGGGGTGTGAAAATGTTTCTCAAAATGTCTAGTTCCAAACTGGTTTGGATGTAAATAGTTTTGCAAAGAATATAAACTTAAATGTGCATTCAAGTAGACAAGAATGCCCCGCCTCCTATGAAAACATCTTGGACTTCCCTTTTTCCATTCATCTTTACTTTTGCTATTTAACTTAACCATAAGTACAACCATTTAATTTTTCCTAATAATTTACTCTTCCTTTCTCTAAGGATCACTTGCTATTTCAACACTCCCCCTCAAGTGACGAACTTTTGACTCCCATGATTGCTAGACTACATTCCAAGCACACGCTTCAATGGACTTCCCTAGTTGCCTTTATAAATTAGGCTAACATTAAGGATTGTTTTAAAGTTTTACAAATGGGGTTGGAGTTTGATTATAATTTAGAAGAGACATTCATCCTCCTCCTTTTGGGAGGTGTGTTTCGGTTCTTCTTCTTCTTCCATGATAAAGTTGGCTTTCTCAACTCGTTGCTTGTACCAATAGCAGTCACACTAAAAGTGACTAGGTTTTTCGCAATAGTTGCAAGTAGGTCTTGATCCTCCTTCGATTCTCCTTGGGATGCTCCTCGTCCTCCTCTGGATGCTCTTCCTCCTCTTGTATAGAACACTTATTGTTGCATGGCTGTTATGTGCACATTATATGTGCATATACTAGGAGGCTAACCCACCTTAGGCATGTGAGCATGGGAGCATGGGAACATGCTCTAGTGAGAAAAGGGTTAGGTTTAACCTTGGGTTGAGGTTAGGGTCAGATAACTAAGGGTCACACATGGAAATGGAGAGTCGAGAGTCACTTGAGGGTCCTCCTATATATAATAGGGGCATGGGGCACTCTCAAGGGATGTTCTCTTGTGTATAGCATTGTGTCTACTCTCTTTTCATTTCATGCTAGAGTTATGTGCTGCTAGAGTGAAGTCATATCTCTTGGTGGTATGGAACACTAAGGTAAGATATGTGGTACTTCATTGTATTTATGTGTCCACCCTTAGGCTTGGGGGTGCCTGGTTTATGCATGTTTATACATAGTGTGATTAGCTTGAGAGATATTTAGGGTTTTAACAGTGGTATTAGAGTGGTCTTTAGTTAATTTTTTTAATGTTTTTCTCCTCTTTTTTTCTCATTATTCTAAATTTTTAGAAAATTTAAAGTAAATTTTAACATTTACTAAGCAAAAAATATTATTTTTTGGTTTGTTTTGGTGGCCTATGCATTGGAAACATCAATATGGAGGTTGGAATGCGATGCTTCTTGACTTGTATAAACGTATCGACATTGCAAGGAAATTTCATGAGTGGAAATGTTATTTTTCTCTATTTTTATGGTTTAAATAAGCATTTTATGGATTTTTTAAACCAAAATACCACACCTGCTATTGTGAGTATTTTTTGATAGAAAGGATTCCCTAAATTTCTATAATTTTTAGGATTTTTTTTCTAATTATTTAAGAAATTTTAAGAGCATTTTATAGTGCGGGTTTCCCGCTGCCGTAGGCATGCTATCAATTTTTTGCCAATTTTCTATTGTATTTTAGTAGGGGGCAGCATGTTGATGCATCGGGTTCTCTCCCATGTGCATGGAATTTTATTCCATCTCTCTAATCTGAATTTTCCTTCAAAAGATCTCTTTCGCATGGGCACACCTCTTATTTGGGTGGATTAATTAAAATTTAATGGCTAATTAACCCGCATGTTTAGTGGCTAAACTTCATTATCTCATAATCATGTTTAAGGATTAATCACTCTGTTTAACAGAGAAGAGAGGAAGAAGATGGTGGAAGAGGGTGTGGAGATGGAGCAGGGAAAGAGGAAGGGAATGCTCCCCTCTCTCCCTCATGAATTCGCGAGACAGGGAGAGGGAGGGGATTCTTTTTGTTGGCCACCGGCGCACAGCGTCCCTCCCACATTTTCTTTAAAAAAAATTCAAAAAGCTTTTAATTAAAGCTTTATTAACCTTTGATTAAAGCTTTTAAAAAAAGAGAAAAAAAAATTCATATTCATGATATTTTTTTAAAAGAAAAATTTCATGTTGAGTTCTTTAACCTTTGGGGTCCATTTTTTTTTACCTTCCGTATTTTGGAGTTTTTTATCTTTTCATTTTCCACAACCCTTGGCTATCCGCATTTTGGGGTGACCATTCGGATTCTGAAATTTTTTGACCGTTCATATTCTAATGCGTTCGGGGTATAATAGAAATTTTGAAATTTTGGGGTGACCATTCGGATTCTGAAATTTTTTGACCGTTCATATTCTAATGCATTCGGGGTATAATAGAAATTTTAAAATTTTGGGGTGACCATTTGGATTCTGAAATTTTTTGACCGTTCAAATTCTAATGCGTTCGGGGTATAATAGAAATTTTGAATTTTTTTTTAAAATTCATGGAAAATTGGACAGGTTATTTTCAAAATTTAGAATATTTAGGTTTGTCGATCGGCATGTGGCGTGTTTGTTTGAGCACCCGTGACTGTTTGAATTCCTTAAAAAATATATTTTAAACCTAAAAAATTAGTAATTTCATTAAAATTGGAGATTTCAATTGGATTTGAGAATTGTCAGGCGGAATTGAAAAATTTCGTGATCGATGGGATTCTCGAGATAAATTTTTTTAATAATTACCAAACTTAGAAAAATTCTAGAAATTATTTTAGAAATCATAAAAATTGGTATTTTTGAAATATCAATTGTATTTTGATAAATTTTATTGTTAAAAGTTTCTAGAAAAATTTAGATTTGGAGTGCCATAAGATAGAATTTGGTGGATTTCAAAATTAGTAAATTTTGAGGCCCTAAAAATAGAAATAAATTATGATAATTCTTTTTTTTCTCAAGAATTTAATATTTTTGAGGGTTATTCAGTGTTGAACTACGTTTTTTACATGCTGACATTAGATAGATGCGGGTTGTTCATATATAATTAATGCGGGTTGTTCATATATAATTAATGCGAGTGTACCTTATATTTGTAGTTATTTTCGTTTGGATTAATTCTAGACGGTGTTTTTATGATTTTTTACCGTTGTTTAGCTACCAAATGCTAATTAAAGCATTTTTTCTTATGTGCAGTTAGTTCTAGTGAATTGATTTGCTAGATCATTTTGGTCAAGCATGGGCAAGTGAAGTTGGTTCGGGTGAATCATGATTTTTGAAGAACTTTATTACCATGGCTCATAATTAAAGCATTTTTTCTTATGTGCAGTCAGTTCTAGCGAATTGATTTGCTAGATCATTTTGGTCAAGCATGGGCAAGTGAAGTTGGTTTGAGTGAATCGTGATTTTTGAAGAACTTTATTACCATGGCTCATATTAACCTATCAATCAATGATAATGTCGATGAGATGAGTGATCATCCCAACTCAGGCAGGGAAGATCTTAAATTCCAAGTTGAAGAGAAGAGGAGGTTGTTGGAAAAAGTGAATTTTTGGAAGTGACAGAGTGTCTACAGGTAACTATTGCCAAATGCCATAACGAGATGGAGTCACTAAAGATGCAAATCTTGACTTTGCAAAAAGCTCTTTTGGCGGCACCTCGTGCCCCTACCAAAGCAGTTGCTCCGTTGTTTTCACCAAAGGTGTACAGTGGTGAGAAAAAGGAGAAGACTCACGAACGTGTAGATGCCTAGCTCAATAGGTGCACTACACATTTTGTCTTTCATCCATTCAGTGATGCACAAAAGTTGCACAGCAGATGGTGCATGGGTTATTGAAAGGGAAGGCATTAACTTGGTGGAAGGATCTCAAAGAAGATTCCATTCCTACCACTTGGCAAAGTTTCGAGGAAGCTTTCAAAAAAGAGTTTGTCTAACTAGAGGATGAATTCGAAATAATTGCCAAGCTTGTTAAAAATAGCATGGAAAATCAATCTTTTGACAATTATGTGTAGAAGTTTAAACAATTGGCTGCCAAAGCCAAGTCTAACGATTATACCTTGTGTGGGATTGACTATCAGTACGAGGTAAAAAAATGCAAGGTTAAAATTACTGAGGAAGCTATTCAGGCAGCTTAGGTTTTTCATAACACTATGGTCGGTGCCAACACTTCAAAACCATCTTCTAATGAAAAGAAATCCATGTTCACTTTTTCATAACACTATGGTCGGTGCCATCTTCTAATGAAAAGAAATCCATGTTCACTTTTTCAAATAGTGGAAAAAAAAGAAAGTTGGTTTTCACACCAAAACCAAAAATTTCTGACAACGCCAGCAAGAAGTTAAAATTTGTGAGCAAGGATAATATCACATGTTTCAAATGCAGGAACACACGAAGAAATTATGTCCTTTTGAATGGAGCTACAACACCTTTGGCGCCTCGACAAAAGGCGGCACCGAAGAAGTTTATACCAAAGAAATCTATACACATTACAGAACTTCAAGGTAAATTTTTTGAAGTCAATATTGCGCATCTTGAAGGAAGCCAATGTTCAGATTGTACTTTCAGTAAAGATGTTTTTGGTCCAAATGAATTATTTTGTGTTTATGAATTAATAAATGGACATCAAGTTTATATTTTGTTTGATCTTGGTAGTACTCACAATTTTATTGACAACATTGTGGTATAGAGGATCAAGCTGGAAACCACACAGAATTATCATATGTAAAAGGTTAGGATGGCGGGAGGACACGTCCAATTGTAGGACAAGAAGGTGTCAAAAGTACCGTTAGACATCCAGTTGTACTCAGATAGACTTGATTTTCATGTCATGAGCTTGGGTCATGTAGACATCATTTTAGGGATATAATGGTTTCATCGAAAAAATAAGGATTTTTTTGTTGATTGAGTCAAACATTTGATGTCTTTTCATCACAATGGGAACCTTGTTACTCTTAAGGGAAACATTGTTGTACCCAAGGAAACTTTTCTTAATGAGCTTGAGTTAATGGAAAATCTTTTAAACATTTAACTTTTTCAATTGATTACGGATCCAGTGTCTTCATGTGTTCATTTTGATGTAAATACTGTTTCTTTGGATGTTTGGGAAAGTCGCTCAAGTAGCAAGATTTACTTGAGCTTGGGACCCCAAAAAATATGTATTAACTTGGTTTTGAACTATATAATCATTTTGATTGCCAATTTGCACTAACATAACCCTAGTTTTATGGAAGTACCTTTTGAAGGCCAAAATTTTCCTCTTTTTCAACATCTTGGTAATGAGATTTTGTTTAATAAATTTATATATCCAGTCCATAAAAGTAATAACAACTCATATCTATTTCGAGTGTTAATATTGTTTTTGACAGATTATTTTAATTACACCACAATGATGGAAGTATGTATATGTATATATTCACTACCTTTTTTACACAACTTTTTTATATGAGTTTTTATAATATTTTTACAACCTAAGAACCTAATTAATAAACCTTAGATTCAACATTAAGATTAGTTCAAGTTCAATAACTTTAATGAAATTTCTAGATAGAGAAAATTTATGTCGGAATTTAAGTTTCAAAGGGAACTCGCCACTCCACCTCAAACTTCTATTCACCTATGTGGTATGGGACACTTAGACTCATCTTACATACATTCATTTGATTGGTTCATTGCATACATATATATTAAGGCTTTAATGATTAAAGTTTAAAGTATAAGCTTTGGCCTTTTAAAAGAAAAGAAAAAGCTTTATGAAAATAATAGATATTGAAGAAAACTAAAGTTTAACTAAAATTTAATTTTTTTGAAGCTTTTAATTAAAAGTCTTCTTACATAATCCATAAGAAAGAGTATAAAGCTTATATACCTTAGAAGTAAGCTTTAATTAATCTTAGTAGCAGGGCTTTAACCAAAGCTTGATAAGGAAGCTTATTAAAAGACACACACACATATATATATATATATATATACATATACATATATATATATATATATGTGTGTGTGTGTGTGTGTAATAACTAAAGCTTTTTAAAACTTTTAAAGCTTATGGAAAAATGGGTTGAAAGCCACAAATGAATTTTCAGCCAACTCATAAGGAAAATGAGGTTTTATATATATTTTGGATTTAGTTAAAAATAAAAAATCGGTGTTTCTTCATGGCACAGCCGATGCTGCCCTGAGGAAAAAATAATAAAAAATAAACATTGAACTACCTACCCTACCGCCGCCCGCTGCTGATGGCCATCGCTTCTCTTTTAGGCAATAGTTTCTATGCAAGACTTAGTTCTACAGTCAACAATGTGTAGCGATGGTTAGCCCAAGCGTTGCTAGCTCTTCAAGAAGCAGCTGAGGCATATTCGATGGACCTCATGCATGATGGTCAGTTGGCAACTATTCATGGGAAGCGCATCACTCTTATGGACAAGGATTTGAGACTTGTACATACGAAGGATTTGTTAATAATGGCGATGCCTTTAGTTTGAATATGGATAATATGATTTGAGTAAATCATATGATGCATTGTAAACCTATGTTTCAATGTACTTGTAATCTATGAGAAGTGTTTTTAATACAAGTACAATTTGATGTTTCTTTCTCAATATCTTGGGTGTTATTATCTTTTTCTCTCGTATAGTTTTTCAAGTTTATCGAAAGCATTATTTTTTTGTTCACAGGCCTCATATGGATTTAGGATTTTTCACACAACATGTATGCATGAAAGACTATAAGTGTATAAAATTTCAATGAATTTAGAAATTTTAAAATTTTTTTCTTTACTAAAAAAATATAATAAAAATTACTCTAAAAATTAGATTACTTTAAACATTAGATTACTCTAAAAATTAGATTACTTTAAACATGGAACGAAGTTCTAGAAACCCTAGGGAATTAGTGAGATGTTGCATCAGAGGGGCTTTTATAAATAAGGAAATTACTAAATATAATAAAATTTACTAAAAAATTTAAGAGTTATTTATTTTCATTCTATAAAAATAAAAATATAAGTTATATTTTCAAATTTTGAAGTTATAAATATAAGTTTAGAGTCTTTCGTTTTCATTCTATTCTTGTTTTATCTTCTTCAAGAACATGGCTCGCACAAAGCAGACTACCAAGAGGGTTGATCCCGTGAAGGAGGCCCCCACAACTGCCTACACATCGCAAACGTCAGTGTAGACCCAGCACCGTCGCTCTTCGGGAAATCAAAAAGTATCAGAAGACGACAGACCTTTTGATCCCGTGGAGGTCTTTTGATCGTCTCGTTAGGGAGATTATGGATAATTTGAATGCAAGCCGGCTATCTCGATGGCCACGCCAAGTTGACAATAGTGAGGCTCCCACACGATGGACAACAGAGCTTTGGAAGCTCTTCATCAAGAGGCTGCTGAAGCTTTTTTGGTGGACATATATGGTGACACAGTGTACGTAGCAGTCCATGCCAAGAGAGTCACCATCACTGACAAAGATATGTGGCTAGTTCTACGCATGCGAAAGTGGAGGGAAGATTATGGTGATGATGAGCCGCAGTTTAGGGTTTAGGATAATCTCATGTGATCATGATGTAAATGCTTTACTTAATGAAAATATTTTTTTTAAATCCTTGCCAAGTGTCTACTTGTATTGTGATTTCAATTTCAAATTAATGATTAAATATTATTTGTTAATTTTAATTTCAAATTAATGATTAAATATTATTTGTTGAGCGCCACGAATATAACAAAACTTTAAAAATATATTTTTATTAATATAAAAACTGTTACATCATGACATAGAAGCAAGTACAAAAACCCTAAACTCTGCTCTGCGCCTCTTAGAACTAGGCTCAACAGAGTCAGTAGGAGGTTTAAGCGAAGGAATTACAACAAAATTTCCTTCGAGCTGGATAGCATGAAGATCAATCTTCCCAGTGGCAAGGCCTAGGCCAACAAGTGAATGAATCTTCTCTCCATGCTGAGCTTCGAATAAGTATAGGAGCTTGCAGCGCTTCATAAAGCACCACCTTCTCTAAGCTTGATTTCATAGGCATGGACTTGAATACAGCCCTCTTTGTTAAAGCCTTGATCTTCATGAGAGAGACTTGTCCCCATCAGGGGAGCATACTTTGTGTGAAAGACAACAAAGTCTTGGAAGATTTTGCCAATGTACTCCTTTAAAGCTGCTTCTTCTTGGACTCTTCCTCTGCCACCCCTTGTTCCAACACCTCTAGATGCAAACTCATCGACATAGACAATTTCCTGAAGAAAATATTTGCATGAAAAAATAAAATATCAAAAATTATTCCAAAATACAATTGCATGAAAAAATAAAATCCAAATGAGATGAAATTGTCTGTGCGGGGCCTTAGAGGCATGGGGACCCCACACATGTAATCTAGGATTCATCAGGGCCCTCCAAGCTGGCAAGCATGGCCCTGAATCTGCAAACCCCACACATCCACAATGTCAAAGTCAATGAGGTCTTCATCAACATCCTGAAAAAGGTGGCAGTAGAGCTCTTCCTCCCTTAAATCCAAGACCTTAGAACATCCTGCATGAGCAAGTACTTAACACCATCTATAGTGATGGCACTTAATGATGAAAGTTTTGCATTCTCAGTAGGATTCTCAGTAGGATGGGCTGCCTCCTGGTGTTGGATAATCGACAAGTCCAAAGACAAGATATGTGTCTCCTCTTCTTGCTTGTCCAGGACTATCTCCTCTGGCTCCTTCTCTTCATAGGTGAGAAGAGGCACCACTGGCTCCTCATCATTCTCCTCTTCAAAATCAGAGCATAATATATAAATAGCAAAGGCAATATCCTGCTCGATGAGACCACCGGGTTTGCCTCCTCAAAAGTGAGGGGCACAGAGGTAGATCGGAAGGGGGGGGGGAACATGTGTAAGTGCTCTTTGCACAACCTTTCTATGGTTGTCATCCACTCCTTATGGAGAAGAGGAACTCTAGGGGTATCCACCGAGCACTAGAGTCAAGGATACAAAATGTGATATCATCACATCCCACGTAAAAAAATGCAAGCACTAAGCTATCGGGCTCTAGAGTCCTAAATATATTCTCTAGGTCTACACTATAACAAATCCTAAGGTAAATCTGGTCCCACATCTGACCGTAACTCATCCACTGTGCAAACGCATCATGATGATAAGCCATGGTGAAGTCATAAAGGGAGCAACAAGCAAGGTGGATAGAAAGTGAGAGATAGAGAATGCAATAGAAGTGAATCAAAATAACCCCTACTTATACTTATAAATATAAATTTATATATTGTTTCATTAAAACTTTAATAAAGTAATATATATTTTATTAAAATTTTAATGCAATAATATTTATTTAAATAAAACTCCAAGAGCTCCAACACATCCTGCATGAGGAGGTACACTCAATGAAGCTAGTGGTGGTCATGACTTTGGGTTTCGTGAGGCTGGATGGATGCAATTTATATTTATGTTTATTATTATACTTAAAATATCTATAAACTTATATTTATTTTAATACCTTATGTTTATACTTTAGTAAATAAAGGACACTTCAATAAAATATAATAAATAATAAATCATACTTCTATTTCTTGTTACATATTAAAAGCACAAGAACACAAAGCATAGAGATATAAACTTATTGTTTAGGATTATGTCTTGCACTGAAGTTGTCATGATGCACTCGAATCTCTTTGTGAATATAAAGATGCTTAATGAAAGCCTCTGTTATTGTACCATTGGTGTGTCTCCTAAACTCTATGATTCTACCTTTCCATTTTTTGTTGGGGTCTGTTACACTTTGAGCTTTTGACCTTGAAATTCCCACGAGTACTTGGTCTCATTAAAATCCAATTTAACTTATTGTATTGATCAAGGATCCAATTACCTTCATCATCTCTCCTATTAAACACCTCCACTGTGTGAATATTATTGATATTCCTCCTCCTTGAAGACATCTACAATATAAAAAAAAGCACCAAATTAACAAAGTTAGACTGCATAATTACTAAATATCTATGTTAAGATTGTAAGCAACAAATAAACATTATAAATACAAAAAATAAATAGCAACCTATTGCTTTGATTCACACAACCTTGTTGCTTACAACCTATGAAAATTAACATAAACACATTAAGACAAAACATAAACAAACCCTAAACCTATGATCATTACTCACACAAGTATTTTATGCCACTTAAAATCAAGATAGTTATTTGAGGTGTAGGGAAGATTATAAGCAACAAATAAAGATTAAAACAACACAAAATAAATAGCATATTACTGCTTTGATTTGCACAATCTTGTTACTCACAACCTTGCTATGAAAATAAACAACAACACATCAAGACAAAACATAAACAAACTTGTCTTACATCAAGACAAAACAAACTCTAAACATATGATTATTACTCATAAGAATTTGATGCCACTTCAGATCAAGATAGCTATTTGTGGCGCAAATAAGAGAAAGTTCATGTGGGAAAACATACATAACTCATAGAGGTTTTGTTCAAATGAGATGAAATTTTATGAGGAGAGAGCTATGGCGGAGAACAACATACCTGTAAAATTTCGTGATGAAGAAAGAACTAGAGTTGCAGAAGATATGGTAAAATTGAATTCCGTTGAAAAAAAGGGAGGAGATAAAAAGGTAGTGAAATGCAAAGGGAGGAGATGAAAAGGTAGTGAAATGCAAAGGGAGGAGATGAAAAGGTAGTGAAATGCAAAAGGAGGGAAAGTAAAAAGTTAAACATAAAAAAAGGGAAAAAATAAAATTTGGTTTTCAAACTTCCATGTGCTGACCACAAGGTACATTTGACATGAAAGATATGGAATTTGACATGAAATCTGTCATTTCTCTATTTTTTAAAGATATGGACTCTATTATTTTATTTTCTTAAGAGATTTGGGCAAAGATATGACAAAAAGATCCATATTACATGGATCTAGAATCCCAGCTCTCTCATTGGTCAGCCTAATCTTTTTTTATTCACTCTTTAAGGGACAAAATGGAGAGTCCATATTTTTCCTAATCAGAAAAAAAGTCTGGAGCAAGTGGCAAGATACCATGCAAGCCTTGCTTTGGTGTCTCAAAAGCAAGGAAATTTCTCTTTGCACCACGAAATGAAAATGGAGAACTACTAGTACAACAACCAGAGAAATAATAAGCATGGAAAAAGTTACATATGGTCGTCCTGATCGAAGCAATGGAGGAAAGACTAGAGTAGCAAAAGAAAATGTGTGGATTGCTCTTGACAAATTGGTAGTGCTTTTACAGAAGATGACATTTGGACCAGATGATTCCAAGGAGTTTAAGGAGGTGATTGGTATATTCTATGCATCAGTTGTTGAAGCTTGGACTTCAAGTAGTATAACACATTACATGGTAAGTAAGTGTGACATTATAATTAATTTATATGGTTTTAGAGACTAACTATGATTACGTTGTTTATTGATGTAGCATATATTGCATGCTCATGGTCCTTACTTTGCAAATGAAGGAAGTTTAGCGATATGGTCTACATAGGGCATGGAGCAATCTCATTGGCAAGCACAATGTGCTTTCCAAAAGACAATTGCTCATGGAGGTGGAATCTATGATGTCAATCCAATGAAACAATTACTTCTATGGTGGTATAGAAAGATAATAATAAGGTTAGAGGAGAACAAACCTATGTCCAATGGATCACATGCAATACACAGAGTCATATGTGAGGTTAGAAAGGCATAATTTGAGAATTCATCAGGTAGAGAAAAACATGCTGAATGGTTGAGAACTCAAGAAAGAGAGGGAAGCAAGTGGAAAACCTAAGAGTCAAGTGTTTCAAATGAGCAAATGCAAGTTGAAACTTTGCAATTTTTTGTTGATGTAAGTATTACTCTACTAAACCAAAATGGCTTTCACATAGAGCTTGTAAACCAATGTGATATATCCCCCATAATCTCACTAACTATAACGATAATATCAAACGATTTTATGTGTGAGAGTATATGCATACTTGTGTGTGAATAGTTGTGTTATTTTTAAAGTTGTGTGAGAGTATATGCATACTTGTGTGAGAGTATATGCATACTTGTGTGTGAATAGTATATGCATACTTGTGTGAGAGTATATGCATACTTGTGTGTGAATAGTTGTGTTATTTTTAAAGTTGACTAAACTATTACTCATAAGTGCTTATAAGTGGTGAGACATTTACATTTTATAGTCTTCTAGCTTTCAAGGCATGGCACGCACCAAGCAAACTACTGTGAGGAACCCTACTAAGACTCGCCCAACACAGCCCCAGGTCAATATACCAACGGAGACTGATAGTGAGCGGACTCAATCTGACAATCCAGGAGGCACTACTATAGGTACAACACATCCACATTTGCCACATCACAAGAAGCGTAGATGGTGACCAGGCATTGATGCTCTTCGAGAAATAAGGAAGTATCAAAAAAGTACAAACTTAATCATACCGAGGGTGCCATTTGCAAGACTGGTGAGAGAGATATTGCAAGATCTCTAGCGAATGTCTCGTAATAAATTCTATGCAAGACTTAGTTCTACATTCAACAATGTGCAGTGATGGTCAACCCAAGCGTTGCTAGCTCTTCAAGAAGCAGCTGAGGCATATTCATCGGTGGACCTCATGCATGATGGCCAGTTGGCAGCTCTCTATGGGCATTATGAGTTCACAAACATGCTGTTTGGATTGACTAATGCCCTAGCAACATTCAAAGCGCATCACTCTTATGGACAAGGATTTGAGACTTGTATGAAGGATTAGTAATAATGGTGATGCCTTCAGTTTGAACATGGATAATATGATTTGAGTAAATCATATGATGCGTTGTAAACCTGTGTTTCAATGTACTTGTAATCTATGAGAAGTGTTTTCAATACAAGTACAACTTGATGTTTCTTTCTCAATATCTTGGGTGTTATTATCTTTTTCTCTCGTATAGTTTTTCAAGTTTATCAAAAGCATTATTTTTTTGTTCACAGGCCTCATATGGATTTAGGATTTTTCACACAACATGTATGCATGAAAGACTATAAGCGTATTAAATTTCAATGAATTTATAAAATTTTAAAAAAAATCTTTACTAAAAAATATAATAAAAATTACTTTAAAAATTAGATTACTTTAAACATGGAACAAAGTTCTAGAAACCCTAGGGAATTAGTGAGATGTTGCATCATAGGGGCTCTTATAAATAAGAAAATTACTAAATATAATAAAAATTACTAAAAAAGTTAAGAGTTATTTATTGTCATTCTATAAAAATAAAAATATAAGTTATATTTTCAATTTTTGAAGTTATAAATCTAAGTTTAGAGTCTTTCATTTTCATTCTATAGGCTTGTTTTATCTTCTTCAAGAACATGGCTCGCACCAAGAAAACTGCTAGGAGGATTGATGCCATGAAGGTCACGCTCCCAGCACCGCCCACACATCGCAAATGTCGGTGTAAGATTCCTCCCCAGCCTCTCAAAATGTCCAGCATATTCTCCTGTAATCAATTCCCTCTTCAGAAATATAAGAGATCTCGTCTCTGCCTGTTTTGACATAGAGAGAGAAAATATTCTAGAGAGAGAATATTCAGATTATGAATATTTTTGGATAGAAAAATAACTCATCTTATTAAAATAAGTTCCCCTGAAATAGAAATTCAAAAAGAACTTTCCAATGTACAATTGGAATTTATTGGAAATGGGTATAAAGGACCTTAGCCTAAGGGTCTAGATTTTCAGAAATTTTTGGATTATGGTCCAATTAAGGTTCCTATGGGCCAATAGCATCAATCCATGTGTAGGGAGGAGATAAATCCAATTTGTACCCAAAAATGAGTAAATGCTCACATAAGATGAAGAGTTGACTATGTACAAGATTTATTAGTAAGAAACTATGAGTAATATCAAAAATATGAGATATTTTGGGTATAATGATTCCATTTTGACACATATGTAAGGAAGGGGAGTCCATTAAAGGAGGTGCATATTTCACATGCTTGAATGAGTTTTAAACTCAAAAATAATGTGATATTTTTATCTCTCCTCTTTCTTGAATCAAACCAAATCAAAATGGAATCAAACCGAATCAAAAAGGAACCAAACTAGATCCAAATCTAGTCTAAATTCAACCAAACTGAATCTGGAAAATTCTAGAATCAGTTAGCTTTGGTTAGAGCTTCCCTCTCCTATAAATAGAACATGAGTCCTTTGAAAAAAATAGAAGAATTTTACTATACTAGAGTTATGCTGAAATAATGCTAATTTCTACTATTCTCTAAAATTCTCTCCAAATTGAAAAAATTGGAGCTTCCCTCTTTCTTCAATCCCCATTGGTGGCTCCATCAACATACTTAACCAATTGATTGGTTGGAGGCCTCTACCGTGAACAAAGAATCAAGCAATTTGTAAGGTAAATGGTGAATTTTGATCTTTTCTATAATTTCTCAATGCTTCTCTCTTCTCAACCCCTCTCAAGCTTGAGAAACTTAATTGGAATGGTTTTTGAATGCTATTGAAGTTAATTGATGAATGGTAGTGAAGAGTTACATAATTTGATGAATGCTATTGAAGTTAATTGATTAATGATAGTTAAGAATTACATAAATTTCCATTTATGCTTAATTCAAATGGTTTTTATGTAATTTCTCTCTCTCACTCAAGAAATGGTCATACTCATGACCCATTCTCAATCCAAATGAAGCTTTTCATAAAGCTTTTCCTTAATCCAAGATTAATCTATACTTGAGGCCAAATTAATGGTTTTTTTTCTATGCTTTTAGTTTATGTATTTCATGAATATTGATGATTCAATCTATTATGGATTATTGATCCAATTAGGGATCTAATTATTTCTTAATGATAAGCTTTATCCCTTAGAAAAATTGAGATTTATCAGTCTCATAGCAACGGAGCTATGGCAAAATTTTTATAAAAATTACGCATAAAATAATTTTATTCAAAGCATGAAAAGAGGACTTCCTACCATATTCTAAGAATTATCATCCTAGATTAATTGAAGATATTCATTGTAATCATAGAGAAATTGATTTTTATATTATGCATAATTGATTTTCATGCATAGAGGTAGGCATAATAGATTATTATTTTAACATAAAAGTTTTACTTTTATCATAATTAGATTTCATACATAGAGGTATGCATAAAAGATTATTATTTTAACATAAAAGTGTTACTTTTATCATAATTAGATTTCATGCATAGAGGTATGTATAAAAGATTATTATTTTAACATAAAAGTGTTACTTTTATCATAATTAGATTTCATGCTTAGAGGTATGCATAAAAGATTATTATTTTAATGTAAAAGTGTTACTTTTAGCATAATTGAATTTCATGCATAGATGTATGCATAAAAGATGATTATTTTATTATAAAAGTGTTATTTTTATCATATTTGGATTTCATGCATAGAGGTATGCATAAAAGTTGATTATTTTATTATTAAAGTGTTACTTTTATCATATTTGGATTTCATGCATAGAGATATGCATAAAAGTTGATTATTTTATTATAAAAGTGTTACTTTTATCACAATTAAATTTCATGCATAGAAGTATGCATAAGAATTGATTATTTTATTTTAAAAGTGTTACTTTTATCATATTTGGATTTCATGCATAGAGGTATGCATAAAAGTTGATTATTTTATTATAAAAGTGTTACTTTTATTACAATTGAATTCATGCATAGAGGTATGCATAAAAGTTGATTATTTTATTATAAAAGTGTTACTTTTATCACAATTGAATTTCATGCATAGAAGTATGCATAAGAGTTGATTATTTTATTATAAAAGTGTTACTTTTATCATAATTGGATTTCATGCATAGAAGTATGCAAATATATATATATATATATATATATTCTTTTTATACTAAAAGTGTGATTTTCATCATAAATGGATTTTATGCATAACTTAGATGCATAAGAGATTATTTTATTCTAGAAGTGTAATTCCTACCAAATTGAATTTATGCATAGGAAGATGCATAAAAGATTGATTCAAAAGTGTCATTCTCATCTAAATTGAATTTATTATTATATGAATATATTGCCGGTTACTATGAGCTAGGAACTATGGAAAAGGCCCCTGAGTGAACAGGTGGTGAGCGTTCTGGTTGCCAATGATGCCATAAGTATACTGATGAATAAATGACTGAAAATAAGGATTCAACCAGAGACTTTGAGGATTGTCATTAGTGACATAATGGTTTCATTAAAGGATTGTTTTAAAGTTAGCTGATGCTAAGAAAAAGGCAATTTCATATTGGGTGTGTAAGTGGTGTGACTAATTTTATGTTTGCATGAACTTCCGGCAAGGGGGCCTTGGAACTCTTTTCCTTGGTACCCGGGACAAAACCTAACCAAATTCTTAATTGGATCCCATCACTACAGTGGTTGGGCGGTTGCTAACCCATGGAACTGGACTGATGGATCCGTAAATCGAGACTCAATTTCTGTTATTAGGATAGATAAAATAAATCCCAGATAGTAATTGTTCTATGGGGATAGGAATCAACGGCGGCTGTGCCTCTTGATGGGAAAAAAAAGCGTTGATCCCAATGATCCAAGTGCAAGTTTCTTCCTTGATCTGACCGAGTATCTTTATAGGTGCAGTCGGATCAGCGTGATCAGTAATGATCTTGACTACGTTAGAGTAAAAAGTTATCCTGGTGGAATCGCCCGTGCTTTCTGGATAAGGGAAGTTTTTCCGGGTTCGGTTTTGGAAAAACCGACGGATTAGTCTCTTGTCCGGATATCCGTGGTGGACGAGGTCCCGAGTGTGGGACCCCTGGCTGTCTCGCGCGAGAAGTGCTGCTTCCACTGCTAGTACCTCGAATCCGTTGCTCGGTGGGAACATGGATCTTATAGTTGGTATTGGAGCCAAATTGAAAGCTAATAAGGATAATTAAATTTTTATCTTAAATTGGTAATAAGAATTCAGAAACATCATTTTCATAATGTATTTTCATTCTGTAAGCTTCTTTAATGAAGAAATTTTAATCAAAGAAATTATTTTTATAGATGGAAGTTTCCCATTTATCTGGTATTCCCGACCTCACCCAGTCTCAAGATATGATTGCATTTGCCTTCGAGCATCTCATCTCTTCCGCTTCAACTCGAACAAGCCGAGCAAGACTCGCACGCCATTTCGAGGAATTATATTTTCCTAACCTAGTGAAGAGACAACAATATAAGTGGTTTGCAGGGCTATATATCCATGCCTCTTGCAACCGGCATGCAATGCTGAGGCAGAACCTCTCATTCGCCATGATTTTGATAAAGCTGAAAATGACGCGTGGTGTCATTCTATATCATTCAACGCCTCAAAATTTCAGATTTGCTTGCCGAGTTTATAGACTCTTTAGTCGATTTATCCCTAAGGAGAAAATCATAGCTCCCTTCGCAATTAGAGAAATTATGTAACGGGGCATGACTATGGCCCAGTACCGTTGTCTTATGCGTCTCTCGAGGAGATTTTGAATTTAAGAGCCGAGTCACTCTATGTACTTACTTGTATATAAATATACAAATGTTTTTTTAATTTAAGTGATTGTTTACGGACGATCGGATAAAGAGAAATCTGTTTATCAGACATATGTCATAGATCTCCAATAAGATCAACTGAGGAGCCAATTATGTCAAAAGTTTATCAAGACGCACAAAAAGGGTTGTAATTGTGTGATATAACTCATACAAATTGTTATTCAAATTGAAATTCGTAAATTAGTAATTGGGTCTTCAATTAGAAGCACCGTAATTGTATGGAACCCTGACTTGCTTGAGGCCTAGACATGATGGTATTTACCTTATAGTTCGAGTATCATGACTATCCGTATATACCAAGGGTATAACTGCAGCTCTTTACTGGCAGTATATACGAGTAAATCTAAGACTTGAAATTATAAGCATTAATGCTATCCAGTTGATGAATTCGAATGTGGTTGATATGATTTTTAATTATGTTTGGGAACTGATGAATTGATTTGGATTCTGATTGAAAAATGATGATCCCTGAAAATTGATTGAAATGTAATAAGCTGAGTGAAACCACAATGTGGATGATTGGGACGAGTCCCTATAATGATAAATGATGATAATGATTTCAGCAAATCACTATGAGATTAGTGGATTGTACTGTCAAATTGCTACTATTAATACTTGTGAGACGGTAGATCAAGTTAAGGGATGACAAATTGAGAACTTGCTTAACTAAAATTCCCGTGGAGGAATGTTCAGAAGGAAATTTTTTTGGTCTAATGGACCACTATCGTGTTAAAGATATGAATGATATGAATTGAATGAAATTTTTATGTAATGATGAGTTCTATTTAAGGGATAATTATCCCCGTATTCTGTTGGGTTGACCAGAATATAAGAAACCCCAGAATAAATTAGATCTTAAGAAAAAGAGTTGTCCTCTACTTTGCGAGATAAGGACATCTCACACTTTTTAAGTGGGGTAGAATGTAAGATTTCTCCCCCAGCCTTCGAGGTATACAGGAGTAAGAATCTTATAATTATTCCCTCTAAATAAAAGAAAGATTCTGTTTATATACCTTCTCAGGAGCCCACCTGTTTTAAAGATTCAGAACGATGAATTCAGAAGTGAGAACCAGTGTTTTGGATGCCAAGGTTTTGACCATCAGTTAAAAGACTGCCCGACTCCTACTATGAAAAGGACACAGGGAAGTCTAGAACCCAAATTCAGAGACCAATTCCTTCATACCAATCTAATCAGGGTCTGTCTCGGACAAGATTGCTTAACTCCATTAACTAGGTCCGACCCATTGATTAGGGTCGAGATGACCAGTCAAATGCTTGGCGACTTAGAGCAACATATGCAGGCAATTCATAAAGATATAAACGCTGCCCAGGATCGACAGAGACAATATACAGATAAGAAGAGGACAATCAGAGAATTCAAAGAAGTAGTTATAGTCTTCATTTGAATACGGACCAAAAGAATTTCTTTATCTCTAGGGGAGTATAAGTAGTTATCCCCCACATATTGTGGACCAAAGAAAGTAGGTGACTCAGCCTACGAACTTCTTTTATCTCTTCATCTCAAAGTTCTTAATTCCTTCTATAGAAAAATGTGCCAAACCCAAATCAGGGAAAGACGGTAAAACTTCAGTGGCAAGATACCGTTGGCTTCTAAGTTACGCTAGCTCCTTCCTTTATATAAGTCGTAACTTTTACTTGTCGCTCACAGTAATCTTACTTCCATCGATCTCCTTTCTTTCTTAATCTCCTTCATGGCTTGGCAACAGGAATTAGTTTTATCCATGATGATTTCTCACCTTCAAGACGCAAGCGAGTCTGTGAAGAAGGATTTTATAGAACAGTATGAGCGCTCACTTTTTCCTCACTTGGGAACTTCTGTAGCTCAGACCAAATGGCAGACCTATCAAGATATAACTAGGGTAACACACTGGGGTCAGCAGCACTTTCGTAACAATGTCCGCTTGGCCATGGTTATTGAAGCCTTGGGTTTGGGTCCCCGATACTACTGCGTCATGAGATCAAGACATCTTGGGTTTTCTGAGCAAGTCTTCTTACTGGCGTGTTTTCTTCCTCATCAGAAGATATGCCTTTACTCCGTTGTTGGCTTGCCTCTCAGAGGTCCTTTTGTTAGATCACCTCATACCACTGAGATAGGTGCGGCAATAACCAACAGAATTATTCCCATAGATGAGTTACCTTATACGTGCGCAGCTTGTGAGTGCTGCTTTTGTGATCATATGATGGACGGGCTTATGGAAGTGTAAAGAGTTCTTCTATCCTTACTGTATATGTTCCAAGAATGAATAAAGTTTAAACCTTGTTCTTGTCTTGACCCTTACTCTCTTTGAGACTTTTTTATTTGGTGGTTAATCTTAATTAAATCTTTCTCTAAGTCTCATGTTCGTGCATCTCGCGAAATTATCCCAAGTTTGCGAGATGAGGTCATCTCGCGTTTTTCAAGTGGGAGAGAATGTAAGATTCCTCCCCAGCCTCTCAAAATGTCCAGCATGTTCCCCTGTAATAATAATCAATTCCCTCTTTAGAAATATAAGAGATCTCGTCTCTAAGAGATCTCGTCTCTGCCTGTTTTGACATAGAGAGAGAAAATATTCTAGAGAGAGAATATTCAGATTATGAATATTTTTGGATAAAAAAATAACTCATCTTATTAAAATAAGTTTCCCTGAAACAGAAATTCAAAAAGAACTTTCCAATGTACAATTGGAATTTATTGGAAATGGGTATAAAGGACCTTAGCCTAAAGGTCTAGATTTTCAGAAATTTTTAGATTATGGTCCAATTAAGGTTCCTATGGGGGCCAATAGCATCAATCTATGTGTAGGGAGGAGATAAATCTAATTTGTACCCAAAAATGAGTAAATGCTCACATAAGATGAAGAGTTGACTATGTACAAGGTTTATTAGTAAGAAACTATGAGTAATATCAAAAATATGAGATATTTTGGGTATAATGATTCCATTTTGACACATATGTAAGAAAGGGGAGTCCATTAAAGGAGGTGCATATTTCATATGCTTGAATGAGTTTTAAACTCAAAAATAATGTGATATTTTTATCTCTCCTCTCTCTTGAATCACAAAATGGAACCAAACTGAATAAAAAAGGAACCAAACTAGATCCAAATCTAGTCTAAATTCAACCAAACTGAATCTAGAAAATTCTAGAATCAGTTAGCTTTGGTTAGAGCTTCCCTCTCCTATAAATAGAACATGAGTCCTTTGAAAAAAATAGAAGAATTTTACTATACTAGAGTTATGCTGAAATAATGCTAATTTCTACTATTCTCTAAAATTCTCTCCAAATTGAAAAAATTGGAGCTTCCCTCTTTCTTCAATCCCCATTGGTGGCTCCATCAACATACTTAACCAATTGATTGGTTGGAGGCCTCTACCATGAACAAAGAATCAAGCAATTTGTAAGGTAAATGGTGAATTTTGATCTTTTCTATAATTTCTCAATGCTTCTCTCTTCTCAACCCCTCTCAAGCTTGAGAAACTTAATTGGAATGGTTTTTGAATGCTATTGAAGTTAATTGATGAATGGTAGTGAAGAGTTACATAATTTGATGAATGCTATTGAAGTTAATTGATGAATGGTAGTGAAGAGTTACATAATTTGATGAATGCTATTGAAGTTAATTGATTAATGATAGTTAAGAATTGCATAAATTTCCATTTATGCTTAATTCAAATGGTTTTTATGTAATTTCTCTCTCTCACTCAAGAAATGGTCATACTCATGACCCATTCTCAATCCAAATGAAGCTTTTCATAAAGCTTTTCCTTAATCTAAGATTAATCTATACTTGAGGCCAAATTAATGGTTTTTTTTCTATGCTTTTAGTTTATGTATTTCATGAATATTGATGATTCAATCCATTATGGATTATTGATCCAATTAGGGATCATTCTAATTATTTCTTAATGATAAGCTTTATCCCTTAGAAAAATTGAGATTTATCAGTCTCATAGCAGCACAGCTATGGCAAAATTTTTATAAAAATTACGCATAAAATAATTTCATTCAAAGCATGAAAAGATGACTTCCTACCATATTCTAGGAATTATCATCCTAGATTAATTGAAGATATTCATTGTAATCATAGAGAAATTGATTTTTATATTATGCATAATTGATTTTCATGCATAGAGGTAGGCATAATAGATTATTATTTTAACATAAAAGTGTTACTTTTATCATAATTAGATTTCATGCATAGAGGTATGCATAAAAAATTATTATTTTAACATAAAAGTTTTACTTTTATCATAACTAGATTTCATGCATAGAGGTATGCATAAAAGATTATTATTTTAACATAAAAGTGTTACTTTTATCATAATTAGATTTTATGCATAGAGGTATGCATAAAAGATTGTTATTTTAATGTAAAAGTGTTACTTTTAGCATAATTGAATTTCATGCATAGATGTATGCATAAAAGATGATTATTTTATTATAAAAGTGTTATTTTTATCATATTTGGATTTCATGCATAGAGGTATGCATAAAAGTTGATTATTTTATTATTAAAGTGTTACTTTTATCATATTTGGATTTCATGCATAGAGGTATGCATAAAAGTTGATTATTTTATTATAAAAGTGTTACTTTTATCACAATTGAATTTCATGCATAGAAGTATGCATAAGAATTGATTATTTTATTATAAAACTGTTACTTTTATCATATTTGGATTTCATGCATAGAGGTATGCATAAAAGTTGATTATTTTATTATAAAGGTGTTACTTTAATCACAATTGAATTCATGCATAGAGGTATGCATAAAAGTTGATTATTTTATTATAAAAGTGTTACTTTTATCACAATTGAATTTCATGCATAGAAGTATGCATAAGAGTTGATTATTTTATTATAAAAGTGTTACTTTTATCATAATTGAATTTCATGCATAGAAGTATGCAAATATATATATATATATATATATATTCTTTTTATACTAAAAGTGTGATTTTCATCATAAAAAGATTTTATGTATAACTTAGATGCATAAGAGATTATTTTATTCTAAAAGTGTAATTCCAACCAAATTGAATTTATGCATAGGAAGATGCATAAAAGATTGATTCAAAAGTGTCATTCTCATCTAAATTGAATTTATGCATAGGAAGATGCATAAAAGATTGAATTTTAATTCAAAAGTGTCATTTTCATTTAAAATAAATTTATGCATAGGAAGATGCATAAAAGATTGATTTTACTTCGAAAGTATTAATCTCCTTAAATGGAATTTATGCATAAATAAATGTGTAAATAAATCTTATATCAAATATAAGAATTCTCTTGTATTCTATAAATAGATATGAGATGTGATAGGATATGATAAGAGGTGTATAAGATGTGATAAGAGGTGATAAGATGCTTATGAAATAAGTTAGCAGGTGATAAGATGAATTAAGATGTGATAAGATGTGTATGAGATGAGGTAAGAAGTATATGTGATAGGATAAGATGTATATGGGTTGTGATAGGGCAAGAATGGATGTGATGTAAAAGATTAGATGTGAAGGCATATGGGGTTATATGAATGGGAATGTGGAAATGGATGTATGTATGTGGATGTGGATGTGAATGTGGATGTATGGATATAGATACGGATGTGGATGTATGTATGTATGTGGATGTAGATGTGGATGTATAGATGTGAATGGGAATGTGGATGTGGATGTATGAATGTGGATGTGGATGTGGATGTGGATGTATGGATGTGGATGTATGGATGTGGATATGGATGTGTATGTATGAATGTGGATATGGGATGTGGGTGTATAAATGAGGATGTGAAAATGGATGTATGCATGTAGATGTGGATATATGGATGTGAATGTGAATTAATGTAGATGTGGATGTATGGATGTGGATGTATGGATGTGGATATGGATGTGTATGTATGAATGTGGATATGGGATGTGGGTGTATAAATAAGGATGTGAAAATGGATGTATGCATGTAGATGTGGATATATGGATGTGAATGTGAATTAATGTGTCGTCGATATGAGGAAATGGATGAGAATGAGTACACACTGAATGGAATGTGGAATAAGTAATGTGGACTAAGGAGGGATAATGTGGAAAGATGAGAGTTCGATTTAGAAACTGTATTTTTGTGACTATTTGTAAATGACTGTTTTATGTCAAGAATGCTGGGGAAGCATTTTGACCGTCTTGTGGATTAAGGTCATGAAGACCTAACTGTTAAAGTTGCAACTGCTGACGGAGAGTCAATGGAGGACGTCTCGCGTAGCAAGGTCAACCGAGGTCTTGACCAGTCTCGGTTCGATTTAAATGGTGAGCTTTCGGTACGGTGGATGAGGGACCAAGGAAGCGGCCTATGAGTGAAGCGCTAGGTCACCTGCGAAGGATCCTAGAGGGTGCTGACCATACGGTGCTCGGGCTCTGGGTCGCCGAAGATACCCACACGTGCGTCGTGGAAGATATTGGAACAAGGAGTAAGAGTTGTTTTCTGAAACAGGGCATGGATCTGGTTGATTGACCTTGCTGGTTCTCAACGGATGAGTCCATGGCTCTTTTATATGGATCTGTGGGTTGATTTTTCTGATCTTCCACGGAGATTCCATTCTATTATATGAATATATTGCCGGTTATTATGAGCTAGGAACTATGGAAAAGGCCCCTGAGTGAACAGCTGGTGAGCGTTCTGGTTACCAATGATGCCATAAGTATACCGATGAATGAATGACTGAGAATAAGGATTCAACCAGAGACTTTGAGGATTGTCATCAGTGGCATAATGGTTTCATTAAAGGATTGTTTTAAAGTTAGCTGATGCTAAGAAAAAGGCAATTTCATATTGGGTGTGTAAGTGGTGTGACTAATTTTATGTTTGCATGAACTTCCGGCTAGGGGGCCTTGGAACTCTTTTCCTTGGTACCCGGGACAAAACCTAACCAAATTCTTAATTGGATCCCATCACTATAGTGGTTGGGCGGTTGGCTAACCCATGGGACTGGATGGGGTTAGGCTGGACTGATGGATCTGTAAATTGAGACTCAATTTCTGTTATTACGATAGATAAAGTAAATCCCGGATAGTAATTGTTCTATGGATGCTGTGCCTCTTGATGGGGAAAAAAGCGTTGATCCCAATGATCCAAGTGCAAGTTTCTTCCTTGATCTGACCGAGTATCTTTATAGGTGCAGTCGGATCAGCGTGATCAGTAATGATCTTGACTACGTTAGAGTAAAAAGTTATCCTGGTGGAATCGCCCGTGCTTTCCGGGTAAGGGAAGTTTTTCCGGGTTAGGTTTTGGAAAAATCGACGGATTAGTCTCTTGTCCGGATATCCGTGGACGAGGTCCTGAGTGTGGGACCCCTGTCCCGCGCGAGAAGTGCTGCTTCCGCTTCTGCTAGTACCCCGAATCCGTTGCTCGGTGGGAACAGGGATCTTACAGTCGGTGTGGTGACCTGGCACCATCGCTCTTCAAGAAATAAGAAAGTATTAGAAGAAGACGATAGACCTTCTAATCGCGAGAAGACCTTTTCATCGCCTCATTAGAGATCATGTATGATTTGAACGTGAGCCGGATATCTCGATGGCATTATCGGGTCGACACTAGTGAGGCTCCCACCACACGATGGACAGCAGTAGTTTTGGAACCTCTTCAAGAGGCTACTGAAGCTTTGTTGGTGGACATGTATGGTGACATAGTGTACGTAGCAGTCCATGCCAAGAGAGTCACCATCACTGAAAAGATATGCAGCTAGTTCTATGCATGCAAAAGTGGTGGGAAGATTAAGGTGATGAGCCGCAGATTTAGGGAGATCTTGTAATCTCATGTATATGCCACAATGTAATCTCATGTGATCATGATGTAAATGCTTTACTTAGTGAAAATATATTTTTTTAATCCTTTGCCAAGTGTCTGCTTTGATTATATCTGGCAATCATAATTGTATTGTGATTTTAATTTCAAATTAATGATTAAATATTATTTGTTGATCGCATGAATACAACAAAACTTCAAAAAAATATTTTTATTAATATAGAAACTGTTCTTTTTTAGAGCATCCAGAGTAAAGATTGGTGCACCATGTGGTTGCGAGGTAGCGGGCGCTCTGCTAGCTTCCATTCCTGTGAAGCACAAAAAAAGTTTCAAAACCTTAGAAAAAATGGATTTAAATGCTACATATCAAATCAAAACCTATCAAACTTAAGAAACTTAATGCATGCTACAATTAGAAGCAAGTACGAAAACCCTAAACTTTGCGCCTCTTAGTAATAGGCTCAGCAGAGTCAGTAGGAGCTTTAAGCGAAGGAATTACAACAAAATTTCCTTCGAGCTCGAGTTGGATAGCATGAAGATCAATCTTCCCAGTATAGCAAGGCCTAGGCCAACAAGTGAATGAATCTTCCCTCCTCCATGTTGAGCTTCAAACAAATATAGGAGCTTGGAGTGCTTCACAAGCACCACCTTCTCTAAGCTTGATTTCGTAGGCATGGACTTGAATGCAGCACCCTTTGTTAAAGCCTTGATCTTCATGAGAGAGACTTGTCCATCAAGGGAGCATACTTGGAAGATCTTGCCAATATACTCCTTCAAAGCTGCATCCTGGACTCTTCCTTTGCCACCCCTCGTTCCACCAGCTCTTAATGCAAACTTATCGACATAGACAATTTCCTGAAAGAAAATATTTGCATGAAAAAATAAAATATTTGCATGCCAAAAAAATGAAAAATTATTCCAAAATATAATTGCATGAAAAAAAATCAAATAAGTTGAAATTGTCTGTGCGGGGCCTCAGGGGCTTGGGGACCCCACACATGTAATCTGGCATGCATTAGGGCCATCCTCGTCGCCAGCCCTTCAGTTGGCATGCCTAAAGGGCCCCAATGCATGCTAGATTACATGTGTGGGGTCCCCAGGCCCCTGAGGCCGTGCATCGAAATTTTCAGGAAGATTTTTTAAAAAAATATCACGTACCCTCTCAGCCTCATCATTCTATTTCTTGATCGGTGCATCTAAGTCTGCCCCAGTGTGATCGCTCTATCACCATGTAGAGGGTTCGAGAGGTCAATGCGTGGTCAAGGTCCAAAGAGCTCCTCTCTTGCAACCTCTTAAATTCTACATCTAAGATATCATAGTCAGGAGCAGCTTCTGCAGCACTTCTTTGGATGTGGATGATTACAGAGACATCATCCATGCTCGTGCCATCGTATTCGCGGCGGCCAATCTCAATCCACAATGTCAAAGTCAATGAGGTCTTTATCAACATCCCGGACAAGGTGGCAATAGATCTCTTCCTCCCTTAAATCCAAGACCTCAAGGACATCCTGCATGAGCCAGTACTCAACACCATCTATAGTGATGGCACTCAATGATGCAAGTTTTGCATTCTCAGTAGGATGGGCTGCCTCCTGGTGGATTGTCAACAAGTCCAAAGACAAGCTACGTGCCTCCTCCTCTTGCTTGTCTAGGACTGTCTCCTTTGGCTCCTTCTCTTCATAGGTGCTTCTCATCATTCTCCTTTTCAAAATTAGAGCATAATATACAAATAGCAAAGGCAATATCCCGCTTGATGAGATCGATCGGGTTTGCCGACTTAAAAGTGAGGGGCACAGAGGTAGATCGGAAGGGGGGAGGGAACATGTGCAAGTGCTCTTTGCACAACCTTCCTATGGTTGTCACCACTCTTCATGGAGAAGAGGAACTCTAGGGTGCAGTGGAGTCAGGAATAAAAAATGTGATATCATCACATCCCGCGCTATGCAAGTACTGAGAGCTATCGAGCTCTAGAGTCCTAAATATATTCTCTAGCTCAACACTATAACAAAACCTAGGGTAAATCTGGTCCCACATCTCACCGTAATGGGCTTCACTCATCCACTTTGCGAATGCATCATGATGATGAGAAGCCATGGTGAAGGCATAAAGGGAGCAACAAGCAAGGTGGATAGAAAGTGAGAGATAGAGAATGCAATAGAAGTGAATCAAAATAACCCCTACTTATACTTATAAATATAAATTTATATATTGTTTCATTAAAACTTTAATAAAGTAATATATATTTTATTAAAATTTTAATACAATAATATTTATTTAAATAAAACTCCAAGAGCTCTAACACATCCTGCATGAGGAGGTACTCCACCCCTTCAATGGTGATGGCACTCAATAAGGCTAGTGGTGGGTCATGACTTTGGGTTTTGTGAGACTGGATGGATGCAATTTATACTTATGTTTATTATTGTACTTAAAATATCTATAAACTTATATTTATTTTAATACCTTATGTTTATACTTTAGTAAATAAAGGACACTTTAATAAAATATAATAAATAATAAATCATACTTTTATTTCTTGTTACATATATTATATTATTTATAAAGTTACTTATATTATTTTTTGCACTTAAATATATACTTAAAGTTATATTTATTTTTATACTTATATCCATAGACTTAAAATTAATGATACTTCATTAAAATATAAGAAATCATAAATCATATTTATATTTCTAGGTAATTAATTATATTATTAATTACACTTAAATATATATTTATACTTATATTCACAATTGTACTTACTTATACTTATCTTTATTTTCTTACATATTAATAGGTTCAAAACAGAGTAAACTTAAAAAAACCACTATAATTTATGAAAATGAAATAAAATTAAATTTACAACACTTTTAAAGAAATAGTTTTTAATATTCACTTGGAAGAATAATAATTACATGGACTCTACAATTTCAAGGATGTGTGAAGCAACACATTGCTTGCATGTTTTGCAATGTTCACTTCGACTCCCAACCTTCCTACCATCCAACTTGAAATAAAAATTACAAGGGGGATCATTGGACACATGAGTTGGATTTCCTACTTCAGAAAACTAAGGGGCCAATTACTTTCTACATTAACGCTAAAAGGTTCATGACCCTCCCAAAGAATATTCACATCAATGAGTGCTGAATGTGTGCCATCTCGCATGTCTTGGTCCAAGATGAGCCACTCCCCTCGTAGTAGTCGCCACATCCTCTACTTGAAGCGAATGCACAAAGTTTGTCTTGCAATGAAGTACTTGTCATAAAAAACAAACAACCAACATAAAAACATAAAAGCAACAATCAACAATCAACAACAAACATAAAAACATAAAAGCAACAACAACAATCAACGATCGATGTCTTGCAATGAAGTACTTATGAATAAAAACTATAAACAATCAACAAAAGTGTAATCTTACGTAAAGGTACCATCTGACATAGTGATTCTGCACTTAATGATATCATCATGGTGAGTTCTCTTGAGATTCCATGACTCACCTAGTAACTGAGTTATCCAATCCTCATATGGGCACATAGGATCCAAACAAATGTGCAAACAAACCAAATGGTACAAACCAACTTAGATGCACATCTCTAGAGCTTGTGGAGGGTTTCATGGCAGCATGAACATCAGTTTTTATCTTTACCCTACATGCTTCTGACATGTCTAAGCTAGGATTATACCATTCCTGGCTAAACAACGGTGGTAGTGGAATGTACTCCAAACTATGTCTCTCCATAGCATATGTGGAATCATAAAAGTAAACATTCTGAGATGCCAATTCACTTGCACTCTTGTTGTCATAGATCAAGGCACCTATCTCTGCATGTAAAACATTTAGCTTTCCACTTAAGCACTCTACATTTTTCCATTCATGCAGAGTTGATGGATATAAAGCTGCAAGCAACAAACATGCTTGTATTAAAACATGCTTGGACTCAAAGCACAAGAACACAAAGCACAGAGATATAAACTTATTGTTAGGCTTATGTCTCACACTGAAGTTGTCGTGATGCACTCGAATCTCTTTGTGAATATAAAGATACTTAATGAAAGCCTCTATTATTGTACCATTGATGCGTCTCCTAAACTCTATGACTCTGCCTTTCCATTGTTTGTTGGGGTTTGTTATATCTTTGAGCTTCACCTTGAAACTCCCACGAGTACTTGGTCTCATTAAAATCCAATTTAACTTACTGTATTGATCAGGGGTCCAATTACCTTCATCATCTCTCCTATTAAACACCTCCACTGTGTGAATATTACTGATATTCCTCCTCCTTGAAGACACCTACAATATAAAAAAAAGCACCAAATTAACAAAGTTAGACTGCATAATTACTAAATATCTATGTTAAGATTGTAAGCAACAAATAAACATTATAAATACAAAAAATAAATAGCAACCTACTGCTTTGATTCACACAACCTTGTTGCTTACAACCTATGAAAATGAACATAAACACATTAAGACAAAACATAAACAAACCCTAAACCTATGATCATTACTCACACAAGTATTTTATGCCACTTAAAATCAAGATAGTTATTTGTGGTGTAGGGAAGATTATAAGCAACAAATAAAGATTAAAACAACACGAAATAAATAGCATATTACTGCTTTGATTTGCACAATCTTGTTACTCACAACCTTGCTCCTATGAAAATAAACAACAACACATCAAGACAACACATAAACAAACCTATCTTACATCAAGACAAAACATAGACAAACCCTAAACATATGATTATTACTCATAAGAATTTGACGCCACTTCAGATCAAGATAGCTATTTGTGGTGCAAAGAAGAGAAAGTTCATGTGAGAAAACGTACATAACTCATAGAGGTTTTGTTCAAATGATATGAAATTTTATGAGGAGAGAGCTATGGTGGAGAACAACATACCTGTAAAATTTTGTGATGAAGAAAGAACTAGAGTTGCAGAAGATATGGTAAAATTGAATTCCGTTTAAAAAAAGGGAGGAGATGAAAAGGTAGTAAAATGCAAAGGGAGGAGATGAAAAGGTAGTGAAATGCAAAAGGAGGGAAAGTAAAAAGTTAAACATAAAAAAAGGAAAAAAATAAAATTTGGTTTTCAAACTTCCATGTGCTGACCACGAGGTACATTTGACATGAAAGATATGGAATTTGACATGAAATCTGTCATCTAGGTATGCCCCAATGTGATCGCTCTATCACCATGTAGAGGGTTCGAGAGGTCAATGCGTGGTCAAGGTCCAAAGAGCTCCTCTCTTGCAACCTCTCAAATTCTACATCTAAGATATCATAGTCAGGAGCAGCTTCTACAGCACTTCTTTGGATGTGGATGATTACAAAGACATCATCCATGCTCGTGCCATCGTATTCGCGGTGGCCAATCTCAGTTACTTGTGGAGGGACATCCACAGTGTCAAAGTCAATGAGGTCTTCATCAACATCCCGGATAAGGTGGCAATAGATCTCTTCCTCCCTTAAATCCAAGACCTCAAGGACATCCTGCATGAGCCAGTACTCAACACCATCTATAGTGATGGCACTCAATGATGCAAGTTTTGCATTCTTAGTAGGATGGGATGCCTCCTGGTGGATTGTCAACAAGTCCAAAGACAAGCTACGTGCCTCCTCCTCTTGCTTGTCTAGGACTGTCTCCTTTGGCTCCTTCTCTTCATAGGTGCTTCTCATCATTCTCCTTTTCAAAATCAGAGCATAATATACAAATAGCAAAGGCAATATCCCGCTTGATGAGATCGATCGGGTTTGCTGACTTAAAAGTGAGGGGCACAGAGGTAGATCGGAAGGGGGGAGGGAACATGTGCAAGTGCTCTTTGCACAACCTTCCTATGGTTGTCACCACTCTTCATGGAGAAGAGGAACTCTAGGGTGCAGTAAAGTCAGGAATAAAAAATGTGATATCATCACATCCCGCGCTATGCAAGTACTGAGAGCTATCGAGCTCTAGAGTCCTAAATATATTCTCTAGCTCAACACTATAACAAAACCTAGGGTAAATCTGGTCCCACATCTCACCGTAATGGGCTTCACTCATCCACTTTGCGAATGCATCATGATGATGAGAAGCCATGGTGAAGGCGTAAAGGGAGCAACAAGCAAGGTGGATAGAAAGTGAGAGATAGAGAATGCAATAGAAGTGAATCAAAATAACCCCTACTTATACTTATAAATATAAATTTATATATTGTTTCATTAAAACTTTAATAAAGTAATATATATTTTATTAAAATTTTAATGCAATAATATTTATTTAAATAAAACTCCAAGAGCTCCAACACATCCTGCATGAGGAGGTACTCCACCCCTTCAATGGTGATGGCACTCAATAAGGCTAGTGGTGGGTCATGACTTTGGGTTTTGTGAGGCTGGATAGATGCAATTTATACTTATGTTTATTATTGTACTTAAAATATCTATAAACTTATATTTATTTTAATACCTTATGTTTATACTTTAGTAAATAAAGGACACTTCAATAAAATATAATAAATAATAAATCATACTTTTATTTCTTGTTACATATTATTATTATTATATTATATTATATTATTTATAAAGTTACTTACATTATTATTTGCACTTAAATATATACTTAAAGTTATATTTATTTTTATACTTATATCCATAGACTTAAAATTAATGATACTTCATTAAAATATAAGAAATCATAAATTATATTTATATTTCTAGGTAATTAATTATATTATTAATTACACTTAAATATATATTTATACTTATATTCACAATTGTACTTACTTATACTTATCTTTATTTTCTTACATATTAATAGGTTCAAAACAGAGTAAACTTAAAAAAACCACTATAATTTATGAAAATGAAATAAAATTAAATTTACAACACTTTTAAAGAAATAGTTTTTAATATTCACTTGGAAGAATAATAATTACATGGACTCTACAATTTCAAGGATGTGTGAAGCAACACATTGCTTGCATGTTTTGCAATGTTCACTTCGACTCCCAACCTTCCTACCATCCAACTTGAAATAAAAATTACAAGGGGATCATTGGACACATGAGTTGGATTTCCTACTTCAGAAAACTAAGGGGCCAATTACTTTCTACATTAACGCTAAAAGGTTCATGACCCTCCCAAAGAATATTCACATCAATGAGTGCTGAATGTGTGCCATCTCGCATGTCTTGGTCCAAGATGAGCCACTCCCCTCGTAGTAGTCACCACCTCCTCTACTTGAAGCGAATGCACAAAGTTTGTCTTGCAATGAAGTACTTGTCATAAAAACCAAACAACCAACATAAAAACATAAAAGCAACAATCAACAATCAACAACAAACATAAAAACATAAAAACAACAACAACAATCAACGATCGATGTCTTGCAATGAAATACTTATGAATAAAAACTATAAACAATCCACAACAGTGTAATCTTACCTAAAGGTACCATAAGGGCCAAAAACGGCTAGAATAGGTTGTTTGTTAATCTAAGGATTAAGAAATTGTCCAATTGTGAATTGACACGTATACAAAAGTATGGCATTCTTGTCTCCTCTAAATGTCTTCTTAACGGTTCTATTTTAGTGGCGA
This sequence comes from Cibotium barometz, assembly GCF_041138505.1. Classification (NCBI taxonomy): domain Eukaryota; kingdom Viridiplantae; phylum Streptophyta; class Polypodiopsida; order Cyatheales; family Cibotiaceae; genus Cibotium; species Cibotium barometz. The sequence goes on along the minus strand of NC_141064.1, from coordinate 1,709,982 downwards.
ACGGCTAAAACGGCTTAATTTAGACGTTTACGATGGTGGCTAACATTAAAGTTTGGGTCCAAAATAGTGACATCTTGTTCCATTTTATATTTCAAAAAATCAAGCAGTCAAGAAGATACGAAATCTTCTCTTTTCAGGCTCTGAAAACAACGCTATCAATGACAAATCACCAAATTTTTTCAAACGTCTACTTTCCACCTTCCCTCCATTTTGGTATGGCTCATTCCCTTTTCCACCTTCCCTCCATTTTGGCATATGGCTTATTCTCCTTTCTTTACATTTTCAAAAGACTCACTATTTTTCTCTCATCTGTGAGTGTCTATGGCATCCTCACGTCGTCCTTCTCATAATATAACTTCTTGTGATTTTCATAACACCAAAGAGGATGGTGTTTGGAAATCCATGTCTTTTCGTGTGAATGATTGGGTAACAATGCGTCCCTCTTGCAAAGGTGCCCACAGGGTGAAAAGAACCAAGCGAAATGAAGTGAAATCCCATTGAAAAGGTCGTGTTCTTGCCTTCAAAGTGACCGACAATGGCTGGCTTGCAAAAGTTCAACATGTCTACATGGCCAAAGACATGGTGTTGAACTTGGATGAACATCCAATTCTCCATTCTTATTGTAATTTAACAAAACTTTATCTATTTGATGCAACACAATATTTCTCCTTCTGATATATTTGTTGTTTGTTTAATTTCAGTTATCTTTCCAAAGTGACCGACAATGGCTGGCTTGCAAAAGTTCAACATGTCTACATGGCCAAAGACATGGTGTTGAACTTGGATGAACATCCAATTCTCCATTCTTACTGTAATTTAACAAAACTTTATCTATTTGATGTAACACAATATTTCTCCTTCTGATATATTTGTTGTTTGTTTAATTTCAGTTATCTTTCCAATAGCTGTGGAGTGGCAGCCTGTTGAGAGCTTAAGTGGCACATTCAAAGCAATTCACAAGGGGATTGCAGATGTAATGTATGCAGCCAAACCACCTTCATTTTACAAATCAGTGGATATATTTGTGTATTTTGCAGAATATAGGGTTCCATCAAGAGAAGGTGTTTATGGAGAATTATATGACATACCTATTCCCACATTAATGTCACTCGAATGGGAAGTTCCTGATCCAAATACCATAACAAGCTTCAAATCCAAAATCAAAGATGATATTCTTAAAGCTATGTCTCCTGGAAGGATTTCAAAAAGGATAAAAATTCAATGGTTCTTGCCTATACATGTCTTTGTGGCATGTTTCAATACAATGGAATTGGAGAGGACAAGAACGAGTGGCTTAATAGAAGACTATCTACGACTGATCTGGACACTGTACTTGGAGAAGGATGGAGTACCAAGGAAACTTTTCATATTGGCGACAATATCAGTTGTAGAGTAAGCCCAAATTCTATGTCTATCTCATACCAACTATGTCGTCAATCCCTAGTTTTGGGCTATGACTATAGGAGATGGAAATGCAAGCTTGGTAGTTGGGTCCCTTTGGATTTTGAAGAGAATTGTCCAGAGTTTGAATTTAACATCATAGTCCATCTATTCATAGATCCTAGGAACCTTATAGTAACATCAAACTGGAGACTACAACATGTAAGAGAGTCGCTTGAGTTTCTGGACGAAACATCACCTGAATATAGATTCAAAGTAGATGATATTGTTGTCAGTACAAGGATGGAGAGTGTAACCTCATGCATCACATGTCTTCCCCCAAAAAAAGTTGTATTCGAGCCACTTGCAAGGGCAAGTTTGTTAAGCTGAAAAGGATTTCTCCAATAATGTAATCAATATATTCTGCTAAATTTCGTCTTGACTTCTTCACAAAAATGGTCAACATATTGTTCACAACACAAAACAAGGTTTAACAGTTGAATATCAAATTGTTGATACTGAATTTAAGTACAGAATATAGTCCCAAAAAGGGTGTGTTCATATGGACAAAATGAACAAAACAAAAGCCAATTTGTGGAATCACTCAACAAAATCAACTTTTCTTTTGGCATGGGATGACCCTGGATCTTTAGAGAATCTTTCTCTCTTCTGTTTGCTTCGATCAAGTTTGGCTGATTGAGGTTCAAGTTCCGGTGTTTTGAGCTCTTGAGGTGTTGGAAAGGAAGACTTTGCAGTGGATTCCTCAACTGGTGGTAAGTTGGGCTCTTCTCTGAGATCTTTAGGTGTTGGCGAGGGAGATTTGGCAGTGGGGTCTGGTTTTGGAGAAGGTTCTTTGGAGGTTGGCTTTGGAGACTTGGCAGTCTTCTTGGGGAACATGAAAAAGAAATTGAATGGAGCGCCAACATTTGCCCTCTTACTTTCTTTGTTGGATAAACGACGCTTTTGAATTTTAAATTTCACTGGTGAGTGAAATTTAAATTTCACTGGTGAGTGAAACGGAAGACCTTTAGTAGCACTCTTCTCTTTGATAGGGGTCTTCTCTTTGATAGGACTCTTCTCTTGAGCTGGTGAAGAGCTCTTCTCTTTGGCAGGAGGGCTAGGGCTCTTCTCTTTAGCAGGAGGGCTAGGGGTCTTCTCTTTAGTAGGAGGGCTAGGGCTCTTCTCTTTAGCAGGAGGGCTAGGGCTCTTCTCTGTAGCCTGAGGGCTCTTCCCTTTAGAATGGGTCTTCTCTTTAGTAGTGCTCTTTTTTCCCTTGGAAGATCTACTCTTTAGTAGTGCTCTTTTTTCCCTTGGAAGATCTACTCTTAGTAGGGCTCTTCTTTCTTTCCTTCTCTTTGGTAGAGGTCTTTTTCTTTTTGGATGAGCCATCCTTGACATGGCTTTTCTTCTCCTCCTTTTTTCTTTTCTTTGAAGTTGTACCCTTGGCTCTTTTCTCAGGTGGAAAGGGGGAATCAGGATCAACTGGATTGATAGATCTTTCCAAAACCATAGACACTGCCTTCTCCCTTACCCAACTTACCCAAGAATCTGGATATTCATGCAACTAAGGCAAAAGAAAATGATAAAATTTCTTAATATGAGAAAGTCACTAAATGTATTGACCCAATCAATCAATGCTATCATTACATGAACTTATAGTAAGTGTTATATCTCCAAGCATTAGCAAGCACCATCCATCCACAAGATGTTGAGTCTTTCTGCAAAGGAACTTCCTGATTGTAGTACTTAAAATCTTCAAGTTTGTAGTCTTCATAGGTGGAACCTAGAAAACTCAAGATAAGTTTGGCAGTACTACAAGCATAAAATATTGAGGGTCAACCACACAAATGAAAACTTACAAAATATTGCTCTAGAACATAAACCATGGTAAAGTTGATTCTTACATTTTACTTCTCCCATGAATGGATGCTAAAGAATTCATAAAGATTACATCTCTATCCAATAGATTGAAGATAATAAGACTCCAATGGCCTCTGTGATAAGATGAATACTGCAATTAGTTGTGAATATTGTAATGATGGACAAAAGATAATTGAGTGTGAGTCTTACACTTCAACATAAGGGTATACAATGTAATTGCATGTCAGCATATCAAAGTTTTTTAGAAAACTTGCAAGATCCCCTTGCCTATTGAAAAGGCACTGTGTAACAAGGGGATCAAGAATGGTCACTTGCATAGCCATTGAGTCAGGAAGATCGACATCTGGAGACATAAACAAAACATATCAATAAAATATGGAATCTGAGAAATTCATCAAGAAAGCAAAAGGAAATCCACACAAACCTCAGACAAATGAAGAGGACCGTGTCAGATATCTCAATATTGTGATTCACAAGTATACTTGTGTCTTCAAGGGCAATGTCACAATAAACCTCATCCTCTCCATGCATGGAGACATCTACTACCATTTGACCTGTTACATTCTGATAAAGTTCTGAATTGGATGCATGAAGAATTTCAGCTTGCTGAGAAAGAATGGCATCCTCTGTAATCTTCTCCTGCTCTCTCTCTTTCTCCACTTCTTCTTTAATATCTTGAGCTTTTCTTGTACTATAAGTATGCGAAACATCTTCAATAACAACTGATTGTTTGGGTTGTCTTGCTGGAGGAATATTTAGAATTTCAAAAGCCCTCATATCTTGACTTGGAATGGGTTCCAAAGCTTTGTCAAACTCGTATCTAAGTCTGGACACAAGCACAAAATCATTGCTCATGAGAGTGATCCTATGAGCAAATGCAACAGCAATGTATCCATCATTCATAAAGTCGATCAAAAAATCCTCAGAAGACACATAAGGGCCTGTGACTCCCATCGGACTTTATCAAGATTTGTGTTTCTCATTCTACCATTAACCTTTCTGATATGTCCCTGACAACCCGCATAAATGGCAGTCGAGGGATGAGAAGATTAGTAGATTTCTGTGCCGCTCTGATCTCTCTTAGTGACTTCACCTGATAGTTTAATCTCTTTCTTGCTGTTGCCCTAGCACGAGGCTTTGGAGGAGGCTTTTCTTATTTTTCATCGACAAACTGGCTTTTTGGAAGATCCTGGTTTGTCTTGAGCTTTTTCAGTCTCCAAAGGGGCGTAGACTTTCCTTGCAGTCTGTTTTGTCCTCGCCATTGAAGTTAAAGAAAAAGAATAGACCCGATCGGGGTGATTTGTGAGTTGAGATAAAAAAACTAACAGTGGCCCGAACTAAGCGATGGGGCGGATCCGAATTGGTTGGATTAGCTCTATCGCTTGATTCGGGCTATGACTATAGGAGATGGAACTAAGTGATGAATAGCTTCCAAAAGGATTGGAATAACTCAATCGCTTGATTCGGGGTATGGCCAAGTGATAGGGGAGGATCCGAAACCAAGCGATGAAGAAGGTCCGAGATGTTCGGATGAGCATTATCGCTTGATATGGGTGAGAAGGGTAAAAGGAGATTCCGGGAATTTTGGAGGAGCAATTTCTCTTGATACCGTGTCGGTGAAAAATAGAAATGTTTTCAAGAAAATTAAATTTTTATATCTCGAATCCGTCGTACATAGGACCGTTGGATACACGTGTCATGCAATCATTTTTGCCATGTGGCACGAATGGTCACTATTTAAGGTATTTCTGCCACGCTCCACGTGCTCCATCGGATATTCTCAAAAACTCTCTCTCGTTTTTTTTCGAACCTTCAAATTGCCAAAGCCCGCACCAGATGATAGAAACATTCCTTTACTTTTGGACCACTTATTTTTGCTTAGTCGGGCTCTATTTTGCAAGCTCTATTTTGCAAAAACTCTCTCTTTTTTTTTGAACCTTCAAATTGCCAAAGCCTGCACCAAGCGATAGAAGCATTCCAAATATTTTGGACCACTTATTTTCGCTTAGTTCGGGCTCTGCCATATAGTGACTTCCAAGCCTTCTTCAGAATTGTTCCAGCGTTTTTCTCAAATATCACAATGAGTAAAAGTGTTGAGGGAAGACATGAACTTGTTGAAGAAAGCCCAAGTGAAAGACTCTTGAATGCTATTTTGCAAGATGGTCATGACATGAAGGTATACGCAGATGTAGTGGAGATATTCAATCCAAGGTTTGTTCTTTCAGATGTTTTGATGAAGCTTAAGGACATTCTTGAAGAGAAGTACAAACAATTTGAAATGTCAATTGAAGGTCATTGTTTTCATATCGGAGACAATGATTTTTGTCACCTTACAGATTTTACTTAGCTATCAGTGGAGAAAGCCAAAGTTACAAAGAGGTTCAATAGATTTTAAAATAGAATCTCTTTCACATGCCCTTCATCCATTTCTTGTCCAATTCATAAGAAGCTTTGTAACCTTGTCCCCAAAGATGTCTCCTTTCTTTTCTTTCTATTTTTGAGAGCAGAAATAAAAGATAAAGAGCAAGAATCAGATATTGATGCAGAGAAGGAGGAAGAAAACTTAAATGTCACCACAGTCTCAAAGCTAGAGAAAAGTGAGATTTTAGAAGAGGAAGAAATTGATGTTCAAGCTGAGGAGAAAGAAAGTGCAAATCTTGATGTTGCTGAATTTCGGGCTTTCACTGTTACTGAAGAGCCCTCAGAGGAAGCAAGCATATCTGAATCCTCTGTTACTGTTCCAAGCCTTCCTTTCTTCTATATCAATGAGAAAGATTTTATTCCTTTGTCCTATCTTCAATGTCTCTTCAATATCAGGGAAGACTACTGTATTGCAGCAATTTCAGAAGCTTGTGAGGTGACCAAAGACTTTATTGATATAGAAGTAGAGTCAAAGGAAGAGTTTTTGGCACTTGATTTGCAAACACCTGACCACTCATTTGTCCCTGCTCCTGATGCACTTGCCTTGTGCCTTAAAAGAGTGGATGAGGAGAAACCTTCCCTTAGAGATGAGGATTTTGAGAACAGGCTTATTGAGTTAGGTGTAGAGTCTTTCTGGCAGAGATTTCAAGCTTCAGGTAGATTCTGGATAAAGTGGAAAGGGTTGGCTCATGCAACTTGATGAAAGACAAAGTAGTAAGTGAGGATGAGTTGCAGAAGGTAGTTTCCTTTTAATCTTTTGCAAAATGTTATTGTGATTGTAATTTTTTTAAAGTGAGGTTTTTGTCTTGCAGATTGAGTTGCTTGATAAGGATGATTTTCTAGGAAGAGCTAAAGGCAGCAGAGTGAAAGCTATAGAGACTAGGTCAAGAAGGCCTTCATCTGCTCTCATGCACTACTTACCTACATTGGATAAAGCTGTGTTCTGTGCATTCCACATGAACTTCTCTGAAGATGCTGAGTTGCCAATATTTGCCTTGAAGGTGTTGTCAAGGTTCATGGGATACACTCCCCTTCAAATAAATGCTAACAAGGTCTTGCTTCTAGAGAGAGCTGCTGCTCTTAGAATCTTTGGATATGCTGCAGGTTTCAATGCCTCAACAAGAGCAGGATACTTTCTTTGCTACTCTAGCTATGCAGCTGCAGCAGGCTGAGGAGTCAGATATCAATCTTCTTGGAGGTTATAGAAGGAGAAAATTTTTGAGATACAGAGGTGACATGCTAAATAGTCCCAAGAGAATCAAAAACTAATGTACACACAATATTTTGCAAGGACTGATTATAATTCAGCAAATATTTTGTGAGAGGTACAAATGTGTTAGTAAATCATTAGTCTGTATCTTGAGGTGTTTGTGTAGTTTCAGATTGCTGGTTCTTTGATCTCATCCTTTGTAATTGCCTCCTGTAGAACCAATTGAATAATTCTTTAAGTGCATTGCTTCTTCTTTGACCACCTCCTCTTCTGGTACATCTGAAAAAGGAAGTTCTCGCTTGATAGTGAGACTTTTCCATTCCTTGTGTGTTCCATGTTGTAAGGGGTCCTTCTGTAGAGCAAAATATGGTCCATGCAAGTAAAGAATATGCTACAAAGACAATTCTTTGTTAGTAAATTTAAGAAATTACACTTTAATTTTAACTGTTTTGATAAGTCTGAACACTCACCAAGTAATAAGTTATGTCTTTTTCTCCCCAGGCATCTATGATAGCTTTTATTAAAAGCTTTATTACTTTTTTGAAATCATCTGCATAAGTATTTGAACCAACTTGTTGTCTTAGGACTTTGAAAAAATTGTCGAGTTTTTTCCAAACTTCCATACGTTTGTTGGCTACATCTGGTCTACTTTTGACATTTGTGGTAATGACACATAGATGTTTCCAGCAGTTCCACATTGCATTGACTTGTTTGGTGTCATGGTTGCTCAAAAATCTTCTTGCTTTTGCTCCTCCCATTGAAACATCTTGCAGAACATCACCTGTACCTCTAGAAAGAACAGGATCTTTTTTAAGATGCACTTCGCCACCATGGAAACCCATTTGAGAGAGCAAGGCTTCGCATTTTTCTATGCACTCATCTGCAAGTTTAGTCGGCTTAATAGAATATGCATAGTCCAGATGAAGTCGGAGCAATTTGTCCAAGATTCTTATCTCTGCATGCAATGTACATATATGCACACTTTTTAAATGTATTGGTAGAATTGGATCCCAAATTTTAACAGAAGTTGGATAATCGACAACATTCACATTATTTCTGGATGGTGGTTTTCCAATCTCATTTTCTGCAAGCCATTCTCTTTTCCCTGTGCTTGCCATGCAATAAAGACATGGATATTTGGTATTTGCTCCTCCACATACACCAAACATACACTTCAATGCCTTGAGGTCGGCACTCAAATGCCATTCCACAATGAAATCACCTATGTCGTCTACATGAAGGTGTTCACCTGCATTTTGGCTTTGAATAACTGAAGGAATGTCTATATGTGAAAAGAGCCACTTTAATGTTTCATGACTCTCTACTGGCACATGAGCTGATTCAATCCACCATAGCTCCATTTCTAATTGAGTTTTGTGGTATGGAGAATCAAGCTTACCTTGACTATAGTCCAATGCTTTATTCATTAGGGATATAGATATTCTTTTCATTTTTTTGACATTTTTGGATTTGAGCTTCATCTAATTTTATAACAAATACAAGTTTTCCTTCACAATCTATTTCTCAAATGTTGTAATATCTCACCATAAAAGATTGGACTTTTCTAATGTTCATCCAAATATTATTATAAACGTTATATTCAAAAGACGATTTTTTTTTTGTCTCTCATATGGCATTGTTCCCTCAATATAGAAATACGCTCCGAAATGTTTGGAAATTTCCTCATTTAACAGAGTTCTATATTTTCCAACATTGTGAGGTCTAGGCAACCCAAAAGCTTTGATTTTGTAATACTTAAGGACCCTGAACCAGGTTGAAAGACTAGTTTTTTTTTAGTTTGATTTTCAAGAAGTTTCAAAAGTTTCATCCGACCTATTCATAAGCTCATTCAAAAATCTTACCCTTTCCTGAGCATTAGACATGTCAAATCCTAGAAGGGTAGTAACATGATCTCTTACAAGTTTTAACCTTTTTTTAGTTTGATTTTCAAGAAGTTTCAAAAGTTTCAAGATATCCGACCTATTCATAAGCTCATTCAAAAATCTTACCCTTTCCTGAGCATTAGACATGTCAAATCCTAGAAGGGTAGTAACATGATCTCTTACAAGTTTTAACCTTTTTTTCCTTTTTCCAGATCTCTCTATCAAGTTAACTACATCCCGCATTCGTTTTACTCATGCTCTTAACCCTATTGGAGTTTCTTTTAAGGTTTTCAATTGATCATTTTCTTGTTTCAAAGACACTATTTTGTTTCCAAGTTCTATAATTTTTGTTGCATTCAAAGATAAAGTATTTTGAAGATATGTAATATGTTCTGCATGTGATTGAGATAGTCTTGAACTATAACCAAGTAAGCCATCCACCCCATCACCAACAAATCTCATCAAATCATGTGGTGTGTGAAAAGAAGGATAACTTCCTGTTCTGGGGATCCGGTGGATATAGACTTCCATCTGTCCATAGGTCAATATGCTTCTTTCCTTCGTTGCGAAGATGTTGAGCTTCATTCACACATGAAAGGGGTCTTTGGTAGACACTCCGTGTAGTTGCATACTCTTGGTTGAGCTTGATATTCAAATGAAACTTACGATTAGATGTATCACTCATTACTAACAGAGCTAAAAATATTAGCAGAGCTATTAGAAGATGAGAGACGCAGAAGAATGAGAATGAGATGTAGCTTGTGAAATTCTTAGAGAAGCAGAGGAGTGAAACTAAGAATAAGCTTGTGAAATTTTTTGGAGAATGGATGAGAGCGCGTTCGGAGGGAATGGTCATTCAAAAGTAAGAGAAATAAGTATTTGTCGTCGCAAAGTCACTAAAAGAGGACAAATTTCGAGACGAGCCATTAAAGAGTAGCATGAAAACGATATATTTTTTTAGATTTTAAAATATGTACTTAGATACGTGTTCAATCACATAGATACGCTTTAAATATCCAAAACGGCCAAATTTGGAGCCGTTTTGACCATCAACGTTCTACTAATTAGCAAGTTAGCGAATTCCTTACACAGCCCATTTTGAGACGTTTTTGGCCCTAATGCATCTGACATAGTGATTCTGCACTTAATGATATCATCATGGTGAGTTCTCTTGAGATTCCATGACTCACCTAGTAACTGAGTTATCCAATCCTCATATGGGCACTTGCATTGATATGTAATCTTCGTTTTCTTTATTACTTTCATAGGATCCAAACAAATGTGCAAACAAACCAAATGGTACAAACCAACTTAGATGCACATCTCTAGAGCCTGTGGAGGGTTTCATGGCAGCATGAACATCAGTTTTTATCTTTACCCTACATGCTTCTGACATGTCTAAGCTAGGATTATACCATTCCTGGCTAAACAACGGTGGTAGTGGAATGTACTCCAAACTATGTCTCTCCATAGCATATGTGGAATCATAAAAGTAAACATTCTGAGATGCCAATTCACTTGCACTCTTGTTGTCATAGATCAAGGCACCTATCTCTGCATGTAAAACATTTAGCTTTCCACTTAAGCACTCTACATTTTTCCATTCATGCAGAGTTGATGGATATAAAGCTGCAAGCAACAAACATGCTTGTATTAAAACATGCTTGGACTCAAAGCACAAGAACACAAAGCACAGAGATATAAACTTATTGTTAGGCTTATGTCTCACACTGAAGTTGTCGTGATGCACTCGAATCTCTTTGTGAATATAAAGATACTTAATGAAAGCCTCTATTATTGTACCATTGATGCGTCTCCTAAACTCTATGACTCTGCCTTTCCATTGTTTGTTGGGGTTTGTTATATCTTTGAGCTTCACCTTGAAACTCCCACGAGTACTTGGTCTCATTAAAATCCAATTTAACTTACTGTATTGATCAGGGGTCCAATTACCTTCATCATCTCTCCTATTAAACACCTCCACTGTGTGAATATTACTGATATTCCTCCTCCTTGAAGACACCTACAATATAAAAAAAAGCACCAAATTAACAAAGTTAGACTGCATAATTACTAAATATCTATGTTAAGATTGTAAGCAACAAATAAACATTATAAATACAAAAAATAAATAGCAACCTATTGCTTTGATTCACACAACCTTGTTGCTTACAACCTATGAAAATGAACATAAACACATTAAGACAAAACATAAACAAACCCTAAACCTATGATCATTACTCACACAAGTATTTTATGCCACTTAAAATCAAGATAGTTATTTGTGGTGTAGGGAAGATTATAAGCAACAAATAAAGATTAAAACAACACGAAATAAATAGCATATTACTGCTTTGATTTGCACAATCTTGTTACTCACAACCTTGCTCCTATGAAAATAAACAACAACACATCAAGACAAAACATAAACAAACCTATCTTACATCAAGACAAAACATAGACAAACCCTAAACATATGATTATTACTCATAAGAATTTGACGCCACTTCAGATCAAGATAGCTATTTGTGGTGCAAAGAAGAGAAAGTTCGTGAGAAAACGTACATAACTCATAGAGGTTTTGTTCAAATGAGATGAAATTTTATGAGGAGAGAGCTATGGTGGAGAACAATATACCTGTAAAATTTTGTGATGAAGAAAGAACTAGAGTTGCAGAAGATATGGTAAAATTGAATTCCGTTTAAAAAAAGGGAGGAGATGAAAAGGTAGTGAAATGCAAAGGGAGGAGATGAAAAGGTAGTGAAATGCAAAAGGAGGGAAAGTAAAAAGTTAAACATAAAAAAAGGGAAAAAAAAATTTGGTTTTCAAACTTCCATGTGCTGACCACGAGGTACATTTGACATGAAAGATATGGAATTTGACATGAAATCTGTCATCTAGGTCTGCCCCAGTGTGATCGCTCTATCACCATGTAGAGGGTTCGAGAGGTCAATGCGTGGTCAAGGTCCAAAGAGCTCCTCTCTTGCAACCTCTCAAATTCTACATCTAAGATATCATAGTCAGGAGCAGCTTCTGCAGCACTTCTTTGGATGTGGATGATTACAGAGACATCATCCATGCTCATGCCATCGTATTCGCAACGGCCAATCTCAGTTACTTGTGGACGGACATCCACAGTGTCAAAGTCAATGAGGTCTTCATCAACATCCCGGACAAGGTGGCAGTAGAGCTCTTCCTCCCTTAAATCCAAGACTTCAAGGACATCCTGCATGAGCTAGTACTCAACACCATCTATAGTGATGGCACTCAATGATGCAAGTTTTGCATTCTCAGTAGGATGGGCTGCCTCTCCTGGTGGATTGTCAGCAAGTCCCCAAAGAAGACAAGCTACGTGCCTCCTCTTACTTGTCTAGGACTGTCTCCTTTGGCTCCTTCTCTTCATAGGTGCTTCTCATCATTCTCCTTTTCAAAATCAGAGCATAATATACAAATAGCAAAGGCAATATCCCGCTTGATGAGATCGATCGGGTTTGCCGACTTAAAAGTGAGGGGCACAGAGGTAGATTGGAAGGGGGGAGGGAACATGTGCAAGTACTCTTTGCACAACCTTCCTATGGTTGTCACCACTCTTCATGGAGAAGAGGAACTCTAGGGTGCAGTGGAGTCAGGAATAAAAAATGTGATATCATCACATCCCGCGCTATGCAAATACTGAGAGCTATCGAGCTCTAGAGTCCTAAATATATTCTCTAGCTCAACACTATAACAAAACCTAGGGTAAATCTGGTCCCACATCTCACCGTAATGGGTTTCACTCATCCACTTTGCGAATGCATCATGATGATGAGAAGCCATGGTGAAGGTGTAAAGGGAGCAACAAGCAAGGTGGATAGAAAGTGAGAGATAGAGAATGCAATAGAAGTGAATCAAAATAACCCCTACTTATACTTATAAATATAAATTTATATATTGTTTCATTAAAACTTTAATAAAGTAATATATATTTTATTAAAATTTTAATGCAATAATATTTATTTAAATAAAACTCCAAGAGCTCCAACACATCCTGCATGAGGAGGTACTCCACCCCTTCAATGGTGATGGCACTCAATAAGGCTAGTGGTGGGTCATGACTTTGGGTTTTGTGAGGCTGGATAGATGCAATTTATACTTATGTTTATTATTGTACTTAAAATATCTATAAACTTATATTTATTTTAATACCTTATGTTTATACTTTAGTAAATAAAGGACACTTCAATAAAATATAATAAATAATAAATCATACTTTTATTTCTTGTTACATATTATTATTATTATATATTATTTATAAAGCTACTTACATTATTTTTTGCACTTAAATATATACTTAAAGTTATATTTATTTTTATATTTATATCCATAGACTTAAAATTAATGATACGTCATTAAAATATAAGAAATCATAAATCATATTTATATTTCTAGGTAATTAATTATATTATTAATTACACTTAAATATATATTTATACTTATATTTACAATTGTACTTATACTTATCTTTATTTTCTTACATATTAATAGGTTCAAAACAGAGTAAACTTAAAAAAACCACTATAATTTATGAAAATGAAATAAAATTAAATTTACAACACTTTTAGAGAAATAGTTTTTAATATTCACTTGGAAAGAATAATAATTACATGGACTCTACAATTTCAAGGATGTGTGGAGCAACACATTGCTTGCATGTTTTGCAATGTTCACTTCGACTCCCAACCTTCCTACCATCCTCTAAGCTAGGAGTATACCATTCCTGGCTAAACAACAGTGGTAGTGAAATGTACTCCAAACTATGTCTCTCCATAGCATATGTGGAATCATAAAAGTAAACATTCTAAGATGCCAATTCGCTTGCACTCTTGTTGTCATAGATCAAGGCACCTATCTCTGCATGTAAAACATTTAGCTTTCCACTTAAGCACTCTACATTTTTCCATTCATGCAGAGTTGATGGATATAAAGCTGCAAGCAACAAACATGCTTGTATTAAAACATGCTTGGACTCAAAGCACAAGAACACAAAGCACAGAGATATAAACTTATTGTTAGGCTTATGTCTCACACTGAAGTTGTCGTGATGCACTCGAATCTCTTTGTGAATATAAAGATGCTTAATGAAAGCCTCTATTATTGTACCATTGGTGCGTCTCCTGAACTCTATGACTCTGCCTTTCCATTGTTTGTTGGGGTCTGTTACATCTTTGAGCTTCACCTTGAAACTCCCACGAGTACTTGGTCTCATTAAAATCCAATTTAACTTACTGTATTGATCAGGGGTCCAATTACCTTCATCATCTCTCCTATTAAACACCTCCACTGTGTGAATATTACTGATATTCCTCCTCCTTGAAGATATCTACAATAAAAAACAAAGCACCAAATTAACAAAGTTAGACTGCATGATTAACAAATATCTATGTTAAGATTGTAAGCAACAAATAAACATTATAATAATAAGAAATAAACAGCAACCTGATTGCTTTGATTCACACAACCTTGTTGCTTACAACCTATGAAAATGAACATAAACACATCAAGACAAAACATGAACAAACCCTAAACCTATGTTCATTACTTCCAAGTATTTTATGTCACTTAAAATCAAGATAGTTATCTGTGGTGTAGAGAAGATTATTAGCAACAAATAAAGATTAAAACAACACAAAATGAACAGCAACCTACTGCTTTGATTTGCACAATCTTGTTGCTCACAACCTTTCTCGTGTGAAAATAAACAACAACACATTAAGACAAAACATAGACAAATAAACATATGATCATTACTCATAAGAATTTGATGCCACTTCAGATCAAGATAGCTATTTGTGGCGCAAAGAAGAGAAAGTTCATGTGAGAAAACGTACATAACTCATAGAGGTTTTGTCCAAATGAGATGAAATTTTATGAGGAGAGAGCTATGGTGGAGAACAACATACCTGTAAAATTTTTCGTGAAGAAAGAACTAGAGTTGCAGAAGATATGGCAAAATTGAATTTTGCTAAAAAAGGGGGGCAAATTAAAAGGTAGTGAAATGCAAAAGGAGGGAAAGTAAAAAGTTAAACATAAACATTAGGAATTTTTTGGACATAAAAAGGACCTCCTAATAAGGATTCCTAATTTTAAGGGATTAGAGCTTAAAAAGCTGGACTTAAGGGAGACAAAGGCTATGATGACCCCTATTTTTTGCCTTGCCACATCAGCCATACCCCCCTAGTTTCACTTTTTAAAGGGAATATTCTCATACTCTCTCTCTTACTTTTTGACTTTTCTCATACTTTCTCTCTTACTTTTTGAAATTTTTATCTTCACTCTCTACAAATTGAATCTTTCTTGTCAGTTTGAAATCTCCTTTCTCATTAACTCCCACCATATCTCCCTTCCACATCAGCAAAACATTCTCGTATTTAGGTGGGTCCCAAAAAGTAAATTTTTTTATTTTTTTTATATTTTTGAGGTGGAAAAAACACCACCCAACCAATATGTATGATAAAAATATTTTTTTCCCTCCAAAAAGCTTGTAATTCAAGGGTCACGTCAGAAGCCTGTCAGAAGCCAACACATCCATAATTAACTGTCAGCAGAAGCAGGTCCCCACAACCCTATAAACATAACTAACTATCAGGTCCCCACAACCCCATAAACATAACTAACTATCAGAAACCACTACATCCATGAGATCCTGAAATTGTGGGGACCCCAAAAATTATTATTTTTTAAATTTTCTCATAAATGTAATTTATTGATAAAACTCCATGTTAGTATATTTGTATATCAAAAATATCATTTTCTACTTAGAAAAACGGATTTGTGTTAAACCTGCAGAGCAACAACAAAGTTTTAACAGTCTCTCTCATTCACGCCCCCCCCTCTCTCTCTCTCTCTCTCTCTCTCTCTCTTCCTATGAGGATCTCTCTGCTTTAGCTTCTTCCTCTGCTTAGCTATGGAGCCTTTGCAAGCTGTGTGTGTAGCCCCTTGTGAAGTTAGAAAACAGAAGGTTGATTTACACATTTGTATTCCTAAAGAGTATGGCAGCTCTAAAAACCATCCTACTGATGCACAATCTGTCCAAGATGGGCATCTCTATCCAGTTGACCCTCCCTTATTAAGAGCAAACCCTCCTTTCCGCAATTTATCATCTTTTATGCAATTTGTTGGTGAAGGAGAGCTTGGCTTGTTTGGATACTGCACAAGATTGACTATAAGTGGAACTTGGCAAACCCATATTCTCCATGTGGAGTACCTAAGGGATGGAGAAATCACATTATAAAGCAAGAGGGGTTTATTTCAAAAATACAAGACATGGAGGTGGAGCTTCTGCAGGAGGAACACATACAAACTATCTACAAGAGATGTTTAGTTGGTTTTATCGCATAACCTTTGGAGCGGGCCCAATAATCTAAGCTTGCGTAAGAGGCACGCAAGGCTGCAAAAAGCTATGCTCTTGAATTGATATATATAAATTTACTTACATTATGTGGATTAAATGGTTAGCATTGAGGTAAAGCCACCATGCATATCCACAAGTATGGAGTGCCCCATCTATTTCTCAAGGAGTGGTTCAAATTCTTGAGGTGGCTGTAGGGGCATGGCGAGTTCGTCTTTGTTTTTATAACATTTGGATAAGCAAATGTTTTACTTTTGACTTACTTTCATTTAAAGTGGCATTATTAATTTTTCTTGCTCCGGTTGAAATACTTAACGTCCATAGAGAGAGAGAGAGAGAGAGAGAGAGAGAGAGAGAGAGATTGATCTTAAAATCTTATGTAAATGATTAGTGAAGTGTAGTTGTTTACCCATTCATAGGGTTAACAAGAGCTACCGCCATTATCTTACATCAAGGAGTCAAGGTAGATACACCAAAAGGTCATACATTCAAGATATGAAGCAATGGTGTCCAAAGCTACAACTTGGATGGGCACCCGTAACGGTGTGACAGAATACTTATGGCGATTCCCTCTTCAAGAGTATGTGATAGTGAGTCAGGATGAGGTCTCAAGTGACACTGAATGGAGATATTATGAGAATAGTTATTGTTTTTTGTAATAGCGGCCTCTTATGAGCCTAAAGTGCCTGGCCACAATTTAAGTAAGTGTGAACACTTATGGCCATGTATATAAGTGAATTTCTCTCATAATACAAGCATACTCTCCCATTGTGCAATAGAGTCTTACTCTTGCTAATCTCTCTCTCTAATGCATGTTAGTGAGTGTGTGTGAGTGATGTGAGGTGAGAGGAGGGACGAGTACACGTAGTGCAACGCGGCGGTGTGACAACGCTCCAGGAGACGCGGTGGAATTTCTTCTCAAGGAGTTGTAGAGCTTAGAGACCTTGAGGGTTATGAGCTCGGCCATTGGAAAGATCCTCACGACAATTGTGGGTCACCAGGGAATCTCTTGTTGGATGTGTTTCAAGGAGGGTTAAGGTGAGCCGTAACATTTTTGGCATCGTTGCTGCTGGGGAGCCATCCCTTGGCGTCGTTGCTGCTGGGGAGCCATCCCTTGGCGTCGTTGCTGCTAGGGAGCCATCCCTTGGCTTTTTCCATCATTTTTCTTTAATCTACGCATTACCCATTGTCCATTGTCTTCTACTGGTTGTCCATGAAAAAGATGTGGATTTGATAGTGATTTGTGTGTGATTTGGTGTACTAGCTCTCTTTTTTGTTTTGTAAAGAATGCTTTTTTGTTTAATTTTTAGCCTAAATTATTATTTGTTGTTGTTGTTAATGTGGTTTTTAATGTTCCTAGGGCTTGCACATAAAGTGTGTTAGGCTTAGTTTCCATCCATTGCATCAAACAATGCAATAGAATGCAATTGCTTCACCAAGCTTATAAGTGAGATTAAAAATTAATTATTTCTCATTTTTTTTCAAGTGGAGTTGATTTTTTGGTTACATAATGGTAATTATAAGCTTTTCCTAGCATTTGGCTAATTCCTAAAGCCAAAATCTAAACCAAGTTTCCCTCTCCATCTTCTCCATAAAAGCCTCACCAAAAGCTTGTTTAAAGAGGGATTAAGGTGTTTTTAAACACTAACAAGTGTTGCTCACTTGTGGTGGCCCAACTGAAGAGGAGTGGAGTCCCTTGGCTCTAAGGGGAGGTGGCTTCATCAAAAATCTCTAAAGGCGGCGTCTTCAACAACAATTTACTCAAGCAATAAAGCTCCCGGTGGCGACTATTAACTTGGAGAGTGTTTTTAAACACTAACGGTGGGCATAACCATCAAAGCGGGAAGCTTTTGCAACTAAGGAGGAGTTCTACATCAGCTTCTTCATCAGCAAATCTTCTATTATGAAGGTTTTTGGTAAGCACATCAATTTTTGGGTGCTTCTATTCAGCTTCTATTCAGCTTCCGCTTATTTCTTGAGCTTGTTCCATGCAAGTATGGTGCAATGGCATCCCATAAGCCATGTGCAACCCATGAATAGTTCAATGCATTCTTATTCCGCTATGAACTCATTGTGTTTAGCATGTAAGCTAAACCTAAGAAGAGGTCAATGCATTCTAACATGCCTCTATTTCATTCTTTTAGTGACATTGCATGAGCTCTCTTGGCATTGTTTATGTAAGAGACATTGGCACATGTATAAGCCATGTACTCATGAGTCAAGAAGAGTGTTTTTGTCATTATTATGAGCCATGAAATCAGCTTCTTAATCACTCTAAATAAGCTTGTACCTTCTAATTGTATTAGTGGAGTAGACACTGCTCTTGTCAAATCATTAAGACAAGTGGTAAGACCCTCCCAAACCCATTCCCTTGAACACTTGTTTGAAAGGTCAAAGTGGAAAAATGAACGAGCAAGCATAAAGAGTGGAGTGCACCCGCATTAAGGTGTACATTGTCATCGACAATGAGTACAACTAAAGACTCAAAGGCCATTATTAACCTTTGAAGCTCTAGGGTATTTGGTAAACCCTAGTAAATCACATCACCATGAACACCATTGTACACCTATTTATAAAGGCATCTCCATCCATAGATTAAGGGAGGGATTCTATGTGCAATACCACCCATTCCAAGCATTCATAGCTGGTATGGAGGGGGGGTATTAGAATATAGGCATTGTAACCATTAGTCTTGGGCACAATATTGGATGGTTGAAATTAAGGTCGTGTGTAAAGGCACCCCAAAGGGGTGGCCTCCTCCTATTTAAAGGATGGGAACTCTTCACAATTTGTGTGAGAGTAGAGCCCAATTACATTTGTAAGCAATTTAATAAGCAAGAGATTTCTTGTATGACTTTGTGTCTTCTCTCTCCTCCACTTGTGTCACCTAGCATGAGCACCACAAATTCTTAACAATCACTACACATCATCCCACACCACTCGACATCATTCTACCCTCAATCAAATTTCCACAAACAAGATGTTCTCTTTTTGCTTTGAGCGAATCAGGTTTGATTATCAACTTTCCTTGATCTAGTTATCAGAATTTTTGTCTCACAATCAACCAGATTAAAAGTACAGTTACTCTACTTTTAATCAACCAGATTAAAAGTACAGTTACTCTACTTTTTATACTGATAGAACTTTTTAAGTCTCGGCCATTACTTGAATTAGTCAAGACAACTTTTTCTCAGCTCAATTCAGTTAAGTCTACATTTTCGTTCTCTTTTGGATCCTCAATCCTTTCAAGAATTTCAGATTCCTTTCCCAAGGAATCTAGGAATAAGTCAGTTACAAGTATTTACGTTCATCCAACTAAGCGTGTTTCTAGTCTTTTTCTGAGAAATCCCTTTTTTCGTTCAAAATGTACTCAAGATTCTACTTTTCGAGAATCTAGACGTATTCCAAAAGTTAATTATGTTCGTGATTCCTCTTTCTGATTAAAAATTTATCCATGTTTTCTCGATGCATTCCTATGAATATTTTCACATTATTTTCTCTATTTTCCCAAAATAAAATATCATGGAAATCCCTCTTTTAGCATAAAATATTTATGCACACCTACTAATCCATTTTTATCTAAATGAATTATATTCATAATCATTTCCATAATTCTCATAAATTGAATGAATCTAGAAAATTTGTGCATAACCTTCTTTATTTTTCTAGTAAATGAATAATGCTCAAAACTCCACTTTTGGCATAAAATTTATTATGCATAAATTCATTTTCTAATGATATAAATTTTACCATAGCTTCCCCACATTTTCTATGAAATGATAATGCTTAAAATTCCACTTTTAATATAAAATTAATCTATGCATAAACTCATATTTTAATGATAAAAATTTTGCCATAGCTTCCCCACATTTTCTATGAATTGAGAATACTCAAAGTTACACTTTTAGAATAAAACAAACCTTCATTTTCTAATGATAAAATTTTGCCATAACTTCCCCACATTTTCTATGAATCGAGAAAGGTTAAAATTTTACTTTTAATAAAAGATTAGTTTATGCATAAACCTAAGCTTAAACATAAACATTAATTCATCATAAATCAAGAAAAGCATGGTTTTAAGAGGAAACCCATAAAATAAAATGCTTCCCAAGCATGAGGGAGGTTAGGAAGAAGATTAACACCAAAAAGAGAGTAAACATCATTGTTTTAGGCTTACCCTTGGTTTACTTGATTCTTTACCTTGAAGAAGTTTAGTGAAGCTCCAAAGCTTCACAATGGAGAGGCAAGGAAGAGGGATAAAAGAATTACACTAAACTGAAAATTACATTAGTATGGAATTACTCTAAGATGAAAATACAAAGGAATGGGGGTCTATTTATAGGTGAGGGAGGCCACCAGCAAGTCTAACTAGAATCTAGATGCTTTGAGCTTCAGTTTGATTCAATTTGGATAAGATTTGGACCAGTTAGGCCCACTTTTTTGATCTAGTTTGAAAGAGGTGAGAGGAGAGATGAAATATCTCATTTTTTGATTAAAAAATTAGAGTAATGATGGAGATTCTAGGCGCCTCCTTCATGAGCTCCACTCACCCTACTGAGGTGTCAAATTTTCATTTTTTTACTAATAAATCCCTATTTTTAAACTATTAAGTGCCTGTACTAGTCAACTCTTCATCTTATGTGAGAATTTACTCATTTTTGGTGGATTTTTTACTCTTACATTTTTCTTATTCCAACACTTGGATTAACCCCATTGGCCCTTTAGAACACTCTTTGGACCTTAATCCATAATTTTCTGAAAATGGGTACCCTTAGGCTAAGGTGTCCAATGCACATATTCAATTAATTTCTGATGCATATTGGGAAACTCTTTTTAAACTTCTGTTTTAGGGGAATTCATCTTAAATTTAAGGGATGAATTTATATCCAAAAATATCTCAAAATTGTATTCTCTCTCTCTAGAATATTTTCTCTCTCTAGGCCAAAAACAAAGAAAAACAATGTTTTCTTGCATTTTGAAATAGGGATGATTACATGGGACTGAAAGGAGAACTTATACATCTTTTAGGGGATGAGGAGGAACCTTATAGGGTCCAAATTGATCATGTAAGAGGTCAAAATTAGTGTTTTGAGAGAATTTAGATGCATCAAGTTTTGAGAGTATCTAGATGCATCAAAACACCTAATTACATCAATTTTTCATCAATTGAATGAATTTCCCTCTCTTTTACTTAATTTGCTTAAAGAGAAGAGATATTAATTAAGAGAAGAGATATTAATTTTCCTCTCTTTTACTTAATTTGCTTAAAGAGATGAGATATTAATTAAGAGTTTAATTAATCTCTAATTATACATTAATTTACACATTTGTTGATGCACATAGCTTAGCAATTTCATGCTCTATCCAATGATGTGCTCAATGGTGTAAATTAATTAGTGAATAGTGGTTAGAGCTCTTGATTAGTCTAAAAGAGGGAAGGATTAATCTTTGATTAATTCCTAAACACTTTTTTACATAACTCATAAAGGCTTGAATGAGAAGATGCCAATGAGTTATCAAATTGTCCATTTTAAGAGTCATCTATGAAGGGTGTAAGGGGGTGTCATAAAAAGGTTCACTTTTTTATTTATTCTCACTTGCCTTTTTTGAAAAAACGCCCATATCTCCCTAATTTAAAATTCAAAAAATATCCCCCCCCAAACAAGGAAACTTGAATTTCCCTCTAGACGCCCAAAAAAAAATTTGATGTTTCGCGCCTTAAGGGTTTTCCACCTTAAGCCGTTCATGCCTTAAGACCTCACGTGAAAAAAAATCAAATTTGATAAAATTTGTGAAGTCTGTTTCACACCTTAAAGGGTTCACGGTGTGAAACCCTTAAGCGTCTCATGGCATGAAACAGTCCCAGTGCAAAAAAAAAAAAATCAAATTTGATAAAATCCGTGAAGCCCGTTTCACGCCTTAAGGGTTTCACGTCGTGAATCCTTAAGGCATGAAATGGACTTCACGGATTTTATCAATTTTGATTTTTTTATAAAGTCCATTTCACAACGTGAACTATGCCCCCCCTGCCGTTTCACGGCGTGAAATGGATTCCATCAACCAAAAAATAAAATTCTGGAAAACAGCCGTGTTTGGAGACTCATATCTCCGAAACCATGAATCCATTAAAGGTACTCTAGTGCTCATCGGAAAGCTAGTATCGAGCTCTTTAAAATTAGTCTTAAGGGTCTGAGGGTAAAATCCATCAGTTTGGCCAGCCTCAAAATTCGACCCGAAAATCAAGGTAAAAAATGACCCTAAAAGCACTAAAAATCACCCAAAACATTGCGAAAACGATCGCGGACTGTATTCAGGCTACTTTTTGAGGTTCTAAACGATAAAATCACGAAAAACTCAGAGAGATAAAGTTGTAGTACTCCAAAAAACTACAACTCTCTCATACAGAGTTTTCCAAATTCCTTTTGGAACACCTTAAAAAACGGGCTGTGAAATAAGAAAAATCTTCCCCAAAAAAAATCACCTTTAGATAGTGATGGAAAATAGGTTTTGAGATCTCCTCTTCCATCTAGGATGCTACCATCATCATGCACTTTTTTCGAAAAAATATCTCAAGTCATTCACGTGCGTGTGGTGTCTAAGCTAATTTGGGCAAACGAACACTCATTTGACCCAACGAAGGGTACGCCAGGCCTCCTCAGGCTGTCATAAATCCTAAAAAGCAAAAAAAAGAAGAAGAAGAAGAAGAGTGCTTGCTTATTAAGGAGCAATTGGCAACGTCAAACATGGCAACGGTAGAGGGACTACGTGGGCCGACACCCTCATTGAACCCAATGGCTGACATCTTCGAGCCACTGAGATCAATGCCCCAAATGCACCTCCCAATACCATTTGGCCATGCCGAAAACAAGAGTGTTATCGGGTTTTACACCCCCTATCACTTCAATCCCACCGAGCTTTGGTCCTTACGTAACATTCCTACAAATCCTATAGGTACAACCCTTTGCAACCCCTAGATACCCACACCTTGGATATATTAACTAATCTAGGAAGGGGGGTTGTCGAAGGACTAAGTGAGTCCCTACCCCCACAAGAGCACTCACACACGGCCTCAGTGACATACAAAAACACAGCCGTACAGATTTCAGAAATCATGGGCAAATATGATGGAACAACTAATCATGTTCAATTCATTCTCAAATGTTTGAATAGAGACGTGAAGTCTTTGGAAATCCAAACTGCCCCACCAAGGTAAATACATTGATTAGTGGAAAAGGTTAATTGATGGTTCATCACATTGATGCCGAGGATCAAGACAAACTTCAAGACTTTGAAAAAAGCCTTTATCCACATCTTTTCAAGACAAGGTGATCGGTGGAGTGCAGCAGCAAAGCCAAAGCTCTATTCAATTTGGCAGAAACAAAACAAAACCATTCAGGATTTTATCCTTCGGATAAAACTCTTGGACTCATGATGTGAGCCATGGGAGAAACTAAATGATACTCAATTGAAGAGATGTTTCGTGATGGGCTTAAAGAATAATAGCTTACACAACTTGATCATTATATCCAACCCGGAAACATTCGATCAATGTTGTAAAGAAGCAATACGGTTAGATGAAAACATGATGAAAGATGATCATGATACGAGATGTTCCTCATCTAAACCAAGTGAAGAGCAATGGCTAACGAAAAATCAATCTTGGAGTTGTCATTCCTTGAATTATATGCAGCCTTGCTTAAAAGCTTACAACCGACATCTTTAAGAGAGGATGAGATCCTTCAAACCAAACATCATTAATGCCACTTCAAGTGATGAGCAAAATGTCTTGTGTTCAGTGCAATCACTATGACCATCCCAATTCCCATTGTGCATGTAAGACACCTGCTTTTCTGTACTGCATATATTGCAAAACCTTTGGTGTCATGACACAACCCTATGTGTCCCAATTCATCAACAATTAACTCAAAACCTCCATCTCTTGTGCACCAAACAGAAACAATCTAAAGGGTAGAAACCGCTCAAGAAGCAGTTAAGCTAACACTTCAATGTTTCTATTATCGTGGACCTCACAAAGTGGTAGACTGAATAGTTTGGAATACTTCCATGTCCATAGTCACTGACATTTTGCAACCCATGTGTCAACGATGAGGCATTGATCACATGTTCTAAGATTTGCCAAGGCGAGTTGCTTCAATGCAACTTGTCTCACAAAATACAACTCTTAACATCTTAAGTGTACAAAACGGGCAATTGTCCACAGTACCCTTGAATGTGCTTACATGCTTACAAGCCAAGGCACGAGAATAGTAAAAAAGAATGCAAAAGTACCCTTGAATGTGCTTACATGCTTACAAGCCAAGGCACGAGAATAGTAAAAAAGAATGCAAAAGTAAAGACTTTGAAATGGGTAGAAGAACATGCTTTAAAACAGGAACCAAAATAAAAGGCAAAACCTTATAAACCCAAGAAGGACAAGGGACAACAAACTATCGAAACCAAAGCTGAAACAAAGCACAGGGAAAAAGAGCTTGTGGAGGACATAACCCCAAAAGAGCCAAAAGCTACACATGATGCAGAAGCATCCACCTCAAAGGCTACCACACAAATCACAACACCCATATGTGCGACACAGAATACAAAAGCTCGAAAGAGAATTCGTTCTTGTCGCATGGGTAAACATAATGAAAACTTGACGATCCAAAGAAAGTTAGAAGATGAAACAAGTTCTAGTACATCGCTAAGTGATTGCATTTGAATTTATAAGATAAAAGCTAGAACACAACATTCCCTATCCCATGAAACGGGTGGTGGTCTGGAGCTTCCCCCCCTCACACACGTGCTTCCCGTGCCATCGCTACCCCTCTGTCCTTCCCTTGCCTTCCCTCATGACTAAGTCACACGGGGTTGGAGTGTTGGGATCGATGGCTGAAAACATTGGTGATCACATCTACCATCGAGCGTTGTCGGATCTCCCCTGCCGCCGCCACCAAAGTAAACTCGGACTAGGAACACCGGTCTCACTGGGCAGTGAACAGCGGGAACACTCTCTCCCCATCACAGCGTGATGCCCATATCTAGCGGACGGTACTTACAGCCATTGATCCCAACACTCTCTCCTCGTGTGACTTAGTGTCGATGGAAGGTGAGCATTGGCACTAAGTCACACGGGGAGAGATTGTTGGGATCAATGACTATAAGTGCCATCCGTTAGATACGAGCATCACGCGTTGTTGGATCAGAACAAGTAAACGTGGCCCAGAAGTAAACTCGGCATAGGGGGTCGATGGGGACGATGTCGTCACATGAGAAGTGACATTTATGGGTGTGGAAGGGAATAAATGTTACATTAATGATTAGTTAATATCTGTAAGGTGGCATTTAATGAGATTTGGTTTGATTTCCCAAAATTCCTTTCGAGTTTACCCTACATTCTTGGTGTTCCAACATTTGTTGCTTCGTGTGCACCTTCCCTTCGCCTCCCTACGATTCGACAAGCCTGCTCTTCTGCATGCACATGCAACTCGCGCGCGCGCGGTTCCCATCGAGTTTTGCAACCAGGCCCCTAGTCTGCATTTAGGGGAAGATCTGACGGCGGTCCTTTCTCGATGCCGCTGCTGCTGGATGCCCTTTGATCCCAACACTACTGGACGCCCTACCTTTGCTCAACGGTTCTGCTCCACATCGTGTGTTGCTCGACACCCCCACCAGTTTGACACCCGTGGCCATCACATCTTTTCGGCGAGTTAAGTATTCACTGCACGTAGGCTCTATTTTCTGCAATGTTTAACATATATATTGAGTGGCTAAATATATGTGAGAGAGAGAGAGAGAGAGAGAGAGAGAGAGAGAGAGATCCACGCAGCCATGAGAGAAGACAAACGAGTTTGATAGAAGGCATATG
This sequence comes from Cibotium barometz, assembly GCF_041138505.1. Taxonomy (NCBI): domain Eukaryota; kingdom Viridiplantae; phylum Streptophyta; class Polypodiopsida; order Cyatheales; family Cibotiaceae; genus Cibotium; species Cibotium barometz. The sequence goes on along the minus strand of NC_141064.1, from coordinate 1,683,958 downwards.
GTCCGAGTTTATTTGGTTGTAACTGATTGGGTGGATTAAGCTAATGAGACTGCGTGTTATACTGGTGAAAGAAGAATCTAGAATATGATAAAAAAAGGTGTATATATGTTGTATGTATAGAAAAATGTATTTGTGAACGAAAAGTAGAAAGAATATGTAATCTAGAAAGGATTTCATGAGAAACTAGAAAAAAGTAACTTGCTTCGTACTAATTGAGCTTGATTATTTCAATGATTTGTTTTATAGTCTCCTTATTGTCCATTAAGCTAAATATTATTAGTATAGTTATATTTCTTAATTTATCGTGGGTCTAATCATGTGACTAATATGTCATGAGGCAATGTGTGCACGACATTGAGGGTGTACAACATTGATTTAGGGGGGGTACTTTGCTAGGTCACTGCACCTACACTAGAAGAAAGACTTGTGCGAAAGCAACATGTGACTAATAGGTCATGACCAATGTGTGCACAACATTGATTTAGGGATACTTGGTTAGGACACTGCACCTTCCACATGGGTGCAATTAAACAAGAGAGAGAGAGAGAGAGAGAGAGAGAGAGAGAGAGAGAGGATAGGCCAGGATGTATGTGGCTCTTTATAGCATCCTTAAACATAAACCTGCCCAAGCTCTAAGTCCTAGGCAATCACCTATGTATAGTAACATGGTGGTAAAGGGGTCAATTTGGTGCCACCCTATTAATTTTTAGTGGAAGTCTTTGACCAAGTGATTTTCTTGTAAGTTAATTAACAAACACATAAATTCCAAAAAAATGAAGCAAAAAATTAAATTAGTATTAAAGTATTTTGTGGTTCCAGTTTACTTGTGGTCCGGTTTACTTTGGTGGCGAGACGGGGGTGCTAGATGTGATCGCCAATGTTTTCAGCCATTGATCCTAACACTCCAACCCCGTGTGACTTAGTCATGAGGCCAAAGATTTAGGGCATGAGTGCTATATTGAAGAAGGAGGTGATAATATTGGAGTGCATACATTAAAGATTTAGTGCAGGAGTACGATATTGAACAAATGATGTAATTTTATTGTGCATGATTGTCATTATAGGGTATTTACAGAAAGGACCATTGCTTGACATCCTCTGCTGCTTGTTTGACACCCACTGCTCGACGCCCGTGGTCATCACATCCTGCCCCAGTACTTGGGTTTTATCCACGTAGGCTCCATTTTCTTTGTATAATATATATAATGAATACGAGTTATGAATGAGAGAGAGAGAGAGAGAGAGAGAGAGAGAGAGAGAGAGAGAGAGAGAGAGAGAGAGAGAGAGAGAGAGAGAGAGAGGATAGCGGCCATGAGAGAAGAGAGACTAGTGGACATGAATGAATCAATGATAAAGAATATAATGAATGGCAAGAGAGAGAGGTATATGACATATGTGAGTAAAATAACATGAATGAATGGCGAGAGAGAGAGAGAGAGAGAGAGAGAGAGAGAGAGAGAGAGAGAGAGAGAGAGAGAGGTATATGACATATGTGAGTAAAATAACATGAATGAATGAATGTGTAAGAACATGAATGAATGGCGAGAGAGAGAGAGAGAGAGAGAGAGAGAGAGAGAGAGAGGTATATGACATATGTGTATAAATTGAAGAATATTTGAATGAATGATAATATGCATGAATGCCAAATGTGCGTGTGTGTGTGTGTGCGTGTGTGTGTGTGTGTGTGTGTGTGTGTGAGAGAGAGAGAGAGAGAGAGAGAGAGAGAGAGAGAGAGAGAAGTATATGACATATGTGTATAAATTGAAGAATATTTGAATGAATGATAGAATACATGAATGAATGATAATATGCATGAATGAATGATAATATGCATGAATGCCAAATGCACGTGCGTGCGCGTGTGTGTGTGAGAGAGAGAGAGAGAGAGAGAGAGAGAGAGAGAGAGAGAGAGAGAGATACATGCAGTAATAATCTCTTACCTTATTATGTTACTTATAGATGTCTCTATATTACGAGGAGATTACACTCCCTGATGTGGGAGGATTGGTTGACAATGTCGAGCATCTCAAATGTGCTCCAAGATTAGGGTCAGGGGAAAGTGTACAGTGATGTCTTAACCTTCTAGATACAGAAGAGGAGGAATCTTACATCCTCTCCCACTTGAAAAACACGAGATGCCCTCATCTCGCAAAACTGGGGATAATCTCGGTAAAGATTCCTCCTTTTCTAGATACAGAAGAGGAGGAATCTTACATCCTCTCCCACTTGAAAAACGCGAGATGCCCTCATCTCACAAAATTGGGGGTAATCTCGGTAAAAATCTTCTTACTCCCAGGGCGTTACTTAATTCCAAAAATCAATTTCATGACAGAGAACTGAAGATTTTAGACTTGATCATCAATGGTGACATAAATCTATCCGTCCTCTTTCTTCCTCCACTGCATCAGCCATTGTGGCGGCTCTGGCTATGCGGCTATCTGGGGTGGGACTCTTTCTCTTCTTTGTCAAGTCCCTTTTTCCAACTTAACCAAGACGCTCATGTGAAAAGACCACTTTATTTATAATTCGAATCCAAAAGGAGTTAAACTTTAGATCCAACTGATTCTGGGGTTCCTTAAAGTTTGGTCAACCCTCTCAGAATCTTGGAATAAAGATCCTTTTTATAGGAAGAAACATACAGAGCTCATTATCAGAAAATAGATCATTCATATCCTTAATACAACAATAGTCCATCAGACCAGTAATTCCCAATTAACATCTGAACATTCCCCACGAGAATTTCAATTATACAAGTTCTCGATTCGTCGTTCCACAATTGGGTCCACTACGCCAAAGGTCAAGTTGTCCACTGGGCCAAAGGTCAAGCTCTGTGAACGATTTGACAGCACAATCCACTAATCTTATAGTGTTCTGCTGAAAGTCTTGATCATCTTCCAAGTTACTAACATCATCACTGGAATTCTCTCCATTCATCATCATCATAGAATTCTAAAATCATATCAACCAAGCATTTGAAAAATGAAATCATCATCTGGAATTTTTTTTATTTTTTTCCAACAACAGAACATTTCTGCTCATAACTTCAAGGTCTTAGATTCACTTGCATATATTGTCAGTATAGAGCTGCAGTTATATCCACGGTATATACAGGTTTTCACGGTCCTTGGTGCTATAAAGCAAATGCCATCATATCTAGGCCTCAAGCAAAGTCGGGGATTCCACACAAATGTAGTACTTCCATCTAAAAACCCAATTTCCAATTTATGAATTTCCATTTTGAATATCAACTCGTATGAATTTCAACACACAATTATAATCTTTCACTGGTAATTCATAAATTTTTGACATTTCTTGCTTCTTGGTTTATCAACTTCAACCAAATGCTATGATACCAGATGTAAGACCCCTGCCCTCTCTGGAGGGCTAGCAGGAAAAGTAGCAACCTCACGCGAAGGGCAAAGCTTCTCACTCGCCATTGACATCTTATCACACCCATTCACATCCATCATACCCATCACACCCATTCACATCCATCACACCCATCACACACATTCACACCCATCATACCCATTCACATCCATCACACCCATCATACCCATTCACATCCATCACATTCATTGCATCCTCATCACATCACATACATTCCATCCACATCTATCCTTATCACATCACATTTATTCCATCCATATCACAACGCATTCATTCCATCCATCCACATCTATCCTTATCACATCACATTCATTCCATCCATATCACAACGCATTCATTCCATCCACATTACATCACACCCACATCTCATTCATATCACATCTCATTCATTCCGTCTACATTACATCACATCCACATCTATCCATATCTCATCACATCCATTCACATCTTATCACATTCATCCACATCCATCCATTCATTCACATTCACATCTATCCACATCCATCCATTCATTCACATGCACATCTATCACTTCCATCTCATTCTCATCCATTTACATCACATCACCCCCATTCACATATCATCACATCTCATCCACATCTCATCACATCTCCTCACATCACATTCACATCTTATCACATTCACATCCACATCCATTTACATCACATCACATCTCATCCACATCTCATCACATCCACTCATATCTCCTCACATCACATTCACATCTTATCACTTTCACATCCACATCCATTTACATCACATCACATCACATTCACATCTTATCACTTTCACATCCACATCCATTTACATCACATCACATCTCATCACATCCACTCACATCTCCTCATATCATATTCACATCCACATCCATTTACATCACATCACATCTCATCCACATCTCATAACATCCACTCACATCTCCTCACATCTCACATCTCATCTAATTATATCGCATCCATTTATATCTTGACACATTTATTTACATTCATTCGACTCTACATCACATCTTATCACATCACATTCACATCCATTTATATCTTGTCACATTCATTTACATTCATTCGACTCTACATCATATCTTATCACATCCACTTTTAGTACTATTTTTTACTTTCGATACCGATGGGACTTTTCTAAGTTTCTGCCAATTGCTTGGCCTAATTAAAGGTACTTTTTCTCGATGGATATTTTTATATTCTTTCTCAAATTTCTCAAGTGAAATATATTCAATATTCTTCTTTTGAGTAAAAGATTCATGGGATTTACAAAAATCAATTCTACCCATATTTCCCAATAAAATTAATGATGCTCAGAATTTCACTTTTGATAAATACTCATAATTTGAATCATGCCAAAAATTCCTCTTTTACCATTTAATTTCTTGGATCTCAATTATCATGGGAATTCCACTTTTTGCATAAAATAAATTTACCAAAAATTCATCTTTTGTCATTTAATTACTTGGATCTCAAATGTCATGGGAATTCCTCTTTTTGCATAAAAATAAATTTACCAAAAATTCCTCTTTTACCATTTAAATACTTGATTCTCAAATATCATGGGAATTCCTCTTTTTGCTTAAAAATAAATTTACCAAAAAATCATCTTTTCTTTAGTTAATTATTTATGCATAAACACTAAAATTTTATTTCCCATGAATTTGATGAAAATCATTCTTTTAGTATAGGATGTCCAATCCTAGAATATGGTAGGAAGTCCTCTTTTAGCATTATGCATAAAAATAAGATATGTATTATTTTCTAAAAAATTTGCCATAGGTTCGCTGCTATTACTGATAATTTTTTAATTTTTCTAAAAAGAATAAAACTTTGTAATACAATTATGATAGAAGAACTACCCTTAAACTTAAATCCAAATTATGGAATTAAATCATAAATTTAACATGATTTAATTAATATAAAAGCCTAAAAATACTATTTTCTTAACCTCTAGCTTAACAAGCTTAGAGTTTGGTTTTGAATTAAGAATTTATCAATGAGAAGTATTCTTTTTCTAAAGAATTAGCCATAGGAATGACTATTCTTTTGGGAGAGAGAGATATACACCTTCTTACCTCTAGGTTTGGCTTGCTTCTTTATCTAGAAGTGAAGCCCCCAACCAATCAATTGGTTTAGTGAGTTGAGAAGAAAGCTCCAAGAGTTGTTGAAGAGAGAGAGAAGCTCCAAGCTCCCCAAAAGTAGAGGATTTTTAAGAGATAATAGAAAATATGATTATTTTAATGTAATACTGGCATGGTATAGCTCATAGATTTTTTTTCCAAAAGACTAACGGTCTATTTATAGGTGACGCAGGCCACTAACCAAGTGCAATTGGGTTCTAGAATTTTCCAGCTTCAGTTTGACTCAATTTGGACAAGATTTGGACCAGTTTGGCTCCCTTTTTGATCTAGTTTGATCCAAGAGAGAGGAGAGATAAAAATATCACAATTTTTTTGAATTAAAAAGCCTTCCCACACATGTGAAGAAGGCGCCTACCTCAAGAGTCCCCCTCTGCTTACCAAGGTGTCAAAAATTCATCATTTCTCCAAAATATCTCATTTTTTTAGTAATATCTCTTAATTTTTAACTAATAAACCTTGTACTCAGTCAACTCTTCATCTTATGTGAGCATTTACTCATTTTTGGGTATTTTCTTTTATTCTTTGGATTTATCTCATCCCAACACTTGGATTAATCCTATTAGCCCGTAGAAACCTTAATTGGACCATAATCTAGAAATTTCTAAAAATCTAGACCCTTAGGCTAAGGTCCCTTACATCATTTTTAATTGATTTCTAATGCACATTAGAAAGTTCATTTTGAACTTCTATTTTAGGGGAAACCATTTTAGACACTAGGAGGATTTTTATATCCAAGGATATCTCAATTTTGGATTACCTCTCTCTAGACATTTTCTCTCTCTAGGCTAAAACAGGGTAAAATAAGATCTTTCTCCTATTTCAGAGAGGGGAATAATTACAAGAACAGAAGGGGAGGTTCTTATACCTTTACTCCTCAAAAGCTGGAGGGAGGAATCTTACATCCTACCCCACTTAAAAAACGCAAGATGTCCTCATCTCTCACAGCAGGAGGATAAACTCTTTCACCTTAAGATCCAACTAATTCTGGGGTTCCTTATAGTCTAGTCAACCCACACAGAATCATGGGATAAATATCCCTTCTACAAGAAGAACATATAGAACTCATTATCAGAGAACAGTTTATTCAGAACACATCATTCATATCCTTAGCCACACAATAATGGTCCATCAAACCTAAAATTTTATCTGAACATTCCTCCACAAGAATTTCAATTATGCAGGTTCTCAATTTGTCATCCCTTAATTGGATCCACTGGATCAAAGGTCAGACAGCAACAATCTGTCAATACAATCCACTAATCTCATAGTGATTTGCTAAAGTCATAATCGTCTTCCAATTACTAACATCATCACTGGGATTCATCTCATTTATCCTCATTGTGGTTTTGTTCAACTTATCTTCTTTCAATCAGAATTCAGGAATCATCATCTTTCAATCAGAATCCAAATCAACTCATCAATTCTCAACCAGAATTCTAAAATCATTTCAACCAGCATTCGAATTCATCCTCTGGATAGCATTTTTGCTCATAACTTCAAGGTCTTAGATTTACTCGTATATATTGTCAGTAAAGAGCTGCACATATACCCACGGTATATAAGTCATAGTCCTTGGAGTTATAAGGTAAATACCATCATATCTAGGCCTCAAGCAAGTCAGGGATTCCATATGGTACTTCCATCTGAAGACCCCATTTCCAATTTATGAATCTTCATTCTGAATATCAATTTGTGTAAATTTCATCACATAATTACAATCTTTTACTGGTACTTCATAAATTTTTGACATTTCTGGCTTCTTGGTTGTTCCACTTTAGCCAATTCGCTCTAATACCAGCTGAAAGATCCCTGCCCTCTTTGCGCAACAAATTCGGGGGGTGCTAGTAGTGGAAATAGCACTTCTTGTGCAGGGCAAAACCTCTCACTCGGGGCCTCGCCCACAGATATCCGGACAAGAGATTAATCCCTCAGTTCTTCCAAAATCGAACCCGAAAAAACTTCCCTCACCCAGCAAACATAGGCGATTCCTCCAGGATATTTTTATTCTAACGTAGTCAAGAGCCTTAACTAATCAAACTGAGCCGACCAAACCCGTAAGTCACATGGTCAGATCAAGGAAAAGACTTGCACTTAGATCATAGAATCCAACGCTTTTTTCCTCATCAAGAGGCACAGCGGTTGATTCTTTTCCGTAGAACAAGGGTTATCCGGGATTTGCTTCAACTATCGTAACTTAACATAATTGAGTCTCATTTTAGGGATCCATTAGTCCAAACTATAACCCCATCCAATCCCATGGGTTAGCCAACCACACCTAACCACTGTACTGATAGGATCCATTTAGGAATTTGGTTATGTTTTACCCCGAGTACCACAGAAAAGAGTTCCCAAGCCCCCTAGCCGGCGCTTCAAACAAAGTTCAAGATAGTCACACCACTTAGACACCCAATATGAAATTGCCTTTTTCACAGATTCAGTTGTCTTTAAAACAATCTTTTAATAAAACCATAGTATCACTGATCATAATCCTCCAAAATATCTAGCTTGATTTCTAATTTCCAATCATTCCTTCATCGATGTACCTATGGCATCATTGGCAACCAGAACGCTCATGTTCACTCAGGGGCCTTTTCAATACTTCCTAGCTCATAGTACCCGGCAATATAATCACATAAGAAAATCCAGATGGACTCTCCATTGAAGGTTAGTAAGATCAACCAACAGATCCATATAAAAGAGCCATGGACTCATCCGTTGAGGACCAGCAAGGACAATCAACCAAATCCATGCCCGAGTTCAAAAAACATCGCTAACACCATGTTCCATTTTTCTTCCTCGACGCACGCATGGGTATCTTCGGCGACCCGCTTTTTCTTTATAAACTTTCAGGGTTTTTTTTTCAAAATGCATTAAAAACCCCCTTATGTAAGTAATTTTTTTTCAAAAGCTTGGTTAAAAATAGACTTACATATTTTTAAGTGAACCCCATGAGGTAGCAATGGAGGTGTTGCACTATGTGAGGGTACCAATTGAGGTGTCATGGACTGAGCGATGGTGCAAAGACAAAGATCGTATGATAATTTTGACATTTTTTATTTTGTAGCCTATCATGTGGGTAGAGTTTATATGCATGTGCATACAAAATTGTTTAATGTGTGTATAAGCATAATTGAATTTGTAAGCATTGATCCATTTGAATTTTGTATATGTTGTTGGACCATGGTTTTATCATGTGGAAACCTTAGAACTTTAGAGAAAGTTATGTAATATAAAGAAAAAGCCGTGCTATTCATGGCTCTATGGGCTACAAATATGAATATAACTTTTAAATACCATGTGTAGAAGGAGAACCACACCCGTCAGAGCATCATATGGGCACCCTCTAGGCTCCTTTGCTCGGCGCAGGTCACCTAGCGCTTCACTTATAGGCACCCTCTAGGCTCCTTCGCAAGTCACCTAGCGCTTCACTCATAGGCCGCTTCCTTGGTCCCTCATCCACCATACCGGAAGCTCACCATTTAAATCGAGCCGAGGCTGGTCAAGACCTCGGTCGACCTTGCTACGCGAGACGTCCTCCGTTGACTCTCTGTCAGCTATTGCAACTTTATCACTCAGGTCTCCACGGCCTCATTCACAAGATGGTCAAAATGCTTCCCCAGCATTCTTGACATAAAACAGTCATTTAAAAATAGGTCATAAATATAGTTTCTAACGAACTCTCGTCTTTTCACATTTAAAAACAGTCATTTAAAAATAGGTCATAAATATAGTTTCTAACGAACTCTAGTCTTTTCACATTGTTTCACATCATTTCTCATTATTCCACATTATTCTACATCAATTCACATTACTTATTCCACATCCAGTCATATGTATTCCCATCGTCTTCATCCATTCTCATCCAATCATATCATATTACATCTCATCACATCTATCCACATCACATCACATCTATCCACATCACATCACATCTATTCCCATCGTCTTCATCCATTCTCATCCAATCATATCATATCATATTACATCTCATCACATCTATCCACATCACATCACATCTATCCACATCACATCACATTCATCCACATCACATCTCATCACATCCAATTACATCTATTCAGATCCTCATCACATCACGTCACATCTCATCCATTCACATCTACCCCGATCCACATCACATCCATTCACCTCACATCTCATCCATTCACATCTATCTAGATCCACATCACATCACATCAAATCTATCCACATCATATCTCATCCATTCACATCTACCTAGACCCACATTCATCCACCTTATATCTCATCCATCCATTCTCATTACATCACATCCATTCAGATATTATCATATCACATTCACATCCATTCACATCTCATCGCATCCATTGACATCTTATCACACCCATTCACATCCATCACATTCATTGCATCCTCATCACATCACATACATTCCATCCATATCTATCCTTATCACATCACATTCATTCCATCCATATCACATCACATACATTCCATCCACATTACATTACGTCCACATCTATTCATATCACATCTCATTCATTCCGTCTACATTACATCACATCCACATCTATCCTATCTCATCACATCCATTCACATCTCATCACATTCATCCACATCCATCCACATCCATCTATTCACATTCACATCTATCCACATCCATCCATTCATTCACATGCACATCTATCACTTCACATCTCATTCTCATCCATTTACATCACATCACCCCCATTCACATATCATCACATCTCATCCACATCTCATCACATCCACTCACATCTCCCCACACCACATTCACATCCACATCCATTTACATCACATCACATCTCATCCACATCTCGTCACATCCACTCACATCTCCTTACATCACATTCACATCTTATCACATTCACATCCACATCCACATCCATTTACATCACATCACATCTCATCCACATCTCATCACATCCACTCACATCTCCTCACATCCACATCCATTTACATCTCATCCACATCTCAGCACATCCACTCACAGCTCCTCACATCACATTCATCCCGTCACATTTATTTACATTCATTCGGCTCTACATCACATCTTATCACATCCACTTTTAGTACTGTTTTTTACTTTCGATACCGATGGTACTTTTCTAAGTTTCTGTCAATTGCTTGGCCTAATTAAAGGTACTTTTTCTTGATGGATATTTTCATATTATTTCTTAAATTTCTCAAGTGAAATATATTCAATATTCTTCTTTTGAGTAAAAGATTCATGGGATTTACAAAAATCAATTCTACCCATATTTTCCAATAAAATTAATAATGCTCAGAATTTCACTTTTGATAAATACTTATAATTTGAATTATGCCAAAAATTCCTCTTTTACCATTTAATTTCTTGGATCCAATTATCATGGGAATTTCTTTTTTTGCATAAAATAAAATTAACCAAAAATTCCTCTTTTTCCATTTAATTACTTGGATCTCAAATATCATGGGAATTCCTCTTTTTGCATAAAAATAAATTTACCAAAAATTCCTCTTTTACCATTTAAATACTCGATTCTCAAATATCATGGGAATTCCTCTTTTTGCATAAAAATAAATTTACCAAAAATTTCTCTTTTCTTTAATTAATTATTTATGCATAAACACTAAATTTTTGTTTCCCATGAATTTGATGAAAATCATTCTTTTAGTATAGGATGTCCAATCCTAGAATATGGTAGGAAGTCCTCTTTTAGCATTATTCATAAAAATAAGATATATATTATTTTCTAAAAATTTTGCCATAGTTTCACTGCTATTACTGATAATTTTTCAATTTTTCTAAATCGGATAAGACTTTGTAATACAATTATGATAGAAGAACTATCCTTAAACTTAAATCCAAATTATGGAATTAAATCATAAATTTACCATAATTTTATTAATATAAAAGCCTAAAAATACTATTTTCTTAACCTCTAGCTGAACAAGCTTAGAGTTTGGTTTTGAATTAAGAATTTATCAATGAGAAGCATTCATTTTCTAAAGAATTAGCCATAGGAATGACTATTCTTTTGGGAGAGAGAGATATACATAAAAAGCATTCTAAATAAGCATAAATATTAATTTTTTGTGATTAATCCTTAAAGTTCTTAGGAGAAAGCTTGATTTGCATTAAAAACAACTAATTAGAAACTTCTCAAGCTTGAGAGGGGTTGAGAAGTGAAATCATTTGAGAATGTTAACAAAAACCATGAAATTCCTTCTTACCTCTAGGTTTGGCTTGCTTCTTTATCTGGAAGTGAAGCCCCCAACCAATCAATTGGTTTACTGAGTTGAGAAGAAAGCTCCAAGAGTTGTTGAAGAGAGAGAGAAGCTCCAAGCTCCTCAAAAGTAAGGGATAATAGAAAATATGATTATTTTAATGTAATACTAGAATGGTATAACTCACAGATTTTTTTTCCCAAAGACTAAGGGTCCATTTATAGGTGAAGGAGGCCACTAACCAAGTCCAACTAGGTTCTAGAATTTTCCAGGTTCAGTTTGAATCAATTTGGACAAGATTTGGACCAGTTTGGCTCCCTTTTTGATCTAGTTTGATCCAAGAGAGAGGAGTTTGATCCAAGAGAGATAGTGAGTATACTCTCTATTTTGTTGAGTTGTGGCTGGCTGGTGTATGCTAATTTTACTAATGAATTTAATGTCTTACTGTTCAATTTAATGTTTTATTATTTTACCTAACTGGACTATGGCCATGGACTATATGGCCATGCCGAGAGCTCCAAGAGTGCATGAAGCCAACATCCAAGGCAGAATTTTTTTCACTGATAGATTTCTTATCTCCCATTGTGCTTAAAGAAATGTCTTCTTATTGTGAGTAGATTGCCGTCAACTAACGTAAACTCAGTGCAGTCCATATATCTAACTCACAAAGTGAACTCAGACTGTGAAGTAAACTCGGACCGGTCCAAGTTTACTTGTACAGCTATTTTGTTGAAATATGTCTCCCAAAGTAAACTCGGACTATAAAGTAAACTAGTTTACTTTTCTAGTCAGTCCTATTGTAGAAATGTATGTCTCTGGGACTGTAAAATAAACCGGTCCGAGTTTACTTTAATAGTCCTATTGTAGAAATGTATCTTTCTATCTCCCAAAGTAAACTCGGACTGGTCCGAGTTTACTTTACAATCATGTTGCTAATGTTTAAGAGTTCAAGTGGCAGCCACATCTATCTCCTATGAATACATTTAAGTTTCATGTACGCAAGTTTTGGATGATTTGTTTGTGTTTATGGGCTTCACATTCTGGCAGCCTTTTTGCCCTGCAAGCTTAACAGTAGTAGTGAGTATACTCTCTATTTTGTTGAGCTGTGGTGGCTGGCTAGTGTATGCTAATTTTACTAATGAATTTAATGTTTAATTGTTTTACCTAATCTGGACTATGGCCATGCCGAGAGTGTTAAAACCCTAATATCTCTCTAGATAATTGTTATGCATAAACATGCATAAATCAGGCATAAACTCAACCACCCAACCACCCCCGAGCCCAAGGGATGCACACATGAATAATAATGAAATACATCATACCTCTACCTTGATGTCCCATACCATCAAGAGATATAACTCCAATCCAATAGCATGTAGCTAAAGTGTGAAATGGTAGATGAGTAGATATGAACCTCTACACAAGAGAGCATAACATAGCCTTGGCGCCTCATGGAGCCCAAACCTCCAAGCCCCCTTGATGAGTGTGCCCCATACCCCTATTATATAGGAGGGCCCTCAAGTGACTCTTGACTCTCCATTTCCCATGTGTGACCCTTGGATGCCTGACCCTAATCTTAACCTTTAAGGTTAGTCCTAACCCATGCTCCACTAGAGCTTGTTCCCATGCTCCCATGCTCACAAGCCTAATGTGGGTTAGCCTCCTAGTATATGCACACATAATGTGTATATAACATAGCACACATAATGTACATATAACATACTTCCCCTCTCTCAAAACATTGCACTCTTGCAATGAAAAGAAGGAGAACTGCGCTGAACAATCTCAACCAACTCCCAAGTCGAATCCTCAATTTCCCTATCTTTTCACCTAATTTTAACCTCAGGGATTAGTCAACTAGAAAGTTTCCTTTCCCTGAATTCAAGTACCTTATCAGGTTCATATGGAACATAGGATAATTCATCGACTTCAACGAGTTCTTGAGGATTAACTGTGTTATCCTCACCTCCCAGTTTCCCTTTCAATGTATGGATATGAAAGACTGGATGAACTCTAACAATTGGAGATGGTTTTAGTTCATACGCAACCGTGCCAATCCGATGTATAACTCGAAATGGACCACAATATCTAGGAGATAAATTTGAGCATTTTTCCATTGACAAAGTCTGAGAATCTTTAAGAACATTAAAACAAACCAATGCTCCTGGTTGTTCAAAAGACCAAGATGAGCATCTCCTATTAGCATAAAACCGTGCTCTATCATGAGCACTCCTGATAGAATCCCGAGCTTCGGTCAGCATTTCTTGCATATCTCGCAATCAAGCTCGATGTCCTTAAGACTGACATCAATAGGTGCCTTGGGTTGATACCCATACATAAGTATGCACAGACTAAAAACCAATAGCCATAAATTTAAAACTGTTTATAGGCAAATTCCATCATTGAAATATTTTCCAATATGATGATTTTCTAGAGACATATGCACAAAGCATATACACTTTAATCTGATTCATACACTCTGTTTGCCCATTAGACTGCAGATGATCAGAGCAATTCACATTCAAAGTAACTTCCTCGTTGTAAACCATTCGGAATAAAGTAAGAAAACATGGCATTATACCAGCAGAAAAACCAGGGATTCATCGGCGCCCCGACATATCCACATCTGCATATGGAATAATCGACGTTTCGAGTTACCCATATCAACATAGAGAATCATCAACGTCTTGATGAGTTACATATGTCCATCCGTAAACCTATCAGGTTGATTGTGTAAATCACCTAAAGTACAGAACTAGAGAAAGAAATGCCAACAAAGGAAGAATCCAAATTTCCTTATCCGAACACAACAAGATAAACTTGTTTGAACTCTAAAGAAAGAGATTTCAACAAGTGAAAATGCCAATGAGATTACCCTCATCATAACATGCAGTCTATAGATAAAAGAAGTTTATCTAGAGAATGCCCACACTATAACTTTTGGTGAATTTAGAAAATGAGATTGTCTTTGAATGTTGAAGTCAACATGCTAAGTGATGTAAGCAAAGCAACAATCTTGAGCCCAAATTATCCCATAAGATAATATATGTGAGGGATCACTAGCGTCCCATACCACCATGATACCACCCATACATGCCTTAACAATTTGAAACTCCCTAGTATGCCGTCTAGGAAAATATGAAAAAAATCCTATATAAAAGGAATAAGATGGCCTTATCCAGACTTTCACATACTAAACCTGTCTCTATACTTGAGACTACATCAAGGAATAAATCCTTATCGAGTATATCATTAGAAAAGAATTTTGAATTATTGGCACCTTTCTAATGATAACTACCCAAAACACAATAAAGTTAGGATAGAAAAATAACTCACCTAGATATATAAGCAACTAGGTATCTGAGTTGGAATATATACAAGAGTATAAGAAATATACTCCAAAATTATGTGCAAAAAACGAAGGCAAATGCTACCTTCTAAGCACATGTAATATTCAAAAGATCAAAAGATCCTTATAAAATCATGGATAAAAGCATAGAAGCTCCTTCAATCCATAAATAACATAGTTGATCATAAAAAACAATGCATACCATCTAATAGACATTTAATCATGGCAAAAGAAGCATTAAAATTGGTGGCCAACTCATCAATCCAGAGTATATGAACATTGTGTTGTTCAAATAAAACTCCAAAGTAAGAAAGTGAAACACATGTGTGTAGCACTCAATAAAAAAAACCCTAGACACAAGTGATCTAGGCAGAACCTGATGAGTCCATATAAAACTTGGAAAACATCCAATAGAAATCCACCAAAATAAACCGATCAACTAACCCATGATAGAGTTTGTCTTATGCTTAAGAAATTAAGCACAATCCACACTTTAATAGGTGCCAAAATAAATTATCATGGAAAAATGTCAAAGGTGAAACACACTTTGAACGAAAATTATAGCCATCAAAAGAAATTAAGGAACATGTCCAAAAAGAATGGCTAAACAATGGTAAAAAATCATGAATACATCGTTTAGAATTGATCCAAACATAAATATCCATTAATATGAGATATAATCATATTAATAATATGCGAATAACCCACATCTATCTAATGTCAGCACGAGGAAACGTACTTCAACATTAAATAACCCTCGAAAATATTAAATTCTCGAGAAAAAGAATTATCATGATTTTTTTCTAATTTTTCCAAATTTTACAGGGCCTCAAAATATAATAATTTTGAATTCTACCAAACCTATCTTATGGCATTCCCAACCTATATTTTTCCAGAAAATTTTTAGCAATTTAATTTGCCAAAATATCATTGATATTTTAAAAATACCAATTTTTAGGATTTCTAAAAATAATATCTAGAATATTCCTAATTTCTCCTGAGAATCCCATCGTTCACGAAATTTCCAATTCCGCCCGACAATTCTCAAATCCAATGAAAATTTTTAATTTTAATGGATTTTTTAATTTTCTATCAAAAAATATATTTTTAAAGGAATTTGAATGGTCATGGGTGCCCGAATGGACACACCACATGCCAAACACTAACCCCACATTTTCTCGAAATTTAAAATAACCTTTGTCTAATTTTTCACTAATTTTTAGGAATTTTTTGAAATTTTTAAATTACCCCGAACGCATTTAGAATACGAACGGTCAAAAAATTTTGGAATTCCAACGGTTTTCCTAGAATACAGAAAGCCAAAAGTTTTGGGAAAATGAAAAGAAAAAAAAATCGGAATGTGAAAGGTCAAAGATTTCCGGAATACGGAAGGTTTTTCTGGAATTCGGAAAGCCAAAAGGTTTCTGTAAAACGCAAAGCCAAAGGTTTTCCGGAAGATGAAAAGCCAAAAATTTTCAAGAAAGAATTTTCAGAGAATTTTTCCCTCAAATCCCAAATTTTTCAGTATTTTTCAGGCTTTTTTCCCAAGCTTTTTCCTTGAAAAATCTCCAAAAGCTTTTTTTTAATATAAAAAACTCATTTTTTTTAAAAAATGAAAAAAAATAAGCTTTTTTAAGCTTTGCATGGAATTGATTTTTTCTAGGGGGCGATTTTTTTTCGCCCGGCTCCTCCCTGTCGCCTGCGCCGCATGGAACTATGAGAGAGGGAGTGAAAACTCTCTCCTCTCCTTCTTCTCCCCTCTTTCGTCTCCCTCTTCTTCCTTCCAATCTCTTTCTCCTCCCCTCTATTAATCACAGATTACTTTAATCCATGATTAAAGTTTTTAATTAAACTTTCTTTAATCATAATTATCATTAATTATGATTAATGTTTAAAAAATCATTTTAATGAGATTTTCTCCCGAAAAAAAGAAGGAAAAATCAGATTTGAGAGGCGGAGAGAGTCCCATGTTGCCATATATATATATAGGCAGTGATGTGTGTGAACACACTTAGGACCGCTGGGGCACTTTTTCCCTCTTTAGGAGGTTTTTTCCCCCGGCTTGTATATATGCCCATCCTACTAGGGCTAACTAATCTTTTGTACATTGACACAATCTAATACATTGTGTGTTGTGTGCATTCTTGCTTCTTCTTCTCCAAGCTTTGTGTGCTTTCCTGCAACCCTAATTCCAACAATTGGTATCAGAGCAGGCATCGGCTCCCAAGGCTACACCGCCAGCACCCTCCGACTCACGTTCTCCGATTGAGGTGAGCTTTCACGAGCGCTTGCAGGTCCCAATACTTTGTAAATAAGCCCCTAGGGCTATGCGTTCTCAGAAATCGCATCTGAGGTCGTTTCGGGCTCCGTTTTTGCATTTCAAGTTCTGCACATGTGTTTTCGTCATTTTGTGCAGAAATTTTGACAGTGCAGTTTTCTGCAAAACAGGCATACGTATTCTATTATGGACCGTGGTACATAGCACGAGTTGTTCTCTGTTCAGTCTTTGCTTCATTACAAGTAGCTTTTGCATCAGTTTCAGTCAGTGGCCATGGCTGATAACAACAATGATGTATTTCGCATGTTGTCTGCTGAAGACAAACTGGATGGAGACAGCAACTACCCACTTTGGGCATACATGATGCAGCATGTTTTGGTTGCAAAAGGAGTGTGGAACATTGTGCAGGGTATGGATGTACGTCCAGGTTCTTTGGATGTAAGATCTATTGAGGATGTTGCAGGTTCTAGCAACTCTACTGTTGCTGCTGTTTTACCCACTGCTGAACAAGCTCGTTGGGATGGTAAAGATGCGCAGGCTCATGCATTGATTGCACTTTCTGTCAAACGTAACATCACCCCACATATTCGTTCAGCTAAAACAGCAAAACAGGCTTGGGATATTCTAGCTGGTTTGTATGCAGGTCGTAACGAGGCAAAAATCGCTTACCTGCGTAAAGAGCTAGAATTGAAGATTATGCAAGAAGATGATGACATGAATGTTTTTCTTGCTGAGATTAAAGATCTCAAAGAACAGTTGATTTCTGCAGGTGAGATTATTCGTGATCATTCTCTTGTGCAGACTGTTCTTGATGCTTTACCTGAGACATATCAGACTTTTGCTCTCACGTGGAGACTTCTTGCTGAGGACAGACCTGATGCTGTCAAGTATGATACTTTAGTCAACAAGCTCTTGCAAGAAGCACAGTCCAGGCAAAACAGGGCCAGGCAGCGTGCAGTTGATCAAGCATTTATTGCTGCCCAGCAGAGAAGAAGTGGTAAGGCAGCCCCTTCCACTGTTTCTTCTCCTATTAGTAGGTCTGCAACTTCTTCTCCTTCCACAGGTAGCAACAATAAGTCTGAGAAGGCTCTTGATAAAGGCAAGAAAAAGACCAGGTGCAACTATTGTAAGGCAAATGATCATGTCACTAAGAATTGCCCTAAGCTAAAGGCTAAAGAGGCAAAGAAGAAAGAGTCAAATGCAGCCACAATAGCGGATGCTTCTACAAATGCAGATTCTGCAAATGTTGTGCAGGATACAGAATGGGCGTTTAGCGTGTATTGCCAGTATGACCCATCTGTACATGATGCATGTTTGGCAGTTTCTGTTGACTAATGTATGATATTTTGACAGTGGTGCTACAAAGCACATTACCTCGCATCATGATATGTTCACTTGTCTTGAGGCTGTCCCTAATGGGAATACTGTCACATGTGCCAATAATGCTTCTTACCCAGTAAAGGGCATTGGTAAAATTATGCTTACTGCTGCAAATGGCAGTGCTGCAAACACTTTCAGATGCTTTGTATGTGCCAAGGATAAAGAAGAATCTATTGTCTGTCTCTGCGCTTGCTAGACTTGGACTTGTAGTCAAATTTGTGGATGACAGATGTACTGTTCATTATTTGACTTCTGGTGATACGATTATTGCATCTGGCACCTTGTTTCGTGGGCTGTATAGGCTCAATTCTTATGACAAGTGTGTGGAAGATTCAGCAAATGCAGTTTCTGATGAAAAGGCAGTTTCAGATGCAAAACTATGGCATGCTCGTTTTGGTCATCTGAACTTTGCTAGTTTGCTGCGTTTGCAGAAATTTGATATGGTTGCTTCATTGCCCCCTCTTGAGGCACCATTGAAACATGTTTGTGAAGGCTGTATTTTGGGCAAAATGCAGCGTTCTGCGTTTCCAAAGGATGGTTCTGTGCGGGCCACTCGCAAATTGCAACTTGTACATAGTGATGTATGTGGGCCTATGTAAACTCCGTCATTTGGTAAACACTTGTACTTCGTGACTTTCATTGATGATTACTCGAGGCATGCATGGGTATATCCACTAAAGGCAAAGTCCGAAGTGTTTTTGTGCTTCAAACAGTTTTTTCTTATGGTTGAAAATGTATCCAATTGTACTGTGGGCACCCTCCGTTCTGATCGAGGGGGGGAGTAGTTTGATGCATTTCTGGCTAGTCGTGGGATAAAACACCAATGTACAGTGCCGTATACCCCTCAGCAAAATGGTGTTGCTGAGAGAAAAAACAGGTCACTTATGGAGATGGCACGATGTATGGTCAAGAGCCAAGCTTTGCCACATGCATTTTGGCTTGAGGCTGTCATGTGTGCTACATATGTACTCAACAGGTGTCCCACTAAGGCCTTGTAGTCTATTACTCCATATGAAGCGTGGTATGGCAGGAAGCCTTCTATTGGTCACTTGCGTGTCTTTGGTTGCTTGGCCTATGCTTTAGTGCCTATGCAACAACGCAGAAAATTGGATGATAAGGCTATCAAATGCATTTTTGTTGGTTACAGCGCTGAGAGCAAGGGTTACAGATTGTATCATCCGCAGTCAAATCGTATCTTGATTAGTCGAGATGTTGTTTTTGTGGAAGATGCTGTGCAGCCTTTGTTATCATGTACCAAAGAGACAGGTGTGAGCTCACGGGATGTATTTGATACATTGTTGCCTCTGTTTACAGGTGGGAATTCAAATGTAAGTTCTAATGAGGCAAAAAATCAGCCTATGCAGATTTCAAATGACATCATAGATCAGCCTATTTCTGATGCAGATTTACAGGATGTAATTCATGAGGATAGGGCTGAAAATGAGCAGGCTAGAGGTATGCCAAAATGGCTGGTGCAAACCTTGCGTGATAGTAAGATTGATGCACCTATGACTAGTCGTACTCGTTCAGGTTTTCAACATGCCTCTTATACATCAGATTGTTATGCTTTGGCTATGTCTAGTATGTGTGAAGAGGAAGAACCTCTTTCATTTGATGAGGCACAAAAATCAGAAAATTGGTTGGCTGCAATGCAAAGTGAATATGATGCTATAATGAAGAATGGTACATGGTCTTTGTGTGATTTGCCTATTGGTAAAGAGGCCATTGGATGTAAGTGGGTTTTTAAGTTGAAACGAAAGCCAGATGGCAGTGTTGATCGCTATAAGGCTAGACTTGTTGCAAAAGGTTATGCTCAAGAAAAGGGCATTGATTTTGATGAGACCTTTGCTCCCACTTGTCGTATGTACCATTCGTAGTATTTGTGCATTGGCAGCTCATAATGGTTGGAATGTACATCAGTTGGACATAAAGACTGCGTTCTTGAATGGAGATTTGCATGAGGAGATGTATGTATCGCAGCCTCGTGGTTTTGTTCAAAGAGGGCAGGAAAACAAAGTGTGCAGGTTGAAAAAGGCTTTATATGGTTTAAAGCAAGCTCCACGAGCTTGGTATGAAAAGATACATGCATATTTGACTGCACATGGTTTTCAGAATAGTCCAACAAAAAGCACTTTATATGTTAAATGTGTGGATGACGTACATCTAATCATTGCTCTCTATGTTGATGATATGCTGCTCACAGGACCAAATGAAAGTCATATTGCTGATTTTAAGGCTGATTTGAATGCCTCTTTTGAGATGTTAGATTTGGGGCATTTGCATCATTATTTGGGGATATAGTTTAAGCAGTGTGATGGAGGTATTGCTTTGTGTCAGACAAAGTATATTGCTTTGTGTCAGACAAAGTATATTGAGACATTGTTACGGAGATTTGGCCTTGAAGACTGCAAGCCTATTGCTACTCCAATGGAGACAGGTTTGAAGTTGAGTCTTCATGATGCTGGAGATCACTTTGATGTCACACTCTATCAAACAGCTGTTGGTTGCCTCATATATGTATTGCATTACGAGGCCGGACATTCAATTTGCAGTCTCACAGGTGAGCAGGTTTATGCATAGCCCAGGGTCTCAGCATTGGAAGGCAGTTAAACGCATCTTTCGCTACTTGAGTGGCACCATACATCTTGGGTTGTTTTATCCCAAGGGGGGATCGTTGCCGCTAGATTTACATGCTTTTTCGAACTCAGATTGGGCTGGTTGCTATGACACAAGAGTGTCCACAAGTGGTTTTTGTTTCATGCTCGGTAGCTCATGCATATCTTGGTTGAGCAAGAAGCAACCTACTGTGGCCACTTCTAGTTGTGAAGCTGAATACAGGGCAGCTTTCACAGCTACGGTTGAGTGTGTGTGGCTCAGACGGCTGACTTGGGTGTTGGACAGGAGTCTGCCACCTCTATCTTCACTGACAGTCAGAGCGCATTGGCAGTTGCGAGAAACCCAGATTTTCATGCTCGCACAAAGCACATTGAGGTGCATTATCACTATGTTAGGGAGAGACTCTCAGCAGGAGAGATCAGCTTGGCCTATGTGCCAACACAGGACAACCTCACCGATCTTTTCACACAAAGGCGCTTCCTCGTGAGAAGTTCGAAGCTTTCCGCAAAGCTTTGGGCTTGCTCCCCTTTGTGGACTGATCTACTTCGGGCATGGCACTCCCCTATACATGAGTGCCAGCTCTCGTTCACACCATCACTCCCAGGGGGGATTTGTTGCCATATATATATATAGGCAGTGATGTGTGTGAACACACTTAGGACCGTCGGGGCACTTTTTCCCTCTTTAGGAGGTTTTTTCCCCCGGCTTGTATATACGCCCATCCTACTAGGGCTAACTAATCTTTTGTACATTGACACAATCTAATACATTGTGTGTTGTGTGCATTCTTGCTTCTTCTTCTCCAAGCTTTGTGTGCTTTCCTGCAACCCTAATTCCAACATCCGGAGAGCATCTCATGCATCAACACGCTGTCCCCTACTGAATTTCAGTAGAAATTGACAGAAATTTGATCGCATTTCCCCGGAAAAAACTCGCAAAAATGTATAAAAATACATTTTAAATCAAAAAAATGCTCAAAAATTCCTTAAAAAATTAGGAAAAAAATTCTAAAATTTCTAAAAATTCAGGGAATCCATTCTACAAAAATATCCACCATAAACTTTATGGTATTTTTGTAAAAAATTCTATTAATGCTTGATTTTAACCATAAAAAATAGAGAAAAATAGCATTAACTCATGGTATTCCCCCGCAACGTCGATTCGTCCATTGAATTGTAGTTACACACGTTCCAATCACCATATCGATGATCCACGTGAAATTCATCAACACAAATCAATAAAAAATAATATTTTATTAGTAAATATTAAAATTTACTTAAAAAAATCAACAACAATTAACTAGAGATTGCTCTGATACCACTGTTTAAAACCCTAAGATCTCTCTAGATAATTGTTATGCATAAACATGCATAAATCAGGCATAAACTCAACCACCCAACCACCCAACCACCCCCGAGCCCAAGGGATGTACACATGAATAATAATGAAATACATCATACCTCTACCCTGATGTCCCATACCATCAAGAGATATAACTCCAATCCAATAGCATGTAGCTAAAGTGTGAAATGGTAGATGAGTAGATATGAACCTCTACACAAGAGAGCATAACATAGCCTTGGCCTCATGGATCCCAAACCTCCAAGCCCCCTTGATTGAGTGTGCCCCATACCCCTATTATATAGGAGGGCCCTCAAGTGACTCTTGACTCTCCATTTCCCATGTGTGACCCTTGGATGCCTGACCCTAACCTTAATCCTTAAGGTTAGTCCTTAATCCTAACCTTAACCCTTAAGGTTAGTCCTAACCCATGCTCCACTAGAGCTTGTTCCCATGCTCCCATGCTCACAAGCCTAATGTGGGTTAGCCTCCTAGTATATGCACACATAATGTGTATATAACATAGCACACATAATGTACATATAATAGAGAGAGAGAGAGAGAGAGAGAGAGAGAGAGAGCGTGGCTCGAACAGTGCTGCATGAAGCCAACCTCCATGGCTGAAATTTTTTCACTGATAGATTTCTTATCTCCTCCCATTGTGCTTAAAGAAATGTCTTCTTGTGAGTAGATTGCGGTGAACTAAAGTAAACTTAGAGCAGTCCATATATCTAACTCACAAAGTGAACTCGGACTGTGAAGTAAACTCAGACCGGTCCGAGTTTACTTGTACAGCCATTTTGTTGAAATATGTCTCTCAAAGTAAACTTGGACTGTAAAGTAAACTCGGACCATGATCCGAGTTTACTTTTCCAATCAGTCCTATTGTAGAAATGTATGTCTCGGGGACTATAAAATAAACTCGGACCGGTCTGTGTTTACTTTTACAGTCCTATTGTAGAAATATATCTTTATGTCTCCCAAACTCGGACCGGTTTACACCTATTGTAGAAATGTATCTTTCTATCTCCCAAAGTAAACTCGGACTGGAAAGTAAACTCGGACCAGTCCAATTTTACTTTACAATCATGTTGCTGCTATTTAAGAGTTCAATTGGTAGCCAAATCTATCTCCTACGAATATACATTTAAGTTTCATGTACTTAGGTTTTGGATGATTTGTTGGTGTTTATGGGCTTCACATTCTAGCAGCCTTTTTGCCCTACAAGCTCAACAGTAGTAAGTATACTCTCTATTTTGTTAAGTTGTGGCTTGCTGGTGTATGCTAATTTTATTAATGAATTTAATGTTTTACTATTCAATTTAATGTTTTATTGTTTTACCTAATCTGGGCACACAGAGAGAGAGAGAGAGAGATAGAGAGAGAGAGAGAGAGAGAGATTACCGAGAAAACTCAGAATCCGTGCATCTTTGTCTCTCAGAGTAAACTCAAGCTGTAAGAGTTTACTTCATAATCTGAGTTTACTTTGAGAGAAAAAGATGCAACGATGTAACAATAGGACCGGAAAAGTAAAGTCGGATTGGTCCGAGTTTACTTTGACATCCCGAGTTTACTTTGAAAGACAGAAATAGCTCAGCCTAGGCAAGTAAACTCAGAGATAGGTCAAAAATAGCTTTGGAAATGATATCAATAGATTTTAAGAATCTCATCAAAAATAGCTTTTAAAATGATGTCAACAAGGCTTATAGGATTATAAGAAGTACATAAGTGGCATCAATAGCTTTAGAAATGATATCAATGCTCGTTTGAGATGCCAATGCTTTCACAGTATCATCAGTCATTGAAGAGGCAAAAAAAAAAGCATAGCTCATCATCTTGAGAGTTTCCATGCTCAATTGTCATGATCCTGTAACGCTGAGGTATGAAATTGCCACAAATTTGCACCTACTTGTTGATGATGAGAGTTGCCTCAACGCCAAGTGGGGCATGCCTCATGGTCAAAAGGCAACAATGCATGACAACAAGTGTGACATGATATGGCAACAAGGGGATCTATCATCAATGTTTTTGTACAACAATGACGACACCAAATGCATGGTCTCTTTTCAAAGCGAACACCGTTCCTGCCTCGTTAATGTTTTCGCCCTTAGGACTCCAGTAACATGAGGACGCTTAGGTTGGGGAGAATCCTCTTCTAAACTATTAGGTATCTTGTGTGGAATTCGATGACCCAATCTAGTGCGTGTAACATGAATTTGGCGAATGCTCCCACGTGTTGCCATGTCAATCTTCTTTGGAGCTACCAAGCTCATGAGGTTATCCTTGGATATCTTTAATTGTTGTAGTAGAATAACTTTCTCCATCTCATCTTTGTTTTGCAAACCATCTTCAATTTGACAAAGGATTTCCCTAAACTCCTCTATACATTTGGGTAACTCCTCTCACTTGCACCCATCTCATACAGGTCTTGATATCATTTTGAAGAACTAGTTCTTCATTGATGCCATTGTTGACCAATGCATGTGCACTATCAACAATTAGCAAGATGGAAAGAAAATGTGGAAAGTGGCTAGTGACCTTATACTAATGAGATGCTTACAATCATTGCTCCAATCAAGCAATCACAATAATTGGATTGCATGCTAACATGATACCATTGACCTTTTGTTGAGATGCTTTGTATCTTGAACAGTAATGTCATCTCATTCACAATTTCCAAACATGATGGATTACCTTGATAATGTTGAAGAATTTGCTCCCCTTCAAGCAATCGTGCCGTATGTCTCTTTGATGATCCATGGATGTTGTAACATCCACAATCAGCTCTGCCACATGAGATGTAAGAAAATGACATGGGAAATTGCAAAAGATTCATGCGAGTTGCAAATTACAAAGATATTAGTAGCGGTCAACCTATCTCCTGTTTTTGTTTGAAGAACTCAAGCAAAGTTCCACCTATGCGAGTGCCGGTTTGTGAATCTCTAATAAGTGCATGTATAAGATCTACCATAGATCTATTAATCCTTGCATCCAATAGGGTGTACTTGATGGTGTACTTGATGTATTGCCATAATCTTTCCACCAAGTTGGTGGTGTCGACATTTCCATAATGAAACATGGTGTCGACATTTCCATAATGAAACAATCATCCAAATTTAGGCCACCTCCTCCTCCATATACAATTGTGACCACACCACCCATTTGCTACATACCGCACGATATTGTTGTGTGCTGAATACCACCCTAGAGGAAGTGGTTTGTCTAACACTACTGAATCTCAGATTCGGCAAGAATCTCATTTTTGGGTAGCATTGAAAGGGAATTGGCCCAAAAATTGGTGCCTAAACCAATCATCATGAAGCTAACTGTACTATATCTCGAAGTCTTCTTCTGTGATGGTGTGCAAGAGATTACACATAGATGTGTAAACTTCATCACGAATCTCTTTTGGAATCTAAATTTAAGATACACAATCCAATTTAGGCTCTCTACAAAAACATGAATGCATTGTCAAAGCAAACTCAGTCTAATAAACCAAACTCGGTCCGAGTTTACTTTTGCTAGATAGAAACCACAATGCTCTATTTGGTAAAGTAATCTCGCACTTTTGCTGTGCAGAAACTACAATGCTCTACTCGTCGAAAAGTAAACTCGGACTGTGAAAATAAACTAGGATCGGTCCGAGTTCACTCTTGCTGGATAGAAACCACAATGCTTTGTGAAAGTAAACTTGGACTGGTCCGAGTTTACTTTTGTTGTGCTTGCAGAAACTACAATGCTCTGCCTGGAAAGTAAACTCGGACTGTGAAAGTAGTTTCATAGTCTAAGTTTACTTTTGCTGTGCAGAAACTACAATGCTCTACCTGGAAAGTAAACTCGGACTGTGAAAGTAAACTTGGACCGGTCTGAGTTTACTTTTGCTGTGCAGAAGCTACGGACTGTGAAAGTAAACTTTATCCGGTATATCATGGAAGAATGAAAAATAACACACCACAACCTAGAGGAATATTGCTTCATGCCTTTGGAATCATACCTGTGGAAGAAGATTCCCCACCCATGCCTTCTTTGTATGAAACCAACATAGTGAAACATGGCATGCTATTACTTGGACCGGTCTGAGTTTACTTTTGCTGTGCAGAAGCTACGGACTGTGAAAGTAAACTTTATCCGGTATATCATGGAAGAATGAAAAATAACACACCACAACCTAGAGGAATATTGCTTCATGCCTTTGGAATCATACCTGTGGAAGAAGATTCCCCACCCATGCCTTCTTTGTATGAAACCAACATAGTGAAACATGGCATGCTATTACTTGGACCGGTCTGAGTTTACTTTTGCTGTGCAGAAGCTACGGACTGTGAAAGTAAACTTTATCCGGTATATCATGGAAGAATGAAAAATAACACACCACAACCTAGAGGAATATTGCTTCATGCCTTTGGAATCATACCTGTGGAAGAAGATTCCCCACCCATGCCTTCTTTGTATGAAACCAACATAGTGAAACATGGCATGCTATTTGTTGATGACAACCTCTATCATCAACAATCCAACAATGTGTATCTTCATGCACGACCTTAAGTATTGCATCAAGCTCTCGTTGTGACTTGTCAATCACAATAGCAGTGTGGGCATGTAGGCCCTCACCATCATAGAGATGGGATTTGGAGGTTGAGCCCAAATGATGCCATTGAGGCAACATTTGGGCCATAGCCACAGGCTTTTTCAGAGATCTCCTTTCACCAGATTCCCTCACCCTGCAGGTGGAGGCCTTGGCAAGAGGTGTTGCCCCCTAGCCTTGATGCCCTCTTATCGAGCTGCGAGATTCACTTCATGTCCTTTCATGGGGAAGGTGTCCAGGCAAGGATGGCTTACCGGTCTCCTTTTCTGCGCCACTAGGATATCATGCAAGGTAGTTTCATGGCCGCCTTCAATGAGATCGTGTCCTCAGGACACATGCCAGCGGAGAGATGCTCTAAGGGGTTTATCCACTTGATTCCCAAGGAGGTTTTGGCCGTTTGGAGATTCGTCAATGGTGCATCACCCTCTTAGGAAAAGCCACAAAATCCTAACCAAAGCCATCGGCTGATGCGTGTAGCCTCATCTCCTCGACTTGATTCATGGCACCCAAACCGGCTTCATACAAGATAAGAGCATCGTGAATAGTATCTTCATATTTTGGGAGGTGATAGCTTTAGCTAGGTTTCATAGGGACACAGCAATTCTACTTCTGGACTTTAGAAGGACTATGACAGAGTCAATTGGGATTTCTTTGAGGGTACCATGCTTAGAATCGGCTTTCTGGCTAGATGGATTAGAGGTGTCTCCACCATTTATTCAGCAGCTCATAGCTAGGTCCTCATCCACCAAGGGGCCAAGGGGGGACAGGTTTTCGATTTCCAGATTAATCGCACATGTCCTCACCCCTTTCCTCTTCCTCTTCGTAGCTGAGGCACTGAGCAGTTTTCTCTCTGTGCAAGAGACTGCAGGGTCTTCGTCTCCCCATTAGATCTCAGGAGGAGCTTCTTAACTCCTCAAAGTTCACAGATGACACAACCACCTACCTCTCAGGAGAGGAGGGGAACCTTCAGAGATTTGCCCTCACCATCGAGACTTTCTGCTTAGCCTCCGGAGCTCAGATCAAGTAGCACAAGTCATGTGATTTTTGGGTGGGATCATCAACATCCCAGATTGGCACCCATTTGAGTCATACCAATGAGTCTCCAAGGGGTTCTCGATGAGATACCTCGGGCGTCAAGCTAGGATTGACATCTAAATCGAGTAGCCATAGCTAGCTCCCCTTCTTCTGAACATTCAGAAGAAGCTTTTGTATCAGAGCACCATCCGCCTCTCCCTCACCAGCCGCATGATCATGGCCAATCCTACCATGTGGTACACACCATCATGCTGGCCATTTTCTAAAGCATACCTGGGTCAAGTTCACGAACTAATCCAGAACTTTTCTGCGAGCTAGTCCGACAGCCAGCCAACTCAGGCCAACATGGCTTCTATTCCCTTTACATTCAAGCCCATCACCTAAAAGGGGACAATGGCACCACTGCCATTCTCAAGGCCTCACATTCCATCATCTTGAGGGGTAGAACAACACCACTGCCATTCCCCTTACTTTTAGGGAAGAATGGCAATGGCTTCCATTCTCAAGCCCTCCAATCACCTTGAAGGGGAAACTGGCACGACTGCCACTCTTCCTTACATTACAGGAAGAATGGTAGTGGTGGCATTCTCCCTTACATTCCATGAAGAATGGTAGTGGTGCCATTCTCAAGGCTTCCCAAGGAGGCTCAGGGTAGGCTTCTCATTGAGATCCGAGGCAAAGAGCAAATAGTGTGAGGACCTCCTCCCAAGGATCACCTAATACATAGGCATAAACAAGCTTAGAGAAACCAGTTACCAAATAAAAGGGATGCAGACCCAACCAGAGGTTCGCGTCCACAACCGTCCCCTGAGCCAGGGGCTAAGGCTCCACTCCCACGAGTCCATGCTAGTCAACCCTGGTATTCCATACCACCAGTGCCTACCCACAAGGGGCCTTGGCAAGACTACCCGTGATCTACCATGTCCATGGCAGAAGTAAGTCTCTTGGTCCAAGTCCAAACCACAATGAATCAATAATAACCCAAAACTCACTTATATATTGCTTATTGCTGCTATAAATAACAATCCACCCATATATAGCCAATAACCTTCGATTTATTAAAACTGTACCCTAGCCACCTGAATCCGCCTGCTTTTCCTTATCAATCACAGGGATCCCCTAACCTTGTTGGATAATGGATTAGTCCCTAACCCCAAGGGTTAGTGCTAGGTATGTAACGTTTCTCTCCACTTAAAGCATTTCCACTCTTAGAAATAAATGAAGGAAAATCTAGCTACTTGCATCAAATGTCTCCGAAATCACATTTGTACCTGTCTTATCAAATCCACATAGCCATGTATCAAGGAACCAGCTCAACCGAAGCTGCTATTCCTCTAGCATATGACCGCCGGGGACAAGACAAAATACATAACCTTCTCAAGTCCTTGAAGAACATAAAATTCAAAAGGGTAATTTGGATGGGGTGGCTAGGATTGGGAGGGTGAACCTTTTACACAGTTTTGTGCTGACTTGTATGATTCCTTGAGAGGGCTATGCCGGGCCAATGGGCATTTCATTCGGTATTGGCAATAAGTCCAGGCAGGGAGCTCCATTGATTTAGACCAAGACTCAAGGATCATTCCACCTGCTAGGATGGAAGGTAGTCAGTTTATGATTGTGGAGACACTCCTATAGCACGTCATCCGGAGATTTGACGGACTTGTGTTTTTTTTATCATCCTCAGTTCAATAGGCAGACGGAGAGGATGGAATCAGGTTTTGGAGGTCATGCTTTGTGTATACGACTCTAGGTGACCATTTTATAAGGACACTTCGTTGGGAGAGGTACATCCCTATGGTCAAGTTTGCCTATCATACTGCTAAGCGTATAGTTATGGCAATAGCTAGATTATGTTTGGTAGGAGTTGGGTCAAAACCTAGATTCCTTGAGACTTTGATAACTTCAAGGAGCCATAGTTGTGGTGCTTGATAGTTTTAGGAGTCTCTGAGAGGGCGGTATGATATCCCCTAAGTACGAGCATTTGCCAGATCTTGGAAAGGATGGGTATTATGTTACAGTCAATAGATAGCTGTCTCGGTGATTTCAGGTTACCAATTCCATGAAGAGTTGGAAGATTTAAGCATGGTCAAGCCTTGTGTAACTCTATCTACCATAGCGGAACTATCTCCCATAAGGATAGGACATAGCAAGGTTAGAAACATAGATACCTCTAGAAACTCTACACGCTCCAAATCCTAGCATCCCATACCACTAGGATACACGTCATATAAAATTTCCTTGAATGCCAAGTCAAGGTGATCAATCCTTTCCCAACTAACTCTTGGTGCACTCCACCCCATGTCATGGTCCACCCTACAGGTAAACCATTGGAATCAATAGTGAAATGATTCACATGTCCACACATCTGACAATTCTCGTCCTAATAGAGCTCCCACAAGGAAATATACCGTGTGATTTGTTCCAATCCTGAGATTTTGGGCTAGCCTAATCGTAGAGGTGGGAAAAAGCAAGGTTTGTGTGTCGTCATAGTTTTCAAGGTTGCCGAAGCCAAGTATCTCTGTGTCTGTGTTTGAATTTGCAGTTAGTGCTTTTTTAGGTTTTGCTTGCAAGATAGGATTTTTGTAGATTCTGAGAGAAGGGGTGAAAGTGGGAGATCTGTATGCATGCATGCGGGTAAAATTGTCCCCAGAAGAAACACCTCTCAACCCTAGCCACCTGAATCTGCCTGCTTTTTCTTAACCCTACTGAATTAGTCCCTAACTCCAAGGGTTAGTGCTAGGTAATAGATAGCCCTCACTGTCGACTCGGCCATCCACCCCCGTCTGGCTGAACCCCTTTTGGATCCCCCCGCCGCCCCCCCCAGTGGCTGGAGCTTTCACGCGCAACAACATCCCTCTGGCGATTGTAGGATCAGATGGGAGTCCAGCTTTCATTTTCTTTGTCGGATGCCATGGGCGTCTAACCCTCCCCGCAGCAGA
The DNA here is from genome assembly GCF_041138505.1 of Cibotium barometz. Taxonomy (NCBI): domain Eukaryota; kingdom Viridiplantae; phylum Streptophyta; class Polypodiopsida; order Cyatheales; family Cibotiaceae; genus Cibotium; species Cibotium barometz. The sequence continues at coordinate 1,652,698 of NC_141064.1, read as the reverse complement.
GGACTTTAGCGGAGGCTCACTTCAGAGGGTTCCAATCATCAACTTCCATTAGCATCATTGGCACATTGACAACCCTCCATCACAGGGAGCTTGAGACAGGTCCTCGAGACTCTGGCTTTGGGAGCGCCAACGGTGAGTGGGAGTGGACAGACCCCTTTCGCCCTAAGAGCCCCACCGGTTGCTCATAGGAGTTTAGCAATTGGCATGTGGCTGGCCATTCAGTGCATGAGATGCTGCCACCTGCAGGAGTCGTAGCAACATTGCCTTTGGGACTGCCCCAAAGCGCAGCAGGTCTGGTAGAGGATTCTTCAACTATTCACCACCTCTCGGGCTTCCTCCTGCATCATCACTTGGGGAGCAGTCACTTGCGTGACAGAGTCAGAGCCTGCTCTCCACTAAGAGGGGACAGCTGACGGCCAAGCTCTCACGCTCACACATTGTGGGATAGAGTCTATCCCCACCCTCGACTCTCCAATAGAGGCTTGGTCCTGTCAGAGATGACAGATCATCACAGCAGCACGGCGGCATGGCACAGTTGGCGGGCATGATGCAGCAAGACCCCCCCCCCCCTTCCCGCCCCCCCCCCCCAAATTAAAAAAAAACAGAGTCCATCCGTGCCATATGTATTATGGACAGATATCATTCATACCCTCCGTGGCTAATGGAGGAAGCTACAGGGAGCATACAGAAACGTCGAGAGGCCTTCCTATGCATATGGCAGTAGGGTCCCTTCCTCTCAGACAGCGCCGAAGACCTCACTTGGCACGGCAGGCCACCGGTTTGGCTTCCCCCCCACACTCCCTTGTATGTGGTAGTTCCCTCCAAGAGCAGCCAGCCATGGAGGGGAATACTCCCCCCTGTATTTTGTCCTCTTTTAGAGGTTCTGTGCATGTAATTCATGAAGCCTATTGGCTGGTTTTTCATCTAACGAATAGAAGAATCTTTTTCCCGGGAAGGGGGGGGGGGTGGTTGGGGGAAGATAACAACACCTGTGGTGGGTGGTCTCTTGCTTACAAGCAAGGGTGGTGGTGCTAGGCGCCACATGATTTGAGTCTTTGGAGTGGTAAAAAAATGTGTCAATGAGTTTTTGCCAGTAGAAACTATACATTTCAGAGCTTTGTACTATCTATTTGAGAGTTTTGCACTTTTGTGGAGGCCCTTCTAGACAAGAAAGGAGTGGGCTGAGGGCTTGACAGACTCTCAGTAATCCCCCTGCTTGACCTTGTGGCACCAGAGGGAAAGGCCCCAGGTGTGGACAATGATGTTGATGACAATGTCTGCGATTGCAATATCATGTCTACCATGGATGAAGTCTGATAATCATGGCTCTGGTTATCCAAAGACTCACCCCTAGTTGTGGCTCTCTGTCTTAAATGTGAGCTTTGAGCTGAAAGAATGTATGCTCTGCCCGATCTCTCATACAACTGCTGGTCTGCCATTCTCCCTTGGATCTCACTTAGCTCAGCTTCCAAAACACTGCACAACTGATCTCCAGCAAGGGCAGAAGTGGAGCTCTCCAGGGCTGCTTTAGCTCTCTGCAAATGGCATTGTGCAGTAGCAATATGCCCTTCATCGGCCAACGATCTTGCTTTGGCAATCACTTCTGCCACATTATACCTGTTGCGCTGCCGATCCACCTCTAGACACAAAACTTGCTGCCCTTCCTCCAAAGTTTCAGGCCGCCGGATACACAGATCATCGGCAATATTTTGGTTTGTTTCCTGAGTCACAGGGTCTTTGTGCATGCAACCGGCTTGCAGTAAAGCCATAGGTTCACCAGCCAGGGATTGTAAACAAGCTGGGAGCCTTATATCCACCAGAATATCTCTCTCCTCCTCTGCATACAGATCCCCGAGCTTAACCACCCCATGCCTTGCATTATCCAGTATGCTACTATCATAGCTGCCAGAATGGATGCTATTGATAAGCACACCAGGTGCAGAGCAAGAAACCATCAGCTGCACATCCTGTGCCACCACACTGAGCAAGCCACCAATACATTGTGCAAAGGCATCCTGCATCACTCTCTCTCTCTGAATGAAGGAGAAGGTACCTCCTGACACCTCAGATATAGTGTGCATGGTAGCAGCATCATGGTCGGCTCCGAAACCAAATGTATGTACAGGAGTCTGCATCTGCCCATGGCGAGCACTGTTTCTGATTGAGCCTGGCACCAACCTTCGAGAATCAGTTGTTCCTCGTGTAACAAAGAAAGGAAGCTGCCTGCGAGAGCTCATGGTGTAAGTATCCTGTCCATCTGAAAGAAGCATGATTGCTGCAACAGGGTTCTTCTCTTGGCGGTCTTCCAACACTTTAGCACCTTTCCTTAGACCCTCGGCAATGTTGGTCCCACCAGTAGAAACCAAAGCGTCAATGGCTCTGAGTACCTGCTGCCTCCCCCCTTCCACCATTCTCCGTAAAGGAAAAATGCGTCTGGCAGAGGAAGAGAAAACCACAACAGAGAGGCGATCAGCCACACCAAGGTTACACACCACAAAACCCATGGCTTGTTTAAGAAGTGCCAACTTTGTCCCTGCCATACTCCCGCTCACATCCAGCACTGTCACGAGATCTATTGGGGCACGTGCTGCAGAATTATTTTCATCAAGTGTGCAGGCTGGAGGGGCTTTCATGTGTACTAACAAAGTGAAACTATCCCGAGATTCAAGAGCTGGTACTGCAGAAACTTCAGGAAACAATTTCAAATTCAAACTATGACTATTTGCGCCTCCTGTTTTAACACAGACTGAAGCGTGAATGTTTGTCTCCCCTGCCTGCAAAGATATGTTCTGGCTTGAACCTGTTGGTGTGCTACAGTGTTCAAGGGTACTGACGCCCCTCCTAAGCTGCATAAGAGGCTCATCATCATTATAAACATTTGGCTCTGCTGGATGGTTTTGATGCCACTGGCCAGCAGAAACACTATTGTTTAAAATATGAAGCAAAGGGTCTGGCCTTCTCTGATCCCCCTCTGAGCTATGAGGTGTGTCAGCCCTCCCAACCGGGGTCAATGAGCGCGTCACAGCTGAAAAGCCTCGACGTGTATGCACTCCACTGCTGCCCCTATCACCCTTAGATCCTTCTGATGGAGCCTGCCACGGCACTTCCTTCCACTTCGCTCGGCATACCGGACAAACCAGGTTCCCATACCTCACATTAGAAGCAATACAAGAGAAGTGGAAAGTGTGAGAGCACTCCGCAGTGAAAAGAGCATGGCCACTGCCTGGTTTCATAGTCTCCAGGCAAATTGAGCATGTGCTCTGCAGATCAACAGAGTACATGAAACATTAAAACTTGACAAAGAAGAAAAGAAATAAGAAACAGCAAGAAATTAACTCAAAACAAGAGAAGACACAGTTCCTAAGCCGAACTTTACAGCAGAGGTAAACCACCCTCTAAGAGAGAAGGTTGAAGACTACTAGTTCATAAGGGCTGAGGGGTCACATTCAAGTTGAAAGTTATACAAAACCTTGCCATCTTATGGCAAGAGAGAAGCTTGGGCTCCTAGAATAAGCGTGGATGCTGATACAGAAGTCCTTAGTTGACAAATGGGAGGGAAGCACTGAATTTAGATCAGACCTTGATTTAAAATGACATGAGAATGCAGTCCGAATAGAACAAGATGCTTGATACCAACACTCATGGACTCCAAGATGAACAGATGTAAGCATAGGGTAAATAAGCCCTGTGTGAACGCAAGATACGTACCCGACAGACACGAATGCTATGGCGACCCAAGCTGACAGTTGCTGCTACAGGACCAGAGTGATGAGGGGTAGTGGGGGCTGAGCGAGAGGAGAGCCCTTGAGGTGCGCTCATGGGCAGGGGCTCTGTCATTGCTCGTCCATGAAAGGCATCAGCAAAATCAGCGGTCTCTGGAGGTGCCGCTGCACACATCTTCATGCCCAGCAATAGCTTGAACTTCCTCCACCTGTTCCCCATCGCCTCTCTCACACGGAAGAGCTGTTACTGATATAGATTTTGCGTACAGAATGGATACAAACGAGAAGATTTTCCTGGTGTGGATTTGCAAGAAGCGAGCAATGGCTAGGATGTTCGACCGATTGAAGTAAGCAAACAACGATTTGGGCAACCGTGAAATGGCCGGAAAGAGATTTGGGCGACAGGAAAGCGATCAGAAGAATGATTACGGCAACAAATCGGACGACTGAAAAGATTGAAAGGCAGCAATGGGAGAAAAGGATTAGAGCGATGATGTGGGCAATGTAAGAGAAAAATTAAGAGAGGATTGGAGCAATGATACGGGCGGATTAAAAGAGGAAGAGTGCAAAGATGTGAGCGGTTGAAGAATTAGAGCCCGTTTTAGAAGAGGTTCTAATACCAGAGGCGTTGAACTAGTCAGGGAGAAAGAGGCGTCAAGCTCTGTCTCTCCCACTGCGTCGTGTGCTCTGACACGGAAGCTCGTGGGCTGCAACAGTTTGAGCACAGAGCTGGCTACCGCCATAGCCCAATAACAGAAGAAATCAGCTTGGGATCGCCAAATAGAAGAAGAACAAGTCAACCAGCGGCAGCCCAACCAAGATTTTCAACAATAATAAGACGGTGCTGCATCAGCTCGGAAACGACCTAATTTCACATGGATAAAAATCTCCAACGCTGCTCTTTGCCTCGGGAGAGGAGGCTGATGTCGGCCATGCTTGTTCTACCTTTTGAATGCTTCCTTTCTCAGTTGGAGACTAGCAGCTCACGACAGAAATTACTTTCAGTCCTTTCTGTTTGTTGGCATGGCAGCTCACCGAACTCCACACACACAAGTTAAAAACTCACGATTCAATTCATATGCAAAGCGTTGAAATCTGGAACAAGTCAGCACGTCCTCGAAGTTAGCGCCCAACAACAACTGGTCTACCTACCCCCCCCCCCCCAAAAAGAAAAGAAAAAAAAAAAAGGGAGTTTCCTTTGATAGCAATTAACCCACTAACAGAAGTAAATAATGATGCTCAGCTTAATCTTAAGCATTGTTTTTGGACTCCTTTTCGGTGATCTCCACATGTGGCATTCCCCCCCTGCGCCAGCTATTCTAAATCGAAATAAATATTCACGTAAATAAGGTTATCTAGTACCTAACTACTACTCCTCAATTAAAATACTGCCTAATGTATACTATCTATTTTGCCGCCGACATTTTTGATTCTCATTGAGCGATTAAGCACCTCAGCTATTTCAATTTTTCCGCCTACTACTCTTGGTATGGATAAGGACCCGTCTGGCTGGCTGACGAATCTAATAAGAGAAGTGAAAGGTTTGCCTTTGCTAATATTATATATATTTATTGTTTAAAAAAACCAAAATTTGAAAAGATCTTGTTTCATGGATCACGACCGAGCAATAGCAATGTGCTAAATCCATGTGGTAGAGATCGCACGATGACAAAAATCTGAAGGGCCCATTTGGCATTGGGCAGTCTTATTGAAGGGGAAATGCTTTTTATTCCTTTTTTTCTCCGTGGATCCAAGAGGAAATTACGATTTTGTTTCCTTCACGTTTTAATTTAATTCTATATGCTGAACGTTCAATTTATTGAGCTTCAATTTTTCCTTCTCCTATCAATTCATCAATTTGAGAAGGATCTGCTCCTTTTCTTCTTTTTTTTAAGGTTGAACAAGTTACATGCTAGTTGAACCCAACTTTTCCCATGGACCAAGTAGTAGTAAGTAGCGGTCCCTCATTTTAGGTGCAATCATTCATTCTCTCCCCAAAGCGATTTTATGCAAGCCTTGTTTGTTTGTAAATAGATGGATGACATTGTGCATATTGAGGCTTTTTTTTATGGTGCATTAATGAGTGCCCGCTAAGCACGGGCCTTGTTTGTTTGTAAATAGATGGATGACATTGTGCATATTGAGGCTTTCTTTTTTATGGTGTATTAATGAGTGCCCGCTAAGCACGGGCATTAATTAATACAATGAAGGTCTCACGGGTCTCATGGGCATTAATTAATATAATGAAGGTCTCAAAGGTCTCATTTTAGCAAGCACTGGCTTTCCTTCCACCTCGTCCTCCTTGTCAACCACCCCTCCTACCTCCTCCCCCTCGTCGACCACCCCTCCTACTACCACTCCAACTTTCGTCCACCCTTTGTCGTGCTCAGAAAAAACTCGAGATGCTCCCTATTCAACTCTTCTCCTCTGTCCATCCTCCCCACAACTCCTCTCTCCCATGTGTAGCACCTCTACCTCCGCCTTGCTGAGATATAGTACTAGAGAGAGAAAGAAAGGTCTCGCTTTCCTCACAAGAGAAAATAACTGCTACGACTACTAGCATCAGCCAAGTTCAGCGGGAGTACTATATGAGGATTATCCTAGTGGGAAAATAAGAGATTGCAATCGTAGAGAGTACAAGCGCAGTGGAAGGGATGAGAGAAAGAGAGAGGGGTCTTAGTAGAGGACACATAGCAAGAAATACATGCTATTTCTATATAAGAAATACATGCTATGTAAAGATAACCATTAAGAAATTTGAGAGCTTCAAACATTTCAAGCTCAAAAAAATGTTGGAGATTTTGACCTTTTCTCTTACACCACTACCTAATTAATTTATGGCACACAGAAAAACGTTGTGGGTGCAGTGCATATTGTGCATTGGACCATGCTCGACTCTGCAAAGCATTTCATGTGACCAAACACTTATTAGGTTATCTAGGGAGAAGACCAAAAAAAGTGGACAAACGAGTCTTGGACTAGCAAGATTGTCCATCCAATAGCTATCCAAGTGTGAAATCCTTATAATGAGTAAACAACGGGGAGCAAAAAAGCATATCGAAGGGTTTTTTTCTTTTAATGGCTTTGATAAAAGGTTAATGCTTGCTTTTTTGAGGTTGTCACTAATCATTTAAAGAGTTTAGTAGTCTTATTGTTATTAGGTTGTGTTGAGAAGGGGCAAAAAAAAAAAGTGGACAAACGAGTTTTGGACTAGCAAGGAGAGCATCAACGGAAATGCTTGTCTATATATATTTGACCAAAAGAAGCAAGTGTCAAAAGACATGTGGCCTTCCATGTTTGCTCAAATAGCAAATGGCCATAGATGGCAAAATAATCTCAAAACGCTCAACTAAGGTCATATGAGTTCACATGCTCCATTGTGGTTGGGGCGTTTGGCAAGGGAATTCAGTTCATGTTGAGAGTAAAAGTTATCTTGAATTTAATACCTTGGGAATGATGTTTGGAGGCTATTCATCGCCTTGGCTACTATTTTCTTACTCTAAACAACACGATCCGCAGTTGCCCAAAAAAAATGAAGTGGTTCCCAACCACTTGGCAATTGGTTAGGAACCACATGTAGCATGTGAACATGCCATGCCCTAAGAGAGAGAGAGAGAGAGAGAGAGAGAGAGAGAGAGAGAGAGAGAGAGAGAGAGAGAAGTTAGAGTGGCGAATTTGAAATTTGCTTTGATTGCCAACTTACCCCTATGGCCTACATCATGCCAAAAACCCAATAAGTAATCAACTTGAGTGTCACTATGTCATTCCATGAGAGATTTTTTATTATTATAAAGATTGCTACAGCTAGAAAGATATATATATTCTACTTCCTTTTAACATTATAAAATCATGGCCATAGCCAAAGTAGAATATATATATATTCTACTTCCTTTTAACATTATAAAATCATGGCCATAGCCAAAGTCTAACTTTGAAAAATCATGTTGCAAAATAGTCTTATTTCACTTAAGATAAAAGTGATTGCACTTGAATGATATTTTTTAATTTAATCATCTTCAACCCAACACTTAAAGTCTACAATTCACATTTTGTCATATATAGGCATTAAAGTCAAATCCACAAGCTTTGATCCCACCATGTGCACAAACAATCATACAAAAGTGTTCACGAGGTTTCCTTATTGATTACCACTTTTTGGAATGATATTATGAAGAAAATGTACACAATGCCACAATGCCACAAGGCCACAAGGGTTCATTTGAACCTTTATTATCTTTGCATTAATAATTTTCTACTAGATTCTTTGGGCACCCTATGAACTAAGACAATTACAAGCTACTCTTTAGTTTACCTTTATGCATATATAGACCCAAGGTTATTTCTTTATACAAGCAATAATTCTATGGAAGTACTTTACATACAATGAAGCCTTGAGGTCTTTTCTATTGCTTATTTAGTTGTGCATATAACCACACTTAGCACACAATGAGAGTATCACACACACAAGATAACAAGAGAATGCACTCTGGATGGATAATGTGTTTGTCTCTTTCTCATTAGCATCATGACCACCTTTTTACATGTGATCATCCAAGATAATGTGTCTAGGGTACCTGTGGTACACTACTACTTATAAGGTGGTTCGGGCTTATAGATAGATTTATGCTTTTTGAGCCTGAATACCACTACGCTATAAAAAATAAAGACATATAACTGAAGAATTAGTAATGTTAACCATGGTGATTAACATACCCCCATTCCTAACTCGGATTCCATCCTTTGAATGATGAAGATTCGGTTCTGAAATACTCAGTGATGCATAGTGTTCCTAGGATGAGGAAACTATGAGGCTTTTGTTTGAATAAAGAACTTGCAACCAAAAATGGGTCCAAATCAAACACCATGTTGTTTGGTGCTAGTCTTCTTGCTATCATGCCAGGTACACTCTTTCATAGGATACAAATCACCTTAAAGAATATGACAATTGCTTATATGAGTCTAGCATAAGATTGTAGTCGTTTTGATGAACTTCAATGAACTTTGAGATCCACTCCAACATCTTGTGCTCCTTGGACTCTTGTAGTGGATATAACGAGTATGGGAAGTTAGGGACCCAAGTTGCATTATAATTCATTTTATTTACCACTCCATTGGTTAACATGGTTTCGACTTCCTGACCTACTATACGACACTGCTTCACCATCTTACCGACACTGCTTCACCATCTTACCCACACGAATGGATACTTAAGTTTTGTGAGACGACACTAGAACATATAAAGCAGCCTTACCATACCCTTAATGTACATAGTTGTTTAAGACTAGTAATAGAGACATACCATTTTTAAGTTTGGTTAGCTTAGTGTTAAAAAAAGTCACTTGTATATAAGCCATTTTTATAATAATCAAGACATAAGCATTCCCTTGCAATAGTTTACTTGTGAGCTCTCCATCTTCTTACTCTTTTTACTTGCTGTATACCTTTGAATCTTGCTTGTTGCTTGATGGATACATCCTAAATATGTTTGATTATGGGTTTTCTTCTTGCAGCTTCTTCTTCTTATTGTACCTTTTTTGTGAGAGAGAACCATCACAAAAGGACCATCTCTTCTTTCCTCCATCTAGGCATTGATGAGAGCTCCCCCTTCACCCCTTTGGCAAGGAGTATTCTGATATGACAATGGAGTGAGGACGTCGGACGAGCTAGTGCACCCACAATGGGAAGTTATATTTGCGACTCGAAGGCAAGACCAAATGACACATAGTTTGGCAAGGATAAGGTAAGCTCTTGACTTGAACATATTTGGCGCGGCTCTACTAGGGACTAGCCTAGGGCTTAGCTCCATTTTTTAATCCATTCCAAGCTATGAGGATTGCCCACCAATATTGCTTGATGTTGATTTAGGAGGTCGCACTCCAAAAACATACGATTTTTGAGCCTTAGATGTGTTTGATTTTGATTTGAAGTTTCGGGCATTCTATTTTTATCTATTGGTAGAGTGAAACCCTTGTTTTTGGGTGATTTATATTTTTTGTTCATATATTTCATATTTTTCATAATTTATTCATGCATTGTTGAATTGGTTAGAGAGTAGAAGCATGCAAAACCATCTAAAAACAATTAAAAAACACTTGATTATTTGCATCACAACCATCAATTTGGATTAGGAGCCTTATGCTCACCCCATCAAGTTTAAAAAATCACAAAAATCATGCTAAACCAACTCTCGGTAGGTAGGGGACGTGAGCCCAATCTTGCACAAAAAGATGTGAGTTTGGACATGTTAGCCTATAGACATGAGGCTATATGCATGAGCCATGTGAGAGCCTGGACACGTCAATTCGTGAGCCTAGAATGTAAGATTCCTCTCCCCAGCTTTTGATATAAGATTCCTCCCTCCCAGCTTTTTAGATGTACAGGTGTAAGAACCGCCCCTTCAGTCTCTTGTACTCATCCCCCCCTCAGAAATGGAAAAAGATCTTGTTTTACCCTGTTTTGGCCTTGAGAGAGAAAATATCTAGAGAGAGGTAATTCAAAATTGAGATATTTTTTGATACAAAAATTCTCCTGATATCTAAAATGAATTCCTCTAAAATAGAAGTTCATAATTAACTTTCCAATGTGCATTAAGAATTAATTGAATATGTGTATAAGAGACCTTAGTCTAAGGGTCCACATTTTCAGAAATTTTTAGATTAAGGTCCAAATAAGGTTCCAAAGGGCCAATAGGATTAATCCACGTGTTGGGATGACAAAAATGCAAAGAATAAAATAAAAAACCCCAAAAATGAGTAAATGCTCACATAAGATGAAGAGTTGACTGAGTACAAGGTTTATTAGTTAAAAATTAAGGTATATTAGTAAAAAAAATGGGATATTTTAGTAAAATGATGCATTTTGGACACCTCAATAAGGAGGGAAAGCCACTTGAGGTAGGTGCCTTTTTTATCATCATTGCTTAACATTTTTAATTCAAAAAAATCAAGATATTTCATCTCCCCTAATGCAAACTAGATAAAAAAGGGAGCCAAACTAATCCAAATCTTGTCCAAATTGGGTCAAACTGAAGCTGGAAACCTCTAGAACCCAATTGGACTTGGTTAGTGGCCTCCCTCATTCCTTTGTATTTACATCTTTGTGAATTTACATGCCATTATTATCTTCATTTTAGTGTAATTTCTATTATCCATCTATTTGCCTCTTCTCTTGGGAGCTTTGGAGCTTCTCTATTCTCCATCCTCTCTTGGAGATTACCCTCCCCCTCTTGGTGGCCAAGGACTTGCTTGTGGGCTTCACTTCTAGCCAAAGAATCAAGCCAAATTCAAAGATAAACCTAATTTAATGGTTTTTTTTCAATTCTCTCAATGATTTTCTTCTTCTCAACCCCTCTAAAGCTTGAGAAGCTTTCAATGGAATGGTTTTCTCTTGAAATCAAGCTCTCCAATGATTCATAATGTTTAATTAGATTAATACTAATTTTTATGCTTAATTATAGTATTTTATTAATAAATCGCTCTTTTGGAAAGATTAATCATCTTTATGGTTAGATCCTTGGTAGAAGGATCATTCTCAATGATAATCTCTTTATTTTAATCAAAACTCTAGGCTTGATAAGCTAGAGAAAGAGATTAGATATTTTCATGATTTTTAATCTAGTAAAAATGATGGTTAATTCTTTTTAGCTTGATTATGAGTAAGAAAAATCATACTAACTCATTCTAAATTGAAAGATGGTTATGCTAACATTTTTAGAAAAGAGGAATGGTTATTTTAGAATAATCAAGAGATTTATTCATAATTATGCTTATAATTATGATTATAATTATGCTATTTATGCATAATTTAATTTTACTCTAAAAGAAGAATTCCTATCATATTTTCATTACAAGTTTTCATTTCAAATTAGAAAATTGAACATTTCTAGTAATTGCAACGAAGTTCTAGCAAAATTTCCCAGAAAAGAGGTAAATCTTATTTTTATGCATAATTTTAATAAAGTAAAAAGAGGAATTCCTATCATATTCTAGGCATAGATATTTTTATGCTAAAAGTGGAGTTTTAAGCATTATTCAATCGTTAGAAAAATAAAGAAGGTTATGCACAAATTTTATGGAATCAATGTGAATGGATGTGTATGGACATGAATGGATGTGAACGGATGTAGGATGATGTGAATGGATGTGATTGGATGTGATTGGATGGGAATGGATGTGAATGGATGTAGGAATGATATGAATGGATGTGATATAATGTGAATGGATGTGAATGGATGTAGGAAGGATGTGAATGGATGTGATATAATGTGAATGGATGTGAATGGATGTAGGAAGGATGTGAATGGATGTAGGAATAATGTGAATGGATGTTAATGGATATAGGAATGGTGTGAATGGATGTGAATGGATTTGAATGGATGTAGGAATAATGTGAATGGATGTGAATGGATATAGGAATGATGTGAATGGATGTAGGAATGGTGTGAATGGATGTTAATGGATGTGAGTTGATATAGGAATAATGTGATTAGATGTGACTTAATGTAGAAAATGTGGGATAATGAGAAATGACGTAGAATAATGAGAAATAACATGAAATGGGATAATGAGAAATGACGTGGAATGGGATAATAAGAAATGACATGGAATAATGAGAAATGACGTGGAATGGGACGATGAGAAATGATGTGGAATGACGAGAGATGATGAGGAATAATGTGAAAGGATGTGGATGATGAGAAAAGATGGGAATTCTGTTTGGAACTATATTTGTAGAGATGAAACCTGTTTTTTTTTTAAGATTGTTTTATGTTGTCAAGAATGCTGGGGAAGCATTTTGACCATCTTGTGAATGAGATCGTGTGGACCTATGTAAAAAAGTTACAACAACTGACAGAGAGTCAATGAAGGACATCTCATGTGGCAAGGTCTCGGCCGAGGTCTTGACCAGACTCGGTTTGATTAAAATGGTGAGCTTCCGGTAAGGTGGATGAGGGACCAAGGAAGCGGCCTATGAGTGAAGCGCTAGGTCACCTACTAAAAGGAACCTCGAGGGTACTGACCATACGATACTCGGGCTTTGGGTCGCCAAAGATACCCACGCGTGCATCGGGGAAGAAATGAGTTGGATCTGTTTTCTAAACACGGGCATGGATCTGTTGATTGACCTTGCTGGTCTTCAACGGATGAGTTCATGGCTCTTTTACATGGATCTTGTTGGTTGATCTTGCTAATCCCTAACTGAGAGTCCATATGGTTTTTATGTAATTAAACTCCTAGGTACTATGGGCTAAGAACTATTGAAAAGGCCCCTGAGTGAGCAGGTGGTGAGCGAACGTTTTGGTTGCCATAGGTACGCTGAGGAAGGAATGATTGAAATTGGATCTAGATATTTTGGAGGATTATGATCAGTAATACTATGATTAAAATTGGATCTAGATATTTTGGAGGATTATGATCAGTAATACTATGGTTTCATTTCAAGTTTGCTTTAAAGACAGCTAAATCTGTAAAAGGCAATTTTATATTGGGTGCGTAAGTGGTGTGTCTAAATTGTATTTTGCATGAGTGCTCGCTAGGGGGCCTAGGAACTCTTTTCCTTGGTACCCAGGACAAAACATAACCAAATTTTCATAATGGATCCTATCAATACAATGGTTGGGCGGCGGTTGGCTAACCCATGGGACTGCTGGATGGGGTTAGGCTGGACTAATGGATCCCTATAATTAAAATTCAATTCTGTTCAAGTTACGATAGTTGAAGTAAATCATGGATAATCCTTGTTCTATGGAAAAGAATCAACGGCTATGCCTCTTTGACAAGGAAAAAAGCGTTGATCTCTCTATGATCCAAGTGCAAGTTCCTCCCTTGATCCGGCCATGTAATCCGTGGGTTTGGTCGGAATGAAAAAGGGAAGTTAAGGCCTTTGACTACGTTACAATAATTCTCCTAGAGGAATCGCCTATGCTTTCTGGGCGAGGGAAGTTTTTTTCGGGTTCGGTTTTCGAAGAACCGAGGGATTAGTCTCTTGTCCGGACATTCGTGGGCGAGGCCCCAAGTGGGAAACCCTGCCCCGCGCATGAGGTTGCTACTTCCGCTGCTAGCTTTCCGGATTCCGGTGCGCGGAGGGGGCAAGGGTCTCACATAGACACATGAACCTATAGAGGTGATCCTGGAGACATGAGTCTAGAGGTAGGTATATTAGGTATACCTAATATATATTAAGTAATAATTGCACAGTAACTAGAACTAGACATGTGAGCTTGGAGACGTGAGCCCAGAGGCATGAGTCAAGAGACGTGAGCCTGGAGATGTGAGCCTAGAGATGTAGACGTGGACACGTGAGCCTAGAGATATAAACGTGAGCACGTGAGCCTAGAGATATAAACGTGGACACATGAACCTAGAGACATGAGCCTAGAGGTATGAACTGAGAGATACGAACTCAAATACGTACGGTAAGAGATGTGAGCTAAGAGACATAAGCCTAGAGATATGATACTATATATGTGAACTTGCAAATGCGAGCTTGTAGACATGAGGCAGACGTGAGTTCAATAATATGAGTCTAGAGATGTGAACCTAGAGACATGAACCTGGACACCCTATCGTCACCAAAAAAAAAATCAATTTACAAAAAACAAAATAATAAAAAAAAGCTTGTCTAAAACCATTTTCACCTCTCCACCAAAAACACTAGAGATCTTTGATGTAAACCCTATATAGACTAATTGTTACGGAAGCGATAATACAGTAAATTATAGTGCAAAACCCACCACACTTCTTCAAACCCAACAAGCCTTCAATCCCACCAAATGACTAGCACACTCAGCAAAGTGCTCCCCTTGTAAGAAGGCTAGACTCCTTCGAGATCCACCTCCCAGCAAAGAGCTTTGGGAGAAAATGAGCCAATGAAATACAGGTGTGAATGGAGGAACAGTGGAACCACTAGAAACAGGAGTTGCCACGGCCCTCTGAGCTTCAGATGGCTCTATAAACAGTGCTTCATGAAGCAGATATTTAACCGCCTTATTTTGGGGCATAGCTCTAGTGAAGGAGCGGGAGTAGAACCACGAACCTCAAGTTTTATCCCCAGCACAAGAAGTGGACAAACCATATCAGACGCCACAATTTTTTACACATTTAGTGTTGATTCTGAGCCGGGTTTACTGACCATGACTAGCAAAAAATCCAAGAATTACAGTTTTACAACAAATGGGACATGCCTCTTGTGTTGTACCACCAGGGACAAATGTTCCAGAACGCATGTAACATTAGAAAGCACACATAGTGAGTGCACACATAGTGAGTGCAAGCAGAAGCCCTGCTCTCCATAGAAGTCCATTATAGAAGTGCCTTTACCATAAAACTAAGTTCGAGTTCTTCTTTGTTTGGATGAGGAATAGGGAACCCATGGAAGGGTAAAGAGCCAATTCCTAGGACTATATCAACATAAAGGGATCCACAAGGGCATTCATAGAACATGTCCTTAGCTAAGCAAGCTTGTAGCTTTAAAGCTAGGCTGGTGAAGGAGGACACGTTGTTCCATTAGAAATCGTGTAGCCCAACCCCATGAATCCTACACTCTAAAACATATCTCACAACCGTCTCCTTACATTCCATAGCCACGTGAATACACAAAAGACATGTTGAGGATGATGTTTGAAATGGGAAGGAGGGTTGCAAAAAACTGACATAGCACCTAGAGGATTAGAGTTAGGAAAAACCAAGACAATCCACACCTCAGCAAGGATAATGAGCAAGTTTGAAGGAATTAGAGATCCCATTTCAATCCCTAGAGAAGTTTGATCAAATTTGTGAGGCCATGGGATGGATTGATGATCCTACCAAGATCTGCTCATTCAAACTTTACCTTGAAGGTAAAGTAGGCTAGTTGTTTAGGTCTTTAAACCCACTAGAAAATGCCAGCTACTATGAGATCTTGAGATACACTTTCATAATGGGCAGTGGAGCCATTTTAACCACATTACTTCAAACGCACGGCAACACTTCCAAGTCATATTTTGTACCACATGCAATGTGCTTTATGTAAAATGAGTATGAGAAATCTCCAAGCTTACGATGCCCGAAAGATAATCAAACACGGAGCTTACGATCTATGTAATGTCAGTAATAGAAAATTAACCTAGACTAACTTATTGGGTTCCTGGACATTATTTGGGTGCGGTCGAACATTATACAAATGAGTCTTATATATAAGGCATTTTGACTAATAATAAACAACATAATCCGATTCTCACAATTGAGTTTGAGTCCTCTTGCTCTTGTGATTGAAGTTGCTTATATGCCTTCTCTTCTTCTTTGTTTCATGTATACTTAGGGATTGTGTGGGTGAGTGATGGTATTGATATATGTTCTCTTCTCCCTCTCTCCTCTTGTCTACTCTCTCTCATGCTCTCACTCACCATGGCATCGAAGTAAAGGTTGAGATTTCCATAGCTCTCTTTCTCTTTGCTTCCCACCCATTTGCAAAGCTTCTTTGCGGTGACAAACAAAGAAGGCAAGGTTGAGGACCCTATCTCTCCATAAGAGAGGGTTACTCTACCATGAGGAGTGGCAAGAGGAGCAAGCTAGTAACAGCCTTGCATTCTCCTTCTTCTCCCTGCCTTGAAAGGCTCAAGTTTTCTCAATCGGTGAACAGCTTTGGCATCCTGCTACTACCAAGGAAGCGCCTTTTCTTAGGACCTCCTTACATTCTCTTCTCCTTCTCCCTAACTTGCAAAGCTCAAGTGTTCTCAATTGGTGAACATCTTTGGCATCGTTGTTGCAAGGAATTGCCCTTCTTTAGGACTCCCTTGCTATACTTGCATTTGAAGTACTACCTTAGACCGTTTAGAGTAAAAATCCAATGGTTTAACTCTTGTTTATTGTTGTTTTTGGTTTATTTTGTTACCTTGGTGCAATGGAGCATCGAGAAACTCTTTGGGCCTGAGTTGCATGATCGCATGTAAGTATTTGACTTAACTTTCTTTGATTTTTGCTATTTTCTTCTTGCATTTACAAATTTTTGAGTTTTTGTTGATTTTAGGAATTAATTTCACCTTTAATCCTTGTAGAAAAATCATTGGGTGGCATTCTGCATATTATTAGATAGGCTAGGGAAAGCTAAAGCATGCTATCAAATAAAAAAAATCTAAAAACATACACCATTAAGGAGAAATCAAAGAGAAAAATTTGGATTTTTTGACCAAAACACAGAAAATTGCTCTCTGGTTTACCTATATACATGATCGATTGGGCCTAATCTAAGTTATATTTCTAATAAAGTAACCCTGGCTTAAGATATCCTATTGGCAAATACTGCTACATCTGCACACTAAAAATTAATATGCACACCAACCAAACCTTCAAACCTTTGTAACCAATCCAAAGTCTGAACAACCAGTCAGAAGGGTTGTTAAAAGTTGGTGAGGTTGTTGAAAATTGGTGCAGTCTCTTCATAGCATACTCTTCTCACTAGCACATAGCTGTAGCTGCTTCAAATACAAAACACTATAGGTGCTTCTTTTATAGAGTGCTACAAAGCTTCTTCTTTTCCATAAAACTCTGATTTTCAACAACACTGAGCTTCCACACTGCCTTCATTTTTTAGCTTGTGCTTCCATAGCTTCTTTAGCACCATCATGAGTTGTTGGATTGTATCACTGATCTTTCACCACCATAGCTTGTGCTTTGATAGCTTCTTCAACTCCATAGCTATAACAATCATTGCATCTAGCTTTTCAAGTATACAACATCATAAGCTACACTACACTCTAGCTTATGCTTCCATCGCTTCTTCACCTCCATCACCAATTTCTTATTGGGTCTTACTAGAGCACATCAATCTCTTGTCCATAACATTACATGTTGCAATTCAAAACGTTGTGCTCTTACTGGGGGTAATTTTGTAGATTCTTCAGTATTCACAAGTCGAACACTTCATTTTCTTTTTGATAATATCAGTTGTTAATAAATGCAGTGATAGTGTTGCTTGTAACAAGTTCACATCCATATTCATTTTAACACCAACATGGATGCTCGTTCCCAGGTGCAAATGATATTATTGGCAACCATTCCAACTATCATCTCATCCACTGTTCAGATGTGGAATCACATCAACAACTTAGATGCTCGCATGTCCCATGATAGTGATGATGACTCAGAGACTTTCACATTATCTACTTTGTCAATGCTGTGGGCAAGTGGATCTATCAGTCTCGTTAGCCTCGCTATGCAAATGAATCAAGCACACCATGCCTTCACTGGTATATCAAACCAATGTCCACCATAGATTGGTGGAATCATTTTGTATTCCATGCAAGACATGATGAGGAGAGGTGGTGGGAAATGTTCAAATTACCAATCACACTATTCACATCTTTGGTTGACATTATTCGAGATGACCTTCAACAAGGTGAGATCCCATAATCCTTAGAAAGAATCCCGAGAAGAAGATTCATAGTAGAGAAGAAGGTGGCCATTGCAGTTATGCTACTAGCTTCTGGAAATAGCCATCACCATGTGGCAAATTTTTTTGGATGTGGAAGGTCAACAGTGTCATGCTTTCTTGTCCAATTTGTACATACACTGCTTGACAAGGCCAATCACCTTCTACAATAGCCACAGACAGAGGGTGAGCTATAGGAGGTTAAAGATGGCTTCAAGGCATTGCACGGCCTCCCCAATTGTTGTGGAGCAATTGATTGCACACATGTCAACATGAACCTCCCAGCAGCAGATGTGAGAGGAATGAGGCATGGCATGATCGCAAAGGCAACTATAGTATGATCATGGAAGGCATTGTAGACTCAAAAATTAAGTTCAACATTGGTTGGTCGGCGGGCTCTTGTAAATGATAAAAGAATCCTTCGCAATAGCGCCTTCTATCAAAAATGCCAAGCAGGTGAACGTCTTTTAGGAGAGGCTATTCGATTCTTGGGTTTTTCTATTCAGGAGTACATTGTGGGGGATAGTGGTGGATATGTATTACTGCCATGGCTCATGATACCTTTTCCAAGAAACATGTTGGTGTCACAAATGCATAAAATGTTTAACTTCATGCAATCGTCCACACGAATGGTAGCTAAGTGTGCATTCGGTAGGCTAAAGGAGAGTTGGAAATTCTTAGGAGGAACAACTCAATGTCCTAACATCAAAACTTTGCCTTCGGTCATACATGCATGTTACATTTTGCACAACATGCTAACGGACCTTGCAGAGGATGTAGATGAGGATTGATCCCTTGGTGGACAACCCTTTTGCTAGAGAGCAAGGTTCTCAATTAGAGGACAGCCCCGAAGGGGTTTGAACTAGAAGTGTACTACTATAATATCTAGACATACAAGGAATTCAAGATTGACATCTATGCTTTAAGGTTCATTTGACATATTCGCAATCAATTCCAATTTTCTATTTTTACATGGCTATGTAATGAAATGTTCTTGAATCATTTCAGAGTCTTAGCTTTGTATGGTTTAGATTTCTCTCTCTCACGTTTCTTCTTTCGTTTGGTTTTGATATATGAGGGAGTCTTTACTGATGCAATATAAGTCTGAACGCTTCTTCTTTATCTCATGTATGATGTGTAAGATTGACATGCAAAGAAATTTCCAATTTTTAAGGATTTTTTTTGAAATACTTCAAGTAGTACTTAGTGATAGGTAATTTATGGCTCCCATAGCATGCATTGGTAGTTCAAGGCATTTCACCCCTTTGAAATTAGAGCCATGCAATTGGATACAGTAGTGTAGCCACAGGCATATCCATTCAACACATGTATGGCCAGCTTCTCTGATAGTGATGACATGGTCATCAGCATGAATGTGTGTAAAGACAATTCATTGTAACATAAATGTGTGTAAAGACAGTTCATTGCAACTACCTCATATTGATGCTACTATGGGCAATCGAAACAATGGTGGCAGCATCACTATATTCAAGAGCTATTCATTGGAATTACTTCGGCCAGTGCTGGTTTTCAGCCCATATAATTGATGCTATTGCGGCCCATTATAGGTTTACAATGACTGTTTTACAATGTGTGCAGGATACTGAGCATGGGAACTGAATTAGGGCTCATGCTATGAGTCATGGAAAACAAACTGACAAAAAAGATACACAACACAGCTGATTGATGACTTATATGAGAAGAATCAGACGACTGATACAAATCGTCTGAAATAAGGAGAATCAGATTACATGGCTTTGTTTTACATAATCCATTGACCATAGTCAACATAACATGATTACATTTTTCTCTACCATCTTAGCTGTCAAAGCACTTCCCAAGCCTTCAATCCCAGCCAAAGCGCATGCCCACCTCTACCTTCAAGTGTTCGATGTCACCAAGCACGGACTTGTTGCACTCTATCAGCTCTTTTTGGTGGGATGATCTTCCTTCCTCCTCTGCCGCTTCTAGGACTAACCTCCTTTAGTCGAACGTCAAACCTTCTTTGGCACCCTGGATGTCTTCTCGAAGGTGGTAATGTTGTCATGTCCACCGTTTGGAAGTGTTGTGGTAGAAGAAGTGTCCCCAACATTCGGAGAAGGAGAAGTGGAGGGAGCAGTCCTTGGTTGGTTGGTTGGTTGGTACGCTTGCGCGTAGATCTTCTCGGTTGCACTCCTAACATGTTTAATGAGGACGTTAGTACACACATTACACCGCACATAAAATAAATTCTCTATCCACCACAATATATGTAGTGCGTACTAGTGCTAGTGTCTATGATAGTTGTTTTGGGATTTACTGCCGGATCATACTCGAAGTGGTGCTCCATCATGTCAAAGACTTCACCCCATCAAAGTGACAATGGCTGAATTTACCCTCGTTCATATGCCCCTTTGGTGTCATTGTCCCAGTAGATACTCTTTCCGAGAGGAATGTGCCGTTCCCAATCTACGTCTCCTTATGGATGGTACTACTGAGGCGGCTCTTGAATTTGTCATATGCAGTCTTCCATTCCACAAATATACCACGCTCTGCACAAGATGACACAATCTCACTCCATTGGTCTTGCATGGTTTTTGATTTCCCACCACCTTAAGCATGGTGGATCTTATCGTCTTACAGTCGCTTAACATCTATCAAGATGAGTGTGTTTCGGGTATCCCAATGGAAGCAGCCAGATGTTGTTTTGGGTTGGTTATCAACAGGATTTGCCTTCCTCTTTATACCCTATTGTTGATCTTCGACAATAACGAGGTGAGGTTGGGTTTGTAAGTTGAAATCAGGAAAATTGGCTGATGGGTTAAGGTTGGGGATATGATTGTCCGAGGACCTTGAAGAAGATCCATTGATGAAAGGAAGTTGTGAATCTTGAACAACATCATCACAGTTCAGGTTAAGGCTATTTTGGAGCCGAATAGGGGATGTCAAAAGAGAGGGTATTGAAGCAACCGTGTCAAGATGATTGTATCTACCTTGGATTGACACTCCTTGAAGGGGAGGAGAGTCTGATGTAAAGCTCACAAGGTGAATGGTGTTGTTGGTGGGTGTGGGAGATGGTCTTATAGTAAATCTACGAGACGGCACATTGGTGGAGAATAAAAACGTGTTCAAGAAAGACATGGTTTCTTGTAAATTAATTAATGGCGCATAAATGAAATAGAATAAGCATTTAAATTATATAAAAACTACATGGAGTTCAAAAAAATAAAAGAAAAATGCATGCATGCATTGCCTTTACCCCCATTTCACCATGGACTCCCCGCTCATGCAGCAACACCCATAGTTCTTGGGGTTAGCACATTGATTTTAACCCATTTGAATTTGCATGACAGTTAGGGTAGGAGTTTGCTATGAATTCCCACATGTCCTATACATACATACGGCTTGCATGTATATAGTATGTATGCATGCATGCATACATAGGCTTGCATGTATATAGTATGTATGCATGCATACATACATAGGCTAGCTTGTGTTTACATAGGCCATAGCTTCAAAATTGGAAAATAAAATTTAGCATTAATTGATTTAAGAAAATCAAATCATTGTCCGTTCATGGTTTTAAGTGTTTTCTCGAGTTGATGGTTGAACTATGTGTATTAGCAATATGGGCAGTTTTGAGTGGCAAGCTCCACAAAGCAATAAATTTTTCTCAACTATATCAAGCAGGATTTTAGGCAAGTTTCTAGGATATGGAAAATTGATGGTAAGGGAGCTAGACTATGGATTGTATTGTGTTCCATAAGAGCTACTCAATCGGCTGGTAAGACTTGCATTACTTGGTCATACACCCAACGGTTCTGTGGTATATGGTTCCCTTCTATGGTCACATAACTGTCTGGTCTAGGGGTACCCATGAACAAGAATAAGAAAACCATCTTCAGCTTCTTGATCCAACAAACCCACTTCAAATCGATGGTGAGATTCCCAATTCGGTCTGCTCGAATGATAAAGTATCTCGGCCCACGATTCCAAAAGTGGTCTATACCCCACCCTCTTTGGATATGAGAGAGATGAGGGAGGGACAATTTCTCAAGTATTTGCATCATCATATCGTGGAATTCAAAATTCGAGGAATGACAAGCTATCTCGAAGATGCATTCGAAGACTAAGAATCTGGGGAGTAAGCGTCTTCCTCCATTCACCACTCAAGTTGTAATAGTAAGATATTTTATCAAGAAATATCTAATTGAGGTAAAACATATACTTCAAAAAAATCCTAGGAACTTAAACTCTGCCCTTATACCAATTGTAAGGTCCCCCAACCTAAAAGGGGGAATCCACCGATCTAGCCTAACCGGCTATATTGGTGGGATCCCTCTTTATAAAAATTTGGTTGTGTTTTGTCCCTAGTACCAGTGAAAAGAGTTCCCAGGCTCCTTAGCCGCCACTCATACGAAAATATTAAATAGACACACCACTTATACACCCAATATGAAATTTCCTTTTCTCAGATTCAACTATTTTCAACACAGAATTGCAATAAAACCATAGTGTTTCGATCATAATCCTCAGTATTCCAGTTCCAGGGTCTAAGTTCCAACTTTTCCAATTTCCAACCATAAAACCCAAATTCCATTCATACCTTCCTTAGCGTATGGCATCATCGGCACAACAACCAGAGCATCCACCACTTGGTCAATCCCTCTAGGTTCACCTAGTACTTCACTCATGGGCCATTTCATGGTTCCTAACTCAGAGTACCCAGGAGTATGATCTCTTTTATCCATAAAATTAGCTAGTCTACTAAGCCTTTGAATGAATTTCCTAGTCATCAACACCTCGACGGTGTAGAGATATGATGATATGACAACTAGGTAAGACCTAGCTCTATCTCGCAAAGGGAGCGTGGTGTCCTAAATGATCCTAAAAATCAATTCACCCACAGAGTCCTTGATTCCTAGAAACAATGCCTTTTTTCCCATCTATGCAAGGCACGGCCATTGGCCTAGTCCTCTAAAATAGAATTGCCCAACGACTTATTTACCTAGTGTGATTGACTAGCTTTATTGGAAAGCTACCTAACTAATCAGGTCCACCAGTCCATGGGATGGTGCCGTTAGAGCGATCCACCCTCCCACTTTCCACCCAACTCACCCGTTTTTTTGTTTTCTAATTGATCTTACCACACTATATGACATATATAGACAATTTCATTAATTAGGAATCTTACACGATGTTCATTAAAACAAGTATTTGACTTAAAACAATGATAAAGAACTTAATTAAAATTAATTACAAAGGTTCAAATCCAACTATAGCCAGATCCAAGCTTCATCCTTTATCTTTCTTAATTAATGCTAACATCTGTTAATCCCATTTTGGATTAACAAGTATGCTCCTCCACTTGAGGACATTAATAAGTGTCATGTAAAGGCACTATAAAAGTTGTACATTATGAGATATTGGTCACCCAAGTCCTTAGTTAAGTAAGTTTTGGGCGCCCAAGTGTGAATAAGAGCCAAATGTATATAAGGCATTTTCTCATAATGAATAGACAATCCCCCTTTGTGCTATTGAGAGCTCTTCTTTGTGTCTTGAGAGAGATTGAGAGAGAGCATTCTAGCACTTGTGTCTCTTCTATGCTTGTATGTTTTATGCTTGTGTGGGAGAGTGAGAGAGAGTGATTGCCTTGTGCGATGGTGCGAGAAACTCTATGGGTGACAGCGTGGAGGTGGAGCTTGGAGGTTTGGAGCTTAACAAGTGAGCTTGGAGGCCTCAAGGGACTCAAGTTCGAAGCATTGGTAAGTGCCCTACGACACTTGTGTTCTATTGCTCTTCCTTTAGGTGAATGCATTGAGTTCCCTCTTGGAGGTGTGGTAGCCCATAACATTTTTTACGTCGTTGTTGCCGGGAAAACACCTTTGTTTCTTCCCTCCTTTTGGAGTTTCAGCTCCCTGCTGCATAAGATTCATGATTGCCTTTACATTGTGGTAGTGCATTGTGTAGGAAATGAATGGATAAGATTTGTGTGGAAGTGAAAAATCATAAGAAATTGGTTGTGTTTGTTGTGTTTGTTGTGTATTTGTGTGGTGGAGTGGTCTTGGAATCATCAACGTGAACGAGTAAGTTGGTGTTCTATTTTTCCTTCTTTTCAAAAATTCACAAAATCAAAAAAATAAGGAGCCATTGACTGTGCCTAAATTTTTAGCAATTAAATTTGCCAAAATACCATTGATATTTAAAAAATACCAATTTTTAGGATTTCTAAAAATAATTTCTAAAAATTTTCTAATTTACCCTGAGAATCCCATCGTTCACGAAATTTCTAATTTCGCCCGACAATTCTCAAATCCAATGATAATTTTTAATTTTAATGGATTTTTTTAATTTTTTGGGTCAAAAAATATAATTTTAAAGGAATTTGAATGGTCACGGGCGCCCGAATGGACACACCACATGCCAAACACCAACCCGATATTTTTCCAAAATTTAAAATAACCTTTGTCTAATTTTTCACTAGTTTTCAAGGATTTTTTTAAAAATTTTAAATTACCCCGAACGCATTTAGAATACGAACGGTCAAAAAATTTCGGAATTCGAACGGTTTTCCCGGAATACGGAAAGCCAAAAGTTTTGGAAAAATGAAAAAACAAAAAAAAATTCGGAATACGGAAGGTCAAAGGTTTCCGGAATACGAAAGGTCAAAAGTTTTTCCGGAATTTGGAAAGCCAAAAGGTTTCGGGAAAACGGAAAGCCAAAGGTTTTCCGAAAGATAAAAAGCCAAAAAATTTTCAAAAAGAAATTTCCAGGAATTTTTCAGAGATTTTTTAACCTCAAATTCTAATTTTTTTGATTTTTTAAGGCTTTTTTTCCAAGCTTTTTTATTGAAAAATCTCCAAAAGCTTTTTTTTAAAATCTTTTTTTTTTAAATATATGAAAATAAGCTTTTAAAGCTTATTAGATTTTGATTTTTTTAAGGGGGGGGGGGCGATTTTTTTCGCCCGGCTGGCAGCGCAACCCCCCCCCCCCCCCGGGCCGGTCGCCTGCGCGTGGACATGAGAAAGATGGAGAGAGTGAAAAACTCCCTCCTCACCTTCTTCTCCCCTCTTTCCTCTCCTTCATCTCCTTTCCATTCTCTTTCTCCACCCCTCTGTTAATCAGATATTAGCTTAATCTTTAATTAAGCTTTTTTAATTAAACCCTTAATCATAATTAACATTAATTATGATTAATGTTTAAAAAATTTTATTTTTAAGAGAATTTTCACCCAGAAAAGAGAAAGAAAAATCAGATTTGAGAGGCGGAGAGAACCCCACACACACGGGAGAGCACTTCATGCATCAACACGCTGTCCCCTACTAAATTTCAGTAGAAATTGACAGAAATTTGATCGCATTCTCGTGGAAAAAACCCGCAAAAAATGTATAAAAATACATTTTAAATCAAAAAAATGCTTAAAAAATTCCTAAAAAAATAGGAAAAAATTTCTAAAAATTCTAGAAATTTAGGGAATCCATTCTACAAAAATATCCACCATAAACTCTATGGTATTTTTGTAAAAAATTCCATTAATGCTTGATTTTAACCATAAAAAATAGAGAAAAATAGCATTAACTCACGGAATTTCCCCGCAACGTCGATTCATCCATTGAATTGTAGTTACACACGTTCCAATCACCAAATCGATGATCCACGTGCAATTCATCAACACAAATCAACAAAAAAATAACATTTTATTAGTAAATATTAAAATTTACTAAAAAAAATCAACAACAATTAAATAGAGATTGCTCTGATACCACTGTTAAAACCCTAAGATCTCTCTAGATAATTGTTATGCATAAACATGCATAAATCAGGCATAAACTCAACCACCCAACCACCCCCGAGCCCAAGGGTACACACATGAATCATAAATGAAATACATCATACCTCTACCTTGATGTCCCATACCATCAAGAGGTATAACTCCA
This sequence comes from Cibotium barometz, assembly GCF_041138505.1. Taxonomy (NCBI): domain Eukaryota; kingdom Viridiplantae; phylum Streptophyta; class Polypodiopsida; order Cyatheales; family Cibotiaceae; genus Cibotium; species Cibotium barometz. The sequence continues at coordinate 1,626,654 of NC_141064.1, read as the reverse complement.
ATCCAATAGCATGTAGCTATAGTGTGAAATGGTAGATGAGTAGATATGGATCTCTACACAAGAGACCATAGCATAAGCCTCAAGCTTCCTAGCCTCCAAGCCCCCTTGAGTGTGCCCCATGCCCCTATTATATAGGAGGGCCCTCAAGTGACTCTTGACTTTCCATTCCTCATGTGTGACCCTTGGATGCCTGACCCTAACCTTAAACCTTAAGGTTAGTCCTAACCCATGCTCCACTAGAGCTTGTTCCCATGCTCCCATGCTCACAAGCCTAATGTGGGTTAGCCTCCTAGTATATGCACACATAATGTGTATATAACATAGCACACATAATGTACATATAACAGAAGTAGAGTTAGATCTAAAAAGGATCGCGGTGGAACGACAGCTATACGAGAATTAAACTTAAGGAAACAAGAGCTCAATACTCAAAGGGCGAGAGTCGAACAAAAGGAAATGGGAAGTGTAAACTTACTCACGGGGTAAAGAGCCAGAAATAGTCATGGGAAGAAGTGGGAGAAATTCCAAACTTAGAACCCATTAATGAAGAGCGTAGAGCGGAGGAAGGGTTTGTAACCCTAGAAGAAGAGGATAACCTACCAAGAGCAACGGGCGAAGTGGAAGACTGCCTGTACACCAAAAATAACATCGAGCAGATGATCAATCATCCTATGTTTCTATAGGACATGGAACTCTTAATTCTACAAAGGTGTACAGAGGCGACTAATGATGATCAATCATCCTATGTTTCTATAGGACATGGAACTCTTAATTCTACAAAGGTGTACAGAGGCGGCTAATGATGAGCCATTCCAAAGTGAAGTGGTAGGACCATCCTATAGACCGGAGATGCCTAGAAGAGCCAACATAGGAAGAGGACGAGGTCTAGGTAGGGGGGAGCAATTCCTCAAAGACCAAGGGGGTAGATCCAACCATCGATCTTAATGCAACCACAAGGATGAATTTGTTGAATATGGCCGCAGAAATGGGTCGAGAAATAGTCAGGGAACTAGGAACTGCTCTAGAATCCCGACCCTCCGAAATGAAGTCACACATCATTTCCAAGCTCGTTCAAAATTTCTTTAGGGATGGGGATCCTATTCAACATGTAGAGATTTTTGAATCCACATGCGAACCTGCAAGCCAGTCAGTGATGTAACAATGATTCATGCTTTCTCACTGACCTTAGAAGGGAAAGCACACCAATGGTTCCGAACCCTCAAACTCAAGGATAAGGTTAACTTCACATGACTCAAGAATGTGTTTGTGCCCAGCTTTGCCAAAAGTGGCAACAGATGGAGTCCTGTGAGATGACACAGCTGCACAATATCAAACAAAAGGAAAAGGAGTCGATGAGAGACTGTGTGTCTCATCTAAAGCACTTAAATTCAAGGTGCAAACTACGGGAAAGGCTAACTGACGATCAGTTATTGCCTTGCTTCCGAAGATTAGAGACCACAAAATGCATGATTATATGGTATTAGCCCAACAGGCTAGATGCATGTTGCAAACTGGCAATTGAATATTATGAAGATAATATGCTGGAATTGCCACAACCGAAAGATGTCAGAATATCTTCGGCAAACAACAACTCAATTTTGGTTGTGGTGGACCGCATCGAATCGCTGAGTGTCCAAACAAGAATGTGGTTCATACACATCAACCCCAACAACAATTGACTGCTCTGCCCAATGACATGCCAGTACTTACTTGTACTAAATGTGACATTGATCATTTGATCAAGGATTGTCCATACCGCGCAAGTGGTTTGACATCCACTTCGAATCGCTGAGTGTCCAAACAAGAATGTGGTTCATACACACCAACCCCAACAATTGACTGCTCTGCCTAATGACATGCCAGTACTTACTTGTACTAAATGTGGCATCGATCATTTGATCAAGGATTGTCCATAACACGCAAGTGGTTTGACATCCACTTCTAACAAGGCCACCATCCGGACCATTAGTGTGCGGCCTGGAAATATCACACCACTCAATGTGTTGACACGAGCCCACCAGGCCCAATTGGGGGACAAGGGGGAGAACCGAGCAAATGTGACCACTTCTAGAAGTGGTCGGAGAAGAAGAGTGAAAAAAGTGGGTAAGGGTGACACCAAGGTCACAATCCAAGATGGATCCGAAGAAGATACGATCGACACCCAATCGAGAGAAGAAGGGGATCAAGCCATCAACCAAAAAGAGCCTGACCTAGAGGTGCAAGGGGAAAGACCAGAGGAGATAAGAAAGCTCGAAGACGCCAAGGCCTTAGTAGAAGAATGTCAACGGCTTCATGAAGCCAAGCTAAAGGCTCTAACTGGATCAGGGATACAATGTATCCAAGAAACAAGCCAACAAGGGAAAGAGAATTAAATGTACCTACTCCAATTCCAGAAGAGATGGAAGAGGGATCTCAAGGGAACACAATGTCAAGAATGTTCAAGGAATATGCACGGGGTGAGTCCATCCATTCATTCCCTAGGGATGGATACGAGACACACACATGAAAGGAACCCTCACTTGCTAGAGAACCCAGAGACATAGGAAGCCTCGTGCTATACTTTCCACGTTTTTGCAAATGCCATTGGGACAACTGCTACACAGTTCACCAACACTATAGGCAGACATAAAGGAATGGGTAGAAGGGACTAAGGCCAGCCGACACTAAAGAGGATGTTCTGTCACCTCTAGCAGAAAGAACCCTAAAACACACGAGAGGGAAAGAACAACCAAAGTCGTCAAGATACCAGTTAATCAATTGGGATGTTATTACAAAAGTGACGACACAAATGCTACAATCCCAATTCATCATAACGGGTACCAAGCACTGGCTATCCTAGATGATGGGGCAGGGGTTAGCATCATCACAAAACATTGTTGGGAAAACTGGAAAAAACCTGATCTAAAAAGAGCAGATCTAATCATTAAAATGGCAGATGAAACATCTTCAAGGCGCCCATTGGGCTTTTGGAGAATGTGAAACTCAAACTCCACGTTTCGCTACCATCATACATTTGTAGTAATGAAGTTTCTGCGCCAACCAGACTCATATGACATAATATTGGGGAGACCCTTCATGAGGGAATCCAAATTGGTGCAGATTAGGTATTAGATCATGTGTATGTGCGTAGGGATTCATAAATTTTAAAGATAGATCTGAGAACGTGGAGAGCACACCCCATGGAAGGGCAACTATTCGGTCATGATTCGGTCACAACAACTGAGAGGACCACATCCGTACAAATATTCCAGCCCACGGTGGAAAAGTCCAAAGAGGAAGATGAAACAGAAATTTATTCATCACTTCCTCCTCCGGAATTCAGTGAAAATTGGATACATGTGCTAGCTACCATAGATGTGAAAACTGGATACATGTGCTAGCTACCATAGATGTGATGCAACCCAGAGGGACCCAATATGTGGAATGTGGAACTGTTCTCCCACTACCTCTGTCTATTATGGACAATTGGCAAACCATTGATGAAGAATCAATGAGTCTCTAGCATAGAAGGGATTGGATCACACGGTTGTACCAACGCCCAATGCCTCAAAAGATGGCGAAAGTAGAAATGATATATTGCTCGATGAAATGGCCTATTACAAAGAAAACCCACAAATGCCCAGTACTAAGGTACACAATGAGTTTTCTAAGGATTGGGGTGAGGAATTGAGTAAGATATCACTTGAAGGGAAACATAAGGAGAAAGTCGTCCTTCAAGAACTAGAAACACCTAAGCTTACAAAATCTAGACGTCGAAAACAAAACAAAGCTTTGCCAGAAGCCAAGTGAGAGGCTAGGAAAGTCATGGCTAAAACAAAAAGTGAGAATGAGGATAAACCAAACTTGCTTTCAGTACCACACCACTTCAAAACCTACACTGTTTTGACGAACGGAAAGTGGTCCGACTGATGGCAAAAAGGGTTAAGGAAGATGGGCTGTCCACATCATACGATGATCTTGCTGAAGTCAAGGAAGTTGATAGTGCAGGACCATAGGAGGAATCTAAACCTGTTTATATTGCTAAGGATTTGACTTCGACGGAAGAAAATGAGCTCGTTACCCTCCTTAAGGAATTTAAGGATTGTTTCACTTGGAACTACAAGGAGATGAAGGGTTTACCACCCGAGGTGGTGTAACATACGATCCCAATCATGGAAGGATCAAGGCCAACCAGGCAAAAACCATACCAGATGAATCCTAAATATGCAGCAATTATAAAGGAGAAAATAGATAAGCTCGTTTTACTGTAGATTTCATCTATGAGATAGAGCATATAGATTGGTTGTCACCAATCGTAATAGTGCCAAAAAAGAATGGGAAACTTAGGGTATGTGTTGATCTTAAAAAGGTCAATGCAGCTACTAGGAAAGACCATTATCCATTGCCCTATATACGGAACATGTTTTGGAGAGAGAGTGGCTGGTGAAGAAGCTTACAGCTTCTTGGATGGATTTTCAGGCTACAATCAGGTGTCTATAGCACCAAAAGACCAGCATAAGACAGCTTTCAATACAATGTGGGAGACATTTGCATACAATGTCATGCCTTTCGGTCTCACCAATGCCCTAGCAACATTCCAACGATTGATGTGCACAGCCTTTTCATCATTATTCATGGCTCTGTGATCACACTAAACTCCGCTAGGTGGTCTGATCCAAACATGCATTAATCAAATTTACAAAAAAAAAACAAAACATAAATACTTCACGGAAAAAACCTACACTCCGCATCAACAATTGCATTCTCTTCTCCTCTTTCAATTCAATTCTTGGCTTCTTTGCATGTATAGGGTAAAAGTGATCGAAAAAATGTATGGTAATGCTAAACAGCAAGTAGAGGTTCAAGGAATGTAAGCAATATGCAAGGGAATGATGAGAATCCCATGATATGCAATAATTTTACCCTAAACCCTGTTTTCTCCCAAAAACCTAACGCCCTTGGCCAAATTGATCAAGCAATGCATGATTGTGTAGAAGAGATGAAAGGAAGAAGGATTGTAGATTGAAAACTCAAGAAATCCCACCACAAATCCTAATCTTGAAGGTGATTCCCAAAACCCGATTTCTCCCAAGAAACTCTAAATTATCATTATTATTGAAAATCAATGATATGAGAGGGTAGAGGAGAGATAGGATAAGAGAACTAACACCCTAGATCTCAAACATTTTAAGCAAAAACCTAATTTTGGCAAGAAACACCAAATCCCAAAGTAGCCAAGAAACCCTAATTTCTTATCATCAAGAATGCAACAAGGGTGACATCTATGGGTAGAGAAGAGTGTAGGGAAGAGCCAAGCAATGCCAATTTTATGAAAACGTGTGGAAAAACCCTAATGAAAGTAAAGTGAGTGATGTTTTTTTAAAAACAAGAAAACAAAAAGGATTATATATATTTTTGTTTTTTAAGATAATGAGGATGTAAGAGGGGTGATGGAGGTGTTAATGGTTGTGTAGGAAGGGTGTTAATATATATATATATATATATATATACACACACACATACACACACGAGTAGCCCAGACCCCCTTTCGGGGGTTGATTGCTCTTCTCTCTCTCTCTCTCTCTCTCTCTCTCTCTCTCTCTCTCTCTCTCTCTCTCTCTCATTTATTTTTTCCTTTTAAAACAAAACAAAAAATATTTTGTTTTGTTTATACTAATTGTATTCTCTCTCTCCCCCCCTCTCTTTATCTCTCTCTTCCTTCTCCTGTAACGTAGCCTCCTGTAATGGCATGTGAGAGCTCGATCGGATGTCTCGGAGTGTAGGCAGTGAGTGCATCCAAGGTCTAGGGATGAGGATACCTTGGTTGGAACACTAGCTAGCCATAGAGCTAGGCGGTTGGGTGACTAGACAACCAGGTGATTGGATGGTCAAATGGCTAGGCTAATGGGGAAGGCACGCCACACATTAGTGGGAGGAGTGCCAATGTTATCATCTACGGTTGGATGGTGACTAAAGCTCGAAGCCCTTCTCAGCTATGGTGATGTAACATTGGTATCAGAGCTAGTTCTGGTGGGATGCTCTCTCTCTCTCTCTCTCTCTCTCTCTCTCTCTCTCTCTCTCTCTCTCTCTCTCTCTCTCTCTCTCTCTCTCTCTTTGCACCAGGATGAAATGATGAAGAGGCACCATGACCAGCACCCATATTTTGATTACCACTAGAAGTTGTTGTCTGGCGAGTGCCTCTCTTTGCCACCATAAGACAAGGTCTATTTTCTATATCTACCAAACGGCCCGAAGAGATAAGATTTTCTTGATTTTTATTTTAAATGGTTGAAAATACTTCTCTTTCTTCATGGTTTTTTTTTTGCAAAAAATTTTGGGTGTTTATCTTGTTGAAGAGGCCATGGAAGTTGCATTGAAAAAGATGGCCATCCTCCAGTAGTAGCATCAAAGCTCACACTTTACAATAGCAGGGAAGGTGTTCGGATACAAAGGTGAAAGCTATCTTTTTTTTTTCAATAAAAGGCAGCTTTATATTTAAAAAAAAGACGAGACAAATTACAAGTAATGGAGTTTCAACACATAGCTGAAATCCACTTTTTCAAGATGGTCCTTCTTCTCATAAAGGTGACAGAGGACTAGCCTATGTCTTTCTTTCCTAGGCTTCCTATCTATCTTCTCCTACACCCTTGAAATCTTAGAGTTAATGGCACTAAGCTTCCTTTGGTAGAATCTTTCTCCAGCTTTCACTAGGTTCTCTTGCAGAGTGCCAGTATTCCGTGTGTTGCCGTTGAAAGTTGCCGCTAACCTCTCTATCCAGAAGAACCAAAGAATTTCTGTTCTAAGCACTGACCACAATTCAGTGGAGCAACCAATGGATTCCCCAAGAAGCAAATGTTTCCAAGATAGTGAAGATTTTTCCCAGCTAGTTACATACGCGTTGGTTCTCGCTATCCATGGGGCGATGTCCTTGTTGCAGAGATAAAAGATGTGTAGATCGTCTTCTTCCTGTTGGCACCTAGCACATTTCCCATCACCCTTCCCTAGCATAAGAGCTTTTTTTTTGAGACCATATGGCTCTATACATGATTAGCCAAGCCAAGCACTCTTTCTTGGGTTCCACATAACTGCCCCAAAGAGCTTCAAATTGAAAGTACCATTGCTTCCTATCTCAAAGAATTTTCCATCTTTGATTGAGGATACAATGTATAGGAGGCGATGTATAGGAGGCGCGGTATGCTGATGAGGAATAGGCTAGATGTTTTTCTGGTGCACCCACTGGAAGGCTTTCACCTTGGGGGCGTCTTCAATAGTCACCAGTCCTTACGTTTCCACCACATCAGCCTTCTGCCTATAAGATCCAACTGGCTATCTGACGGGTTGTATACGGCAATAAGATCTGCTCTTGCGAGCCAAGAATTTGTTTCTTTGTTCCAAAGATTGCCCCATGTCTTAATGTTCATTTTGTGTAACTTTAAGGCCTCAACCAGATCGTTGGCTTCCACTGGAGGAACGTCAACTACTGGCCACCAGATCGAGTCCCTACTATCTTACTTTCTCGGGAAGCTATCTTGCTTTCTCAGGAAGTGCAAATTTTAAAGTGAATAAGAGGAGGGAGGAGAAGGCGGTGGGGGCAGAGAGCGCATTGTGATTGAGAGAAAAAGCTATCGTCGTGAACACTTTAAGAAGTCCCCTGAATGTGATGATTGCTCGCTCTTTTGTGTTGTGTGCTGCTAGCATCCCATCAGACTACTCAATTTGTTCTTCTAGCATCCTCCTTTTTCTAGCTCATCAGCCTCGTGCATCAATCGCAGCTGCAGCTCTTGGGGTTGATTGATTGATCCATAATACTGGACACGATTTCTATGGGTCGCAAACCAAACGCTCCTATGAGGAAGAGGACAAGCGTTTGCTTCTTGGAAGTGCAACATGGATGTATCTCTGATATGCAAAGGTGTCCCCTGAGAAACCTCAGCTCAAAATGCTATGCGTCACCCAAATTGGAGTGGAAAGTCCACCTTTGAGGTGAACACATGCTATCGTGGCTGTTTCTTGCAAAAAACCATAAGCTAGATAATCTGATATCTCCTCGCTCCATTCAGGTACCATGTCAAGTTTGAATAAACAAGCATCACGGAGATCATCGCCATCAACACCAGTCGGCTGGTTTCCCATTTGGAATTGTTGACATATGATCGGCCAGCACATGCTGTGTCCCTTTTCTTACCGTAACTATAAAGTCAAATTCCAATAGTAATAGCAACCAGCGTGTGATTCTTCCCGTGGTGCAAAGCTTGTTCACCAAGTATAATAAGGCCTGATGGTCCACAAAAATATGAATTTGTTGGCCAATAGGTAATGTCAATACTTCTTGACAGCATAAACCATGACCAATCCTTCTTGTTATGTGGTGGTGTAATTCACCTCTACATCATTCAATTGACGACTAGCAAAGCAGACTTGATAGTCCAATTTGAACTCGCTGGGCTATTCTAGTACGCATCCAATAGCAAAGTTTGATGCATCGATATGCAAATGAAATATGAGGTCCCAATTGGGGGGTCTTAGCGTGTGATTCTTCCCGTGGTGCAAAGCTTGTTCATCAAGTATAATAAGGCCTGATGGTCCACAAAAATATGAATTTGTTGGTCAATAGGTATACTTCTTGATAGCATAAACCATGGCCAATCCTTCTCGTTTTGTGGTTGTGTAATTCTACCTCTACATCATTCAATTGACGACTAGCAAAGTAGACTTGATAGTCCAATTTGAACTCCCCAGCTATTCTAGTACGCATCCAATAGCAAAGTTTGATGCATCGATATGAAAATGAAATATGAGGTCCCAATTAGGGGGTCTTAGAATTGGCGTGCTAGCCAATGCACCTGCTTCAACCGGCTCATATGCTTCCTAGCATTCCTCAATCCATTCCAAGACAATGAGTAGCTTGTACAATGGCCTGGCGGTTTCAGCATAGAATATTATGAAGCGGTGGTAATACCCAACATGGCCCATAAATATTTGCACACCTTTGTAATTAGTGGGCGGTGGCAGCTCCAAGATCAACTTGACCTTGCTGTCATCTGTGGATATACCGTTCTTTGAGACAATGTGTCCCAATATCACACCATGTTTGACCCAAAATTGGCACTTTAAAGGGTTTAGGGATATACGATATAATCGACATCACTCAAACACCTTCCTTAAGTAAGCCAGATGGTCTACCCATCGAGTGTGCACATATATCATTAATGAATACCTCCAACCACTGCTGCTGTGCAAAGGCTGTGCACATCAATCGTTGGAATGTTGCTGGGGCATTGGTGAGACCGAAGGGCATGACTTTGTATTCAAACTAAAAAGATGCAGGGGGGAAGAGAGCTTGAGCTCTTGCAAGCACACACACACACTTACAAAACCCTAATAGAGAACACACAAGGTGAGAGACTGAAAATCTTCTTCTTCTTCACTCAACACTCAACACACCATATACAAGAATAAGAGTACACACAATATGAAAGGTACTCAACCAAATACATACACGGGTTCTCTATAGTGTGAACCCGACTAAATGAGCTGGCGCTATAACTATGCCAGTCTCTAGAATGGCTGTCACACAGCCTGTCATCCCACTGGCCGCATATCACCCAAGATCTCACCAACCATGCCAGTGGTGTAAGTGTGGGGCCTATCCCCCAGGCGGGTCATCAGTGTCCACCGCCTCACTAGACGAGCTCAATATCTCAACACTCCCCCTCGAGCTCAACTCCATCTCATGTACACCAAGTAAAGCCCTGAATCTGTGGAGCTTCTCTGTACCCAATGCTTTGGTGAAGATGTCAGCTACCTAATCCTCTGTGCTGACATAAACAAGGTCAAGATCTCCTGCCAAGACCTTCTCTCTAACGAAGTGGTAGTGGACCTCTATATGCTTCGTACGAGCATGAAATACTGGGTTCCTGGCCAACTGTATACTGCTAATGTTGTCACAGAAAATGACAACTTGTCTATCCACTGATAGACCCAAATCTGCAAGTAGCTTCCTTAACCAAGCTACCTCACATGCTGCCATAGCAGCTTCTCTGTACTCGGATAGAGCAACCGTAGGCTGCTTCTTGCTGCTCCAAGTCACAGGAGCACTCCCCAAAGAAAACATGAATCCACTGGTAGATCTTCTATCTGAGATACTACCAGCCCAATCAGCATCTGTGTACCCATGTACACATATCTATGTCCCGGTCTCATAGAATAGTCCACAATGCAAAGTAGACCTCACATACCTCAGTATGCGTCTCACTGCATCCAAATGCGGTTTCCGTGTGGAACCTGCATAAACTAACTCACCAACCCAACAGCATAGCTCAAATCTGGCTTGGTGATCGTCATGTATATCAAGCTTCCTACTATGCGCCTATACATAGTAGGATCCTCCAAGATCTCTCCTGAATCTGCACTCAACTTGCCATTCTGATCCAATGGCACAGAAATAGGCTTACAGCCTGTGATACCATACTTGGACAACATGTCCAAGCCATACTGTCTCTGCAGTAATCCAATACCATGTGGTGACCTTATCACCTCAATGCCCAAGAAATATCTGAGCTCCCCCAGATCCTTCATCTCAAACTTCTGTCTAAGCAAGATCTTTACATCAAAGATCTCTGCATCATGGTCCCCCCCGTAATGATCAAGTCATCTACATAGATGACAACAAGCACAACCCCTCTATCATCATGTCTCACATACAGCGAGAAATCTGCATTGGCTACATGAAAGCCAATAGTGACAAGATATTCAGAAATCTTGTCAGACCATGCTCTTGGTGCTTGTTTTAAGCCATACAAGGCTTTCTTCAACCTGCAAACATGCTCGGGGTGACCCACATCCTCATAACCAGGTGGCTGCAACATATACACCTCTTCTTGCAAATCCCCATGCAAGAATGCATTCTTTACATCCATCTGATGTAAAGACCATTACTTTGACGCAGCCACTGCTATCACAACTCTCACCGTTGCCATCTTGGCAACTGGGCTGAAAGTTTCCTCATAATCAATCCCATATGTCTGCGCATATCCTTTGGCTACCAATCTAGCCTTGTACCTGTTTATGCTTCCATCACTGTTATGTTTAACTTTGTACACCCACTTGCATCCAATGGCTTTCTTGCCTTCAGGCAATTGCACTAAATCCCAAGTTTCATTTCCATATAGTGCATCCATCTCCTCATCCATAGCTTTCTCCCAACACACATTTCCAACAGCCTCATCAATGCATTGGGCTCTACAACCTACACAACTTTGCCATATATGCATAGTGATGTGCCACATAACCATCATATGTAAATCTCTGCACAGGGTTCTTCACTCTCCCTGATCTTCGTAGCTTTTCATTCATGGCTTCCATAGCCTTCTTTACACCAGGTGTTCTCATAGCTAGGATCCCAAGCTCCTCATCAAGGCTTATATCTAAGCCACTAGACTCTCCATCTCAACATGAGAATGCCCTGCAGAAATGTCAGGCATACCAAGGGGCTCAACCACTTTCTCTTTTCCTTTACGATGTACTAATCACATTTGTAGGACTGGTATTATGATGCATCCTGCCACTCCATGGTCTATCAACAATAGACCCACTAGATGAGGACTCTCCTGGTCCACTCACAAGACTGTGATTGTTGACCTGCATTCTGTGCAACCACACTTCCACTCACATCAGCCCCAACAGCTTCTTTTTCAGCAGCATACCAGCTGCTCATCTCATCAAAGACAACATCCCTGCTTACCCTCAACTCACGTGTAGCAGGGTTATAACACCTGTATCCCTTTTGCTCAAGGGAGTATCCAATAAACACACATTTTTCAGCTTTTGGATCCAGCTTAGTTCTCAGCTCATCTGGCACATGCACATATGCAATGCATCCAAAGACTTTCAGATGAGACAAATGTGGCTTTCTGCCAGTAAACCTCTCCTCTGGAGTTACATCATGTATGGCTACAGTTGAAGTCCTGTTCATGATGTATACTGCTGTAGAAACAGCCTCAGTCCAATAGCTATATGCGGCATATTTTTCTCTTCCATCAATGCTCGCGCAATCTCAGCAATGTGCCTATTTTTCCGCTCAGCAACTCCATTTTGCTACGGAGTGTATCTGCATGTAAACTGTCTCCGAATACCATTCTTCTTCAAAAATTCAGAGAACTCATTGGAGAAGTACTCTCCCCCTCCATCTGACCTTAGGCACTTTACATATTTCCCTGTTTGCTTTTCAACCAAAACTCTGAAATTTTGAAAGTGAGTGAACACTTCACTCTTCTCCTTCATGAAATATACCCACACTTTCCTTGTGTGGTCATCAATGAAAGTCGCATAATACCTGCAGCCTTCCATAGATATGGTCTTCGTAGGACCCCATACATCTGAATGCACAACATCTAGTGCATTTCTACTCACATATCTGTTACGTGGAAACACATGCTTTGTTTGCTTCCCAAATTGGCATGCTTCACATATTTTCCTTGTGTGGTCATCAATGAAAGTCACATAATACGTGCAGCCTCCCATAGATATGGTCTTCGTAGGACCCCATACATCTGAATGCACAACATCTAGTGCATTTCTACTCGCATATCTGTTACGTGGAAACACATGCTTTGTTTGCTTCCCAAATTGGCATGCTTCACATATTTTCTGCATACCTTCAACTTTAAATTTTGGCAGCCCTGTCACAATTCCTTTTGTCTGCATAGACTTCAATCTCTGCACATTTACATGTCCAATCCTTTTATGCCAAATGTCTGTGTCTGCAACAATTCCTGAACCATTTGCAAACATCGCAGTACTCATTTCAAGCATGTCTACATTCAACGTAAACATTCTTCCCACTTTGTTGCCTTTTGCAACCAACCTGCACTTCTCTTTGAAGTCTTCGACATAACTATCATCAAGGTTAAACCGAACCTGTAAACCTTGCTCAATCATCTGGCCAACTGAAACCAGATTCTTTGTTATGTTCGGTACATGAAGTACATCTGCAAGGTACTTCACTTTGCCATCCTGCATAGACAATGGCACATCTCCAACATGGGCAATTGGATGAGCAGTGTCATCCCCTGTTTCCACAAAACCTGGTCTTTCCGGGTTTTTCATCTCCTTGAACCATTCTCCATGACTTGTCATGTGGTTCGAAGCACCTGAATCCACATACCATACATTATCTTTTTGTGCTGCATCAACATTTTCAGACATGGCATTCATGACATGCTGCATAACAAACAACCTTTCATTATCCTCATTATTTCTACTTGAGGATGCATAGTTGTTTTGCTGCGCTTCCCATTTTGCATGTTAGCCTGCTTCTTATAACATTCTGCCTACACATGTCCAGGCTTACCACAATAATAGCATTCACGTGCATCATTATATTGCCTTTGCCAATTTCCACGGCCTCTTTGACTCCCCCTGCCTCTAAATTTGCCTCTTCCACCTGCGTATTGTTGTTGTTGTTGATTCTGGGACTGTTGTTGGTGCTGCTGCTTTCTGCTGGCCATAATTTTGATTACCTGTTCGGCCACCTCCTTGACCGCGTCCACGGCCTCCTCTACCTCGTCCTCTTCCTGAACTCGTGTAGAAGGCCTGTTGCTCTGAACTGTTTTTGCTTTGTGAAGACTATTGGTCTTCACCCAAGCTCTTCTCTTCGATAATCAGCATAGACACCAAATCTGTAAAGTTGGGAATGTTTTCCCGAGTCTGAATGGACGTCTTGAACGCCTTGTATTGTGGCACGAGACCACGTAGACAGCAAACTTCCACCTTGTCTTCATCATCATCTACTAACACACCAATAGATGCAAGGGATTCCACAATACCCTTTATCTTCAGCGCATAGTCATTCACAGACATGTTCTTTTTCTCCACAGTATGAAGTTCATTCTTCAACTGTATCTTACATGCCTTGGTATTTGTTTCATAAAGCTTTACCAAGGTGTCCCACGCCTCCTTGGGGGACTTGGCATCCTGAATGTGCCCAATCATGGTGTCTTATATACTAATGGATAGCCAATACATGACTTTCATGGCTCCTTGGTTCCAGTCTTTAAACTCTTTCACATCTGCACAGCAGTAGGATTTATGTCCGGTATCTCCGGTACCTCTTCATGCTCACCTTCTATGTAGTCCCAATAGCCCTTTCCCATCATCAGGAAATTCGTCAACCTGAACCTCCAAGCATGGAAGTTATTCTTATCTAGCTTCTTAGCCACAATCTGGGTTATCCCATCATTTGACATCTTACCAAACACACAATTCTACCAGAAACAGCACTCTGGTTTGTCCTGCACAAACTCCTATATTTCCTGCAGAGCGGTACTGTAGTACTCTCAAATGTTACAACCAGTGACTTCAATGTGCATACATACACCCCAATGGCAACTGTAGACCTCTTTGCAGCACCCACAGTGTCTGCACAATCAATCTGTCTTCCTGCAGTTCTTAAAACAGAATTCTGCAGAGAATAGATGACTTACCTGCAGTGCTCGAAATCGCCTGCTTTCTGAAAAACGGAGGTCCAGACGCGCCCGAAACGCGTTTTTGGCCCAGAAAATGACGTCCAATAGGATAGTATAGTTGCCCTGTAGCTTTACTCCCACGAAGAAAGCTCCTCAAACAATCAGAGATCGTTGTCGGTGCCTCCCATAGAGCTCCCGACAAGGGTGTAGTCACCAACACAAATAGGGAAGAGTAGTTGAAGCTTTTACCCTCGTACCGCTTCCTCTGGTTCTCTTGCTTGCAGCTTAGCCCTTAGCACGAACCAGGCTCTGATATCATGAAAAGATGCAGAGGGAAAGAGAGCTTGAGCTCTTGCAAGCACACACACACACTTACAAAACCCTAATAGAGAACACACAAGGTGAGAGGCTGAAAATCTTCTTCTTCTTCACTCAACACTCAACACTCAACACTCAACACTCAACACTCAACACACCATATACAAGAATAAGAGTACACACAATATGAAAGGTACTCAACCAAATACAAACACGGGTTCTCTATGAGAGGCTGAAAATCTTCTTCTTCTTCACTCAACACTTCTTCACTCAACACTCAACACACCATATACAAGAATAAGAGTACACACAATATGAAAGGTACTCAACCAAATACAACCATAAGAGTACACACAATATGAAAGGTACTCAACCAAATACAAACACGGGTTCTCTATAGTGTGAACCCGACTAAATGAGCTGGCGTTATAACTATGCCAGTCTCTCTAGAATGGCTGTCACACAGCCTGTCATCCCACTGGCCGCATATCACCCAAGATCTCACCAACCATGCCAGTGGTGTAAGTGTGGGGCCTATCCCCCGGGCGGGTCATCAGTGTCCACCGCCTCACTAGACGAGCTCGATATCTCAACACAAACGTCCCCCACATTGTGCTGAAAGCTATCCTATGTTGGTCCTCTGGTGCTATACACCTAATTGTAGCCTGAAAAATCCGTCCAAGAAACTGTAAGCTTCTTCACCATCCACTCTCTCCAAAACATGTTCCGTATAGGACAATGGATAATATGGTCTTTCCTAGTAGCTGTGTCGACCTTTTTAAGATTGACACATACCCTAAGTTTCCCATTCTTTTTTGGCACTATTACGATTGGTGACAACTAATCGGTGTGTTCTATCTCATAGATATTTCCTCCTTTATGATTTTGCCACATACTTAGGATTCATCTAGTATGGTTTTTGTCTAGTTGGTCTTGATCCTTCCATGATTAGAATCGTATGATGTACCACCTCAGATGGTACACCCTTCATCTCCTTGTAATTCCAAGCAAAATAGTCCTTAAATTCCTTAAGGTGGGTAACGAGCTCATTTTCTTCAACTAAAGTCAAGTCCTTTATTAGCAGTATATACAAGTTTGGCTTCCTCCCCTGGTCCTGCAATATCAACTTCCTTGAATTCCGTCGGGCCATCATATGATGTGGACAACCCATCTTCCTTAACCCTTTTTGTCGTCAGTCAGACCACTTTTCGTTTGTTCAACAGTGTAGGTTTTTAAGTGATCTGGTACTGAAAGCAAGTATGGTTTATCCTCATTCTCACTTTTTATTTTACCCATGACTTTTTATTTTACCCATGACTTTTCTGGCCTCTTGCTCGGCTTCTACCTGAGCTTTGTTTCGTTTTCGACGCCTAGCTTTTGTAAGCTTAGGTGTTTCTGGCTCTTGAAGGATGACTTTCTCCTTATGTTGTCCCTCTAGTGATACCTTAATTCCTCACCCCAATCCTTAGAAAACTCATCGTGTACCTTAGTGGCTTCGAGGTATCTCAGCCACTGGGCATCCATGGGTTTTTTTTGTAATAAGGCATTTTGTTGGGCAATATATCGTTTCTGTTTCGCCATCTTCTCTGAGGCGTTGTGAGCACTGGTACGGCCTTGTGATCCAGTCCCTTCTATGCTAGAGGTCTCCTCTTATGATTCTTCATCAATGGTTTACCAATTAACCATACAGACAGAGGTCGTGGGAACAGTTCCAAATTCCACATATTAGGTCCCTCTGGGTTGCATCACATCTATGGTATCTAGCACATGCATCCAGTTTTCACTCTAGCACATGCATCCAGCTTTCACTGAAATCCGGAGGAGGAAGTGATGCATACATTTTCGTTTCCTATTCTTCTTTGGAATTTTCCACCATGGGCTGGAATATTTGTACGGATGTGGTCCACTCAGTTGTGACCGAATCATTACCAAATAGTTACCCTTCCATGGGGTGTACTCTCCACGTTCTCACATCTATCTTAAAAATTTGTGAATCCCTACACACATACGCATGATCTAATGCCCAATCGTGCACCAATTTGGATTCCCTCATAAAAGGTCTCCCCTATATTATGTCATATGAGTCTCGTTAGTGCAGGAAGTCCATTACCACAAATGTAGGATGGTAGCGAAACATAAAGAGTTTGAGTTTCACATTCTCCAAAAGTCCAATGGTGGGCCTTGAAGATGTTCTATCTTCCATTTTAACGATTAGATTTGCTCTTTTTAGGTCGGGTTCTCCCCACTTTTCCCAGTAACGTTTTGTGATGATGCTGACCCCCGCCCCACCATCCAGGATAGCCAGTGCCTGGTACCTGTCATGATGAATCGGGATTGTAGCATTTGTGTCGTCACTTTTGAAAAGATGCAGGGGAGAAGAGAGCTTAAGCTCTAGCAAGCACACACACACACTCACAGAACCCTAAAAGAGAGCACACAAGGTGAGAGGCTGAAAATCTTCTTCTTCTTCACACAACACTCAACACACCATATACAAAGATAAGAGTACACACATATGAAAAGGTACTCAACCAAATACATACTAGGGTTCTCTATAGTGTGAACCCAACTAAATGAGCTAGCGCTATAACTATGCCAGTCTCTCTAGAATGGCTGTCACACAGCTTGTCATCCCACTCGCTGCATATCACCCATGATCTCACCAACCATGCCAATGGTGTAAGTGTGGGGCCTATCCCCTAGGCGGGTCATCAATGTCCACCGCCTCACTAGATGAGCTCGATATCTCAACACTCCCCCTCGAGCTCAACTCCATCTCATGTACACTAAGCGAAGCCCTAAATCTGCGTAGCTTCTTTGTACCCAATGCTTTGGTGAAGATGTCAGCGACCTGATCCTGTGTACTGACATAAACAAGGTCAATGTCTCCTGACAAAACCTTCTCTGTGACAAAATTCTCTGACAAAATGGTAGTGGACCTCTATATGCTTTGTGCGAGCATGAAAAATTGGGTTCCTGGCCAACTGTATACTGCTAATGTTGTCACAGAAAATGACAACTTGTCTATCCATTGATAGACCCAAATCTGCAAAGTAGCTTTCTTAACCAAGCTACCTCACATGCTGCCATAGCAGCACCTCTGTACTCAGCCTCTGTACTAGATAGAGCAACTGTAGGCTGCTTTTGCTGCTCCAAGTCACATCAGCACTCCCCAAAGAAAACATGAAGCCACTAGTAGATCTTCTATCTGAGATACTACCAGCCCAATCAGCATCTGTGTACTAGTTTCATAAAATAGTCCACAATTCAAAGTAGACCTCACATACCTCAGTATGCGTCTCAAAGCATCCAGATGTGGCTTCTGAGGAACCTGCATAAATTGACTCACCAACCCAACAGCATAGCTCAAATCTCGCCTGGTGATCGTCATGTAGATCAAGCTTTCTACTATGCGCCTATACATAGTAGGATCCTCCAAAATCTCTCCTGAATCTGCACTCAACTTGCCATTATGATCTAATGGCATTGAGATAGGCTTATAGCCTGTCATACCATACTTGGACAACATGTCCACAACATAGTGTCTCTGCAGTAATCTAATACCATGTGGTGACCTAATCACCTCAATGCCCAAGAAATATCTAAGCTCCCCCAGATCCTTCATCTCAAACTTCTGTCTAAACAAGATCTTTACATCAAAGATCTCTGCATCATGGTCCCCCATAATGATCAAGTCATCTACATAGATGACAACAAGCACAACCCCTCTATCACTGTGTCTCACATACAGGGAGAAATCTGCATTGGCTACATGAAAGATGACAACAAGCACAACCCCTCTATCACTGTGTCTCACATACAGGGAGAAATCTGCATTGGCTACATGAAAGCCAATAGTGATAAGATATTCAGAAATCTTGTCAGACCATGCTCTTGGTGCTTGTTTTAAGCCATACAAGGCTTTCTTCAACCTGCAAACATGCTCGGGGTGACTCACATCCTCATAACCAGGTGGCTATAACATATACACCTCTTCCTGCAAATCCCCATGCAAGAATGCATTCTTTACATCCATCTGATGTAAAGACCATTTCTTTGACGCAGCCACTGCTATCACAACTCTCACTGTTGCCATCTTGGTAACTGGGCTGAAAGTTTCCTCATAATCAATGCCATGCATATCCTTTGGCTACCAATCTAGCCTTGTACCTGCTTATGCTTCCATCACTGTTATGTTTTACTTTGTATACCCACTTGCATCCAATGGCTTTCCTGCCTTCAGGCAATTGCACTAAATCCCAAGTCTCATTTCCATATAGTGCATCCATCTTCTCATCCATAGCTTTCTCCCAACACACATTTCCAATAGCCTCATCAATGCATGTGGGCTCTACAACCTACACAACTTTTGCCATGTATGCATAGTGATGTGCCACATAACCATCATAGGTAAACCTCTGCACACAGGATTCTTCACTCTTCCAGATCTTCGCAGCTTTGCATTCATGGCTTCCATAGCCTTCTTTACACTAGGTGTTCTCATAGCTGGTATTCCAAGCTCCTCGTCAAGGCTCATCTCTGAGAGCCACTAGACTCTCCATCAACATGAAATGTCAGGCATACTAAGGGGCTCAACCACTTTCTCTTTGCCTTTATGCAGAAATGTCAAGCATACTAAGGGGCTCAACCACTTTCTCTTTGCCTTTATGTGATGTACTAATCACATTTGCAAGACTGGTATTATGATGCAGCAGCCTGCCACTCCATGGTCTATCAACTAAACCACTAGATGAGGACTCTCCTGGTCCACTCAAAGACTGTGATTGCGGACTTGTATTCTGTGCAACCACATTTCCACTCACATAAGCCCCAACAACTTCTTTTTCAGCAGCATACCAACTGCTCATCTCATCAAAAACAACATCCCTGCTTACCCTCAACTCACGTGTAGCAGGGTTATAACACCTGTATCCCTTTTGCTCTCAAGGGAATATCCAATAAACACACATTTTTCAGCTTTTGGATCCAGCTTAGTTCTCAGCTCATCTGGCACATGCACATATGCAATGCATCCAAAGACTTTCAGATGAGACAAATCAGGTTTTCTGCTCTAGTAAATGTCACATAGGCTATAACGCCTAACCGACGGCAGACCGAATGGCCAAGGACGTGGCCATCCGCCGCCAGGGTTCAGTGGGAGAGGACGCCCATGTGGAGTAATGGGCGGCCAGGCTAGTGTGGACGGCAGGCCACACACTATATAGCCTGGGGGATGAGGGGTAATCCTCATTCTTCCTCTATGGCTGGGTGGTGAGCTAGAGGCCGTCCCCTCTCGTGGTAATGCCCGTAGTGGCGTTACGAGTATCTAACACTGGTATCAGAGCATCGGTTCGATTGGGTCGTCAAGGTCTGTGCACGTGACCGGCCGGAGCCCGCGGCGCCTAACACGTGGGAAGCCTACCGCTCCCGCGCCTTCTGGGCCCACATCTTCTCCAAATGGGGAGATGACATACCAAAACAATGGTTTTCAACCATTCAGATCTCATCCTTATCTCCACAATGGAGTGTGTGGAGGGAGGCGGCCAGAATTGAAGGGAAGAATTCTCTCTCTCTCTCTCTCTCTCTCTCTCTCTCTCTCTCTCTCTCTCTCTCTCTCTCTCTCTCTCTCTCTCTCTCTCTCGGTAGCACACAACAAAGCGAATTGCAGCAGGTAAGCATTTCGTTTTTTTTTTCTGCGTTGAAGCTTGTCTGCGAAACAAATTTTCGTTTGGTAGAGAGAGGAAGTCGCCTGGTGTAAGCAACGTCTGTCTACTGTGTGTGGGGGGGGCGAAGACCAGCCCCATGACCTCTTAATAAGGCAAACACAGGTGGCCAGCTAGGCCACGCAGCGCGCCTAATGCTGCCGGCGGCCAGCCACGAAAAGAATGCTGAAATGTTAGCGTTGATTCTGTGTGGGGGGTGTGAAGACCAGCCCCAGGACCCGTTTATACGGACGAAAAGAATGCTGAAACGCCAGTGTTGATTCTGTGGGGGGTGCGAAGACCAGCCCCAGGACCCGTCTTTGCTGCTGTGCGAAAGGGCGGCCAACTATGCAGCTGCGGCGGCGGCCAGCGGCCAGCCAAGCCACGCAGCCCAGTGGGCGGCCTACCCAGCGGCGGCGGGCGGCCGGCTTGGCCACAGTGGGCGGCTGCCCAGCCCACAGGCGGCGACCATCCACCACGGGCGGCCAGCCAGGCGGCCAGCCCCACGACAACAACGGGCAAAATTTATTAGGGACTCTCGAGCCACTTACTGCGAAGTGCTCTTCTAGTGCCGTCGTTAAGTGACCCAATACAGTGGATTCCAAATGGAATATATATGTATGGCAAACATGCCACATGCCACCGTCCATTTTGTATAGTAGGGGCATGTTATATTTGTATATATATACATGTAATTATTTATTGTTAAAACCTTAGTCAATAAATAATTATGGTAAATTTTTTGAATAAAAAGCCTAATTTTTTAAGAGAAGCTATTTTGGTTACTCCTTGGGCTATTTTGGAAGAAATATAAAAAAACTTCCCACATGTGGGGGAAGTGGACACATTGCATGGGGGAGGGGGGGAGGGAGATCATACCCAATGCTTTGTCTTGCATATGTTTTGCCATGGTTAGTTTATTTGCACGTCATTCAATTCTAATTTGAAAGGTAAGTGAGTGGTGAGATATATCTCTTTGTACCAGATCTTGCCATAGTGGTATCAGAGCCAAGGTATTAATGAAGGAAAAAAAAATGTGCTTTCATATGCGCGGTTGATTTATTTGCACCATATCATTCAATTCTAGTTTGAAAGGTAAGTGAGTGATGAGATATTTCTCCTTGTACTAAGATCCTATTAGTGGTATCAAACCCAAGATATTAATCAAGGAGAAGTTTTAAAACTTGCAAGAAACTAAAATTCAAAGGAAGGCTTATAGAGGACCCTTGGACAAAGAAGGACGCAAAAAGAAGGACCTTTAGGCAAACTAGATGCATAAAACCTTAAGATAAAGGCTTGTGTAGTTGGAAGGCTTAAAGAAAACTTGGAAACCTCACATATAACAGCACTTATAACCGAATTTACCATGGGACATCTCTTCAAGATCTGATTACAAAGGGTGTTTAGTAATATCGTGGAGGTTTTAAATGTGGAAAACATGGTTACATTATGTGCAGAGATCAATATTTAAT
This sequence comes from Cibotium barometz, assembly GCF_041138505.1. Lineage (NCBI taxonomy): Eukaryota > Viridiplantae > Streptophyta > Polypodiopsida > Cyatheales > Cibotiaceae > Cibotium > Cibotium barometz. The sequence continues at coordinate 1,604,718 of NC_141064.1, read as the reverse complement.
CTCCTAAGCAAAAGGCATCAAGTTCATGAATCTTTCTCTCAGTGAGATTACCATTTTCTTAATCGAAATATGGGGATTAAGCTACTTTGTTAGCTCATGCAGATATAAGGATTTAAAAGATAGTCTTTCTACATTACTTTGGTCCTTGTGACCTTTTACAATTAGGGACCAACTACAAGAGGGTATTTCTGCACAAAATTTCTTAATAGTTTCTCGGTGCTGCTTGATAAAGAAAAAATATCTCTGAAAAACTAACAAATCATCTAGGCTTTCAATGGTGGTTTGAAGGCTGATTTCTTACATTGTTACAAGTGTCATGAAAATGTTATAGCTTTTCTACCACTCAGATCAAAATACTTGAAGTTATCACACCCCATCTTACCTTACAAACGAATCAACTCAAGGTGGGGTATCAACTCTTTCTTCCATTATTCGAGTCAAAGGTAAGCCATCTATTTGCTTGATTCCTCTTTTTGTAAAATTTATCATTTGTCTTCTATTTTTCCTTAAATTTTTCTCTAAAAATCCACAACTTCCATCTATTCAAGGGAAACTTAACACATTGCACAATCAAATAGCTATTGACAGCGAGTTGAGGAGGGAGGTAGAAGATATATCGATTATCCGAAAGAAGAGGAGTAGAAGCACAAATTCAGATTTCAAAGACTCTAGAATCCATAGGACAATTGAGGTTACATTACATGCTCAAGATTCTAGGAAGGGTAGAAAGATAATCTATTAAGCTTTTACTTTTCAAAATTACGATGGAAAGAAAGGTGCACACATTTTCTTAGCTTAGCAAGCATGATGGACTTCCCTATGAGCTTTACTAGCTCTACTAACAATTGAATGATGTTGAGAGTGTAATTACACAACCACAAAAAAGGGAAGGCTTGCCCATGGTGTATGTAGTCAAGGAATATCAACCCTATCTCCTATGGCTTTCTTTGTCGACCATTAGCTTTGCTTTTATTTTAAGTAGAAAGATAAAATTTGCAGGCAATTTTTTATTTTTTGTTTTTTGAAAATCACACGAACACCTCTCTCCCGGCTGTGGAGGGATAATCCCGGCAAGGAATAAGTGTTTCCGGAGATTAATTTTTGTTATGAGTTGCAGGCATTTTTTCTCTTAGATCGGAGCATCCCGGAGTAGCGACGCAACTGTGTGGGGTGGTGTGTTTGTTGCAGCAGAGCATGGTAGACAAGCTTGGATAGCGTTGCCCTTGATGATTGTGGGCTGCAAAGCCTGTAGGGCAGTTGTGGTCTGCAAGAAGAACCCATTTCTCTCTCTCTCTCTCTCTCTCTCTCTCTCTCTCTCTCTCTCTCTCTCTCTCTCTCTCTCTTTGTTTTCTCAGCAAAGGCTGCGTGCAATAAACGTAGACGCACCAGCTGGTTTAGAAGAGAGAGCATTCGCTGCTAGGGCACCGTGGGTGCAGGCAAGCGAAAGTAGGGGAGAAGGGGCAACAGGCCTAGAGCTGCATAATCATTGGCCATAACATGGCAAACACTAGGGCTTGAGAGGCGACCTCCACCTGGGCACTGGTGAAAGCAAGCAAGCAGCTTACATGGCGGGCACGCAGGTATCGTGTTAAGTAGAGAATGGGCAAAGGGCACTCAGCCCGCGTAGTTGTCACGCTGAAATGAGCGTGGTATGGCTTGCCTTGAAGCTGCGCATCACTACCAGCAGATGCACAACAGCAGGAGCGAAGGTTTGTGGCTGTAGGCTATTTGCTGCAGCGCCCTAGATGAGCTGAAGGACCCCCAAGCTATGGCCATGGAAGAGACTAGCAGAGCGGAGAGCCGTGCAGCAGTAGACATATTCGGGGCTGCAGGAAATGAAGGCCGTGTCCCACCTGTGCCGGGCTGATGTAGATAGAAGAGCTAACGCAGCTTGCCACCGTGTGGTCATAGAAGACCCTCAAGGAGATAAAGCTGGCGTGGCGCAGCAAGAACAAAGGGCCCATGAACCTTGTTAAAAAAAATGGCAAATCTTTTGTGAGGAGTTCCCATGGGTCAAAGATATAAAGACTGGAAGATCATGTGCTGCAAGCTGCTGCCTAAGTCCGATCACAATGTGCCATAGAGCACTTTTACCAACGTGGGTGTAGTGTTGGTTTAGCTCTTTTAAGGGCAGTTCACGTAGTAGAGATGTGCCGTTGCACACATAAACTATGGGATGGGTAATGCACGGCTATGATGTGACACGAGACGTGGGTGTGATATGACCACCCAGAAAGGTGCTATGCTTTCTTAGTCTTCAATTTGCGATATGTGTGCGTAGTCAAGCATTGATGCTCATGCAGTGTCGTAGCACACTCGGTTTGCTTCCATAGCCCACACCTATTCGATATTCCATCCACAATGTGTTTCGTCTATGACGGAGATAGGCCAAGCTGAACCATGCAAACCCATGCGCCATGTCGCATGCATCTCAGTGGTGCCGTAGAGCACCCCCATTTGACGGCGGTGCCATAGTGCCCTTCCGTTTACAAATTAGTTTGTGCCATAGCACATTCAGCTGTGCAACTGTGCCGTAGAGCATATGTACCTACTGCTTGTATTTGTGCCGTAGCGCACTCGTGGCCATGCCGCCATAGCGTACGCATGCCTGTGTACATGTGTAGGGGTCAAGGGAATATACACAATCTTATTTGAATGCAAACAGTTCAAATTTGTATGGCACCATAGGTGGCCGTAGAGTCACAGTTTTTATTAATAATGGAGCTAGCCACAACTTCTTGAACTACTCGTTAGTCAAGAAGTTGGGGTCCGCAGTGATCATGAGTATACTGTTGGCCTAGCCAACGGACATGACAAAACGGTATGGAATACCGTAGTATTGGGGGTCCCATTATCTATGCAGGACTACGAGGCTCCGCTTGACTTTCAGGTCATGCACGTAGCAAGAGCAGACGTATATCTAGGCAGGGAGTGGCTGTATGGCTTGGGCCCCTAGTCTAGCTCGAAATTACTTACATAACACGCTATGTTTTGAGCACGAAGGTAGAGTCATTACCCTATAGGGCAACCGTACTGTCCCCGCCACACCACTTATTTCCTCCATGGAGCTGTGTACAGCGGTCCGCAGAGACCAGATAGCAGAGGTATATGCTTGTTACCCTCTTTTGAATTCTGTTTCCACAAAATAGCCTTGGATGAGACCCACTGTTTGAAAATCATGTTTGGCATGCATGCGATTCAAACAAGAAAAAATCCAAGGTGAAAGAGACATTGAAGAAAAAGTACGTAGATACTTTAATGAATTTATTAGAGGCATTTCAGGATGTTTTTCCTAATGATCTACCAGATGGTTTACCACCATCTAGAGAAGTAGACCATGGCATCGAAGTTATGCCAGAATCAAAACCTATAAGCAAACCTGCTTATAGATTAAGCCACTCTGAGGCACAGGAGGTGGAAAAACAATTAATGAAATATTTGAACAAAGGCTTTATTCGGCCTAGTTCAAGTCCGTGGGCATCGCCTATTCTTTTGGTAAAGAAGAAAGATGGATCTATGCGGATGTGCATAGACTATAGGGCTCTTAATCAGATAACGATTAACAACAAGTATCCAATGCCACGCATGGATGAGTTGTTTGATCAACTCTATGGATCGAGATACTTTACAAAAATAGACCTGAGATCTGGGTATCATCAGGTTAGAATAAAAGTAGAAGATGTTGCGAAGACAGCATTTAGGACCCGTTTCGGGCATTTTGAGTTTTTGGTTATGCCATTTGGGCTAACCAATGCTCCAGCGATGTTTATGACGCTGATGGACAGCATTTTACGTCCATATCTGGAAAAATTCGTAGTGGTTTTCCTAGATGATATTCTTGTGTACAGTAAGACAGAAAGAACACATAGAGCATTTGCATCTAGTGTTCGAGTTGTTGCGAGAGCACAAACTATTGGCAAAGAAGAGCAAATGTGAATTTTTTGAAAGAGAAATTCACTACCTTGGCCATATTATATCCGCCGATGGTACGCGGATGGAGCCAGAAAAAGTAGAGGCTATTCTTAAATGGCCAGCACCGAAGAATCTCGAGGAACTGCAGATTTTTCGTGGCATGTCAGGGTTCTACCGACAATATGTGAAGGACTACGCGAAGATCGCAGTCCCGTTGACTGACCAGTTACGGTCAAAAACTAAAAACATTAGTTGGGGGGGGAAGCCCAACAGAAGAGCTTTGATAAGCTCAAGGTGACCGTAGTAGCTGCACCTGTTTTGACTATTATCGATCCAAATGAGCCGTTTGTTTTGGAAACAGACGCTAGTAATAAGGCCATTAGGGCCGTACTTATGCAAAGGGGACACCCAATTGCATTTGAGAGTAAAAAGTTAGACCATGCGCAGCGTAACTACTCGGCTTATGAGTGAGAGTTACTAACGATAGTTCATGCACTGAAAAAGTGGAGACACTATTTATATGGTTCTACTTTTGAGGTCCAGACAAACCATGAAAGTCTGAAATGGCTTTCAAGTCAAAATGAACTGAAGGGTAGAAAAGGTATTTTGTTTTATTCATAAGCCTTTTTTAAGGGGAGAAAAAGAGGAGAAGGAAGAGGGAAAAAGGGATGAGAGAGAGGCCCTACTACTTGATGGATGCTTGTTTGAATAGGTGTGAAGGAAGAGAGAGAAAAAGGGGCGGGAGAGAGGCCCTCTTCCCTCTTCTAGCTTGCTTGTGTATGCTATTGTATTCTTACTTGCTTGTGTATGCTATTGTATTCTTACTTGCTTGATGGATGCTTGTTTGAATAGGTGTGATTTATAAGTTTCCCTTTCCATTAGCTTTTTCTTTTCCTACCTTTCCGCTCGGTCACGTTGATGATTCCAGTGATGCAAATACTAAAATTAACTAGAAAAAACAGTGAAGCTCTCTTCCAAGACCACTCCACCACACACATACACAACAAACACAACTAATTTCTCATGATTTTTTACTTCCACACAAATCTTATCCATTCATTTCCTACACAATGCACTACCAGAATGCAAAGGCAATCATGAATCTTATGCAATGGGAGCTGAAACTCCAAGAGGAAGGAAGAAACAAAGGTGTTTCCCAGCGACGTCAAAAATGTTATGGGCTACCACACCTCCAAGAGGGAACTCAATGCATTCACCTAAAGGAAGAGCAATAGAACACAACTGTCGTAAGGCACTTACCAATGCTTCGAACTTGAGTCCCTTGAGGCCTCCAAGCTCACTTGTTAAGCTCCAAACCTCCAAGCTCCACCTTCACGCTGTCACCATAGAGTTGCTTACACCGTCGCATAAGGCAATCACTCTCTCTCACTCTCCCACACAAGCATGAAACATACAAGCATAGAAGAGGCACAAATGCTAGAATGCTCTCTCTCAAGACACAAAGAAGAGCTCTCAGCATAGCACAAAGGGGGATTGTATCTTTTCATTATGAGAAAATGCCTTAGATACATTTGGCCCTTATTCACACTTGGGCACCCAAAACTTACTTAACTAAGTCTTGGATGGCCAATATCTCATAATGTACAACTTTTATAGTGCCTTTTCATGACACTTATTAATGTCCTCAATTGGAGGAGCATTCATTTATGAGAAAATGCCTTATATACATTTGGCCCTTATTCATGAGCACTTGGGCGCCCCCAAAACTTACTTGACTAAGGCCTTGGGTGGCCAATATCTCGTAATGTACAACTTTTATAGTGCCTTTTCATGACACTTATTAATGTCCTCAATTGATGAAGCATACCTGTTAATCCAAAATGGGATTAACAACAACAAGCTTCACAAACTTGTTCCAAATTTTCAAGATATTGAATTGGATCTCCGTTTCTATCAAATTTTCTCATTAGCTTATAGATGTGGACTAGTCTTGTCTTGCCCTGGTCTTGGGATCTCGGTTGAGGTATTATTTGCATGGCAACCCCCCTTCCTACTTCCCTTGCCAACATCAACATATCTTATTTGTATCCGCGTGGTGGTGGTTCGTAGGACGTGGGTGCACATTACTCTCTACTCCTAGATTTATGGTCTTGTACCCCATGGGGTTGAGTTGTGCTATTTCCAAGGACGCTATGGACTGTGTATTAGCATCTAATGTAGTCATCATGGATGCTTGGGTGATCTCATGCCAGCATGAGGAATGAATCCGGTAGCTATCTCTTTTTCCTTCTCCGTGTCCATTATTCCTCATCCAAATGAATAGGAGCTGGTTGTTGGTTATGCAATGGATGATTGTCTCTTCTGAAATCCTAGAATAGGTTGTTCTACTCCCCCCCCCCCCCCCCCCCAGCACCACTTGGTTCGCTATGTAAGGGATCATCTTATTTGGGAAGGTACTACTACTGCGGGTGAGTGGGTCTTGATTTGGTAATGTGAATGTGACCCTAAGTTGTTATCTAACTTACACTGGGCTACTTGAGCGCAATGCCTCTACTGGATTTTGTACCATACCTCTGCTAAGTACTCTGAAAGTCTTGGTTTCGAATAGTGTTAGCAATCTTTTATTCTGAGTGGACTTGGAGGTTCCTGCTCCTGGGCCTACACTAGAACTTCTCCCAAAGATATGGAAAGTGAAAGCTCTTTTTACAAAGTTCACAGCATTGTTGATAGAGTTGGTGGGTGAATTTGGGGCATGTTGGACCCTGGCACTTTCCATTTCAGATTGGTCCACCAATCCTCCTTCTAGATCTAAGTTTGGTTAACTCGTGTCCTACAAAGATTCTTCAGTGGAAGTAGACTCAATTGATGTGATTGCCATTTCAAAAGAAGGGCACTTCATTGGGTACTAGTTGTTTAGTGGACCTGATGCTCTTGGAATCAAAGGCAGTAGGATTTGAGGCACTATAGTCTTGTTTATCATAGTCAAGGACTCTCCCTGATCGAAGGTGCATCAAGAAGTGCTCCTAAAATTTTCCCTAGATTTGGTAGTCTGTGGAGTATTGTCCTCTACGCATGCGACCTAGGGTGTTGATTGGCTTTTTTTCTCTAGTTTTCCTCTCTTGGAGGTGCCCCTGTATTGCCTTCTTCGAAAATTTCTGATAACAGGCAAAGGTGGTTTTGTGTTTTTGTGTTTTTGTGTTTTTGTGTTTTCTCTTGTTTTTATTTTGTTTGGTTTTTTTATGTGTTTATATATATATCTTCGGTGGGAGGAAAGCCCCAGAGAGAAGTTAGAGAGCCCATACCACCTGCTCTTCGAAACAGAATAACAAAAGGGCAAGCAAGTTTTACCTGACTACACTGAAAAGCAAGTTTTACCTGACTACACTGAAAAGCAAGCCATTGTCCTCTCTGCAAACTCCAAGAGGGAGTGGACCCCGAGATATGCCCGGCAAACCATCCCGAGTCAGAGTTGTTCTTCTTCATTCAATTACCACATAGAAATCTATCTCATAGTTAGTAGTAATAGTAATACAATAACATTTGGGTGTATGGCTTAGTTGGTAGAGCATTGGGCTTTTAGTCTAATGGTCGCAGGTTCAAGTCTTGATACACACACACACACACACACACACACACACACAAAGAGGCAAGAAAAAGAATTAATTAAAAAATAACAATAATATAAATAAGCTGTGAATGGTTAAAATGTAAATTTTTTTACTTTTTACATTTTTCAGTTTTGATTTCAAATTTTTTAATTTTTGGATAATTATAAATACTTATTATATATATAATATTTTCTATTTACTATTTTTTATATATTTATGTAAACATAGATATAGTTTTCTTAAGAAGGATATATATATTTTTAAATAAATATGGGAATTATTTTATTAAATAAATTAATTAGTTTTATCCCTTTTTTAATCAATAAAATAAACTCACATATGAAAAAAATTTAAACTAATAGTAAAACTACAACTATAATTAAAATTATTTTTTAAAAATTAATATTTAATTTAACTACTTATTATTATTATTATTATATTTTTATTTTTCCTAATTAAATATAAATAAATTAAGAAATAATAATAGTAGTAATTAAAAAATCAAACTAATAAAATAATACTTAAAAATATACAAAATAAAAAAGAGGGGTTGCAAGCCTGCGTGCATAGGGCCTAGTGTGTAGTTCGCAAAGGGCGACTCGTGCACAATATTGTAGCTACGCCTTGTAGGAGAGGTGAGGCGCAGGTCACACGTGGCAGGGTGTGGAGTCGAGTAGGGCCGCCTGCGCGACGGGACCGTGCATGTGCAGAAAGGGCCAACCAGCCCGTGTGCAAGTGCTAAAGGCGCGGGGGGACCAACGCAAAGTGGGCCCGTGCAACATATGTTTTTGTTTTTGTTACCAAAAAGCCAATAAATAAGAGGGTTTTTTTGTTTTTTTTTAAAGAAAATGCAAAGAATAAGGGGGGATTTACAAATTTTGTAAGGAAACAAGGGTTATAAGCATCAAATTAGAAAAGAATAAAATATTACTATCTACACTAGGTAAAAAAGATAACCTAGGTCCCTGCATTGTCCTTTGTGCACATGTGGGAAGATTCTTTCAATTTTAAAATGACACTTGTGGTACCCAGGGCCTAAATTTGACGGGTTACTTAAAATTTCAAGTGACACACTTTTTCAAACTGCTTTTCACATGACATGAATTTCCAAAATCATGTTATTCAAATGGCAAGCAATTTATCAAAATGAAAAGCTTTTATAAAAACTAAAAAACTATATGTAATTAAACAATCAATCTACAAACAAGCTTTGTTGATGAATCGATTCGCTAGGATTCAAAGATTATAGAAACCTTCAATCGTATATTATAAAGAGTATAATCAAGCAATAGCTAGATACCTGAGACAAGTGCTGAGAGGCTGAGAGGATGAGCTCCCAATGGATGCTAGGACAAGTGACATGTTAACCAGTGAATCAACAATGCAGACTAAGTGAGCACTGAGTATAACTCACCCAAATGAAGCCATTTTTATAGTCGGAGCCACACGTGCTAGCGGCCAACTATCACTGCCATCTTCATTGAAAGAAATCTGCGAGGAGATTATTTGCAGAGTGGCCCCGCAGTAGATGCATAGCCGGCTAGCGGTCATTTATAAAAGCTGGATCTCTCTCCCGGGCGTCTCCCTCACACTCACGTGTACACACAGCTGGACAGAGAGGTGGCCGGAAGAGGAAACGGGTTACGGGAGTGCCACTCAAGCTTGCGCAACTGTGCAGAAAAGAAGTTTTCAAGGTGGACCGTGGAGCGCTCAGCGTTGGCACCGAATCACTCCGTGGGACCGGTCTCCAAGTTAGACCTGACGCTAGGAGTCAGGACCCTCCACGGGGTAGGTGGGGCCACCTCTCCATATGGGTGAAGTACTGCAGCAGCAAACGTAGAGTTAACGTCCTGAATCTTGATAAACAAATCAAAAATTACAGAAAAAGCAAGTAGGGAAGAGAGAGAGAGGTCGATGTATACAAATTACAAGAGCAGCCATGGAGGATACGATGACCATGGAGACCGGGTGATCCACGCTGCGTTCTTTGAGAAAAGGCAGGGCTTCGTGCAGAGGGTAGATGGTCCCATTCGGATTGGTGCGGAATCCGGATGACAGTGTCTACAGACGACATCCTCGATCGCTCATCGCTGTATTCTCCACTGCTCCAGAGTCCAGAATCCAGATAACCCCGGCGGACCCCGGTCCCCCTCGACTGAGTCCAGCGTACTAGCGTAGAGCCCTCGGCCTCAGCCTCCTTCACCACACCAGCTGGCAGCTATGGCATGCCGCACCATAATCACCCACATCGGCCACCTGCATGCATTGGCCGAAGTTGGTGAAAGGTCATTAATAGCAAATTAAATAGTATTAGCAATTACCCAATTTACCCCCAAATTTCAATTTCCAATGGCCCGCCGCCCGTGACCCATGCAAAATTGCAATTTGCAAATCATGCAAAATTCAAAATTCAAATCATGCAATTTTGCAAAATTGCGCAGAATGCCCTAAAAAATAGAATAGTCAAGTCCATGTTAACCAGAGTGGTTAACATAGTGTTGTGTAAGTGTTAATTTTCTTTCCTTTTCCTTATATAGGTACTTTCGTTCTTATTACCCTCTTCCCTTAATTGTGAGTGAGAGATGAGTCTGGAGTGAGAGTGTGTGGTGAGAGTGGTAGGGTTGTGTGAGTGTTAAGTTGCTTTCCTTTTCTTTTTATAGGTACATTCGCTCTTATTACCCTCTTCCCTTAGTTTAGCACCAGTGCACTACCCTCGTGAAGAGTTTGCATCTTTATCTCTTAACACCCGAGATGTGTGTAGCATTTTTTGCCCAATCCATCACTCCTTTTGGCAGCCACCTCTAAGCCTCCGCCTCTTCCTTATAGCTCATAGCTCCTTCTCTATGGCACCTCCATCTAGCTACTTTGTCTCATTTTAATGCTCACCTAATATCTTTGCCATTGTATCATGGTTCTCTAGTAAGAAATTCAATGAATCATAAGTTTTATCTATGTTTTCCTTCCTTCAACAAGGAGGAGGCCCAAGTTTCATAGAGAGGTGCTTCTTTCAATGTTTTGCTGCAATCTTCAATGATATCTCTCAACTATATGGTGGCTTGGTCATAGAATAGAATATATTCTCTACATCAATTGCTATGTTGTTAGACTTAGCCATAAGTACGTTTAATGTGATAGAAAGTTTGCTACTCAATCATGACATTCAGAAAAGACTAAGAGAGTTGTTTGGTCTTTGTTGTTGGGACAACCACATGGGCTGTACTTCCTTTATGAAGCTATTATATGGTCTCCATCAAACACATCTATCTCAAAAACCATGCATGGACCTCAAGTCACATTGACATGGAAACAATGATACAAAAGGATCTTCAATTGACATTGAGGGGAGACTCTTCTTCCTTAACTTCTAGTCCTTGTTATTTGAGTCAAAGGCTCCCAAAATCTGAATATTTGGTAGTCATGGGTTCTCTGGCCGCCGAGAAGTCCCTTAAATCTTTGTAAGCCTTGTTTCTATAAAAGGCTTGGCTCCTTTTTATCTTACTTTTGCTATTTAGAGCTAGGGGGTTATCTAGGGATACACAACATGTAGGCATTATGTATGGTTAATCTTTTATGTATCAAGCTTGACATGAGAGTTTTAGGTATTGACATCATTGTGTTCATTTATATCATATGATTACACTCTAAGAACCAAAATCATCATAGTCAAATGTCTCTCTCTCTTAGAGGACATCATTGTGTTCGTTTATATCATATGATTACACTCTAAGAACCAAAATCATCATAGTCAAAGGTCTCTCTCTCTTAGAGGACATCATTGTGTTCCTTTATATCATATGATTACACTCTAAGAAGCCAAATCATCGTACTGAAAGGTCTCTCTCTCTTAGACGACACTACTTCACTCTGAAGGAGGGTTTGTTGGGGTATTTCACTTCAGAGTCTAGTAGTGTGTCCATTAATGTGAACAACCCCTTAAGGTCTTAGGGTGTGAACATCCCTTATTAAGGTCTTAGGGTGTGAACATCCCTTATTAAGGTCTTAGGGTGTGAACATCCCTTATTAAGGTCTAGGTCAGAAGATGAGGCTTGATGCCTATAAAAGCAATATACATGGTGTAAGTATTATCATAATCCATTCATCACTGCGTTGTGCAATATCTCTTCATTTTGCTCCCTCTATCTCTCCAGTGTGTGCTCCCTCTATCCAGTGTGTGCTCCCTTTATCTCTCAATTGCATTGTGAAATATCACTCCATTGTTCTCCCTCTATCTCTGCATTGCCTTGTGTAATATCTCTCCATCGTGCTCCCTCTATCTCTCTCTTTCCCTATCCATTGTCATGGCTTCAGCTTCCATCTTATATCTCTTCTTGCACTCTACTCCTACACACCTATCATTGGATATCTTTCATCCTCCATACCATAGCTGCATATGTCTGATCTTGGATGCCAATACGTCCATACATGTATCCTTTACTTCAACTCCACTTCATCACCAACACAACCTTCCCTTGACCAATGTTTTTTCCACAAAGAAGCCTCATGTGTCAGCATCATGTTGTGTTGGGATAACTACTGCACATGATGGTGTCTACACGGTGGAACACGCACAACAGTTCTTGCATTGCCAATGCCTTTGTTAAGCAAAGTGGTGCATAACTTGCCATATTCTATGCTAGCAATGTCAATGTGTATGATGATATTCCTTTTAACAAGGCTCAAGCAATAATGCATATGGCACCCAGTGGTAACTCAAATGTGATGAATGCCCCATTGGGGGAAAATGCCTATAATTGGCTCCCTATTTAACCACGTTTAGTAATTTGGGGGACACACTATTCAACTAGTAAGCAATTTCTTTGGAAAATGCCAAATTAGATTTGAAAAGAATGGACTTTGGGTGACATCTTATCATTCACTTTACAAGTGATGTGGGATTCTTTCTTTCTCTTTCAAATGTGTCACGAGATTGGGAATTGCAAGTTATACTACATGTTAAAGAAAGCAACCTTCTCACTCTAAATGTAGGGAAAGCACCCTTGTCACTCTAAATGTCAAGGAAAGAAGCCTTCTCACTCTAAATGTTAAGGAAAGAAGCCTTCTCAATCTAAATGTCAAGGAAAGCATGAGTGCATGAGTAGTAAGAGTAGAAGCAAAAATGTAAAAGAAAATCAACCATTTAGTGTGCCTTGCACCCTTGGAGAAAACTTCATTTTTCTTGGATTGTATCGCATGTTCTCTTGTCATCAACATCCTTGTTACATGGAACTAACATGGAGAAACCTTCATTTTTCTTGTAGTGTATCGCATCTTCTCATCACCATCCTTGTTACATGCAACTAACATGGAAACATACTCCACAATTTAATTATTTATCACCTATGAATCTTGGCAGGTCTTTTTTTCCTTAAGACCAACCCTTGGCAAAGTTGTTGAATGCCCTAGTAACGACCATCACCCCAACTCTTTCATCATCGACAATATGCTCCATCCCCACAAACAAACACTATGAGCTCTCCAATGTGTTCATCTAATCTCCTTGACTACTTTGATAAATGCTTTTGAGAGGGCCTACACACCTCCCTCTTATACTCTGAGATGAATGCACCAATATGTATTCATCTCATGACCTTGACCACTATGATAAATGCTTTTTTGAGAGGACCTACACACCTCCCTCTTATACTCTAAGATGAATACACCACTATGTATTCATCTCATGTCCTTGACCACTATGATAAATGCTTTTGAGAGGGCCTACACATCTCCCACTTACTTTCAATTTCCCATTCTTCTTTAGGTCTTCTTCATGAGACAATGAGTATAGGCGATAGCAATTCTACTTTGTCCAACCGGATAGATGAGTCCCACCTTGAGTAGCTTATCTATTTCCTCCTTGATTTTTTTGCATAATTTGGACCCATCTGATATCTATTCTTCTTGATTGGCATTGCCTCTTTCTTCAAGCTGATCCTATGCTCATAAAAGCAAGAGTCAATGCCATTTATGTCCACATAGATCCATCTAAACACATATTTATAAGTAGATAGCAGCTTCTATAACTCTACCTTCATATCTCAACTGTGCTTTGCATTGACTTAAACTATTCGAGGCACTTATTCATCTCCCAAAATTATTTTTGCTAGCTCATCTTCACATGCACTCTGACATTGTGTTCTTCTTCCTTTTCTTTCTCTTTCTTGAATTCTTCTCCTCTTTCGACAGTTCATCACATGGCTTTCCAATGGTTTCTGTCTATTGAGGCTTTAGCTTTGATGTGCTTTCACTTACTCTTATAATATAGTCTTTGTGTATAAATTGGGAACTAGTTGCAAGCAATCTTTGCTTGAACAGCTACATTTATGGTTACACCATCAAGATTTTTGTTCCACATAAACAATAAAAGAAAATATGAGGTTTCCCTCATGATTTTCTCCTCCTCATCATCTTCCACACCTTCTAAGTAGCTTAGTCCTTTAGCATGTAGTGGTGGCTAACCAGGTTCAACTTATACTTGGCTACTAACACTCCGACCACCTTCCCTTTTCGAATAGTGATTCAATCCATTTCCTAGTTATGGTTGATTTTTCCATTCCTCAACCATGGTCTTGGTAGGACCTTGATATCTCTTCCATTTTCAGGATAATAAATACCATAGGGAACACACACCCTGCCATCTTAATTTCTTCCCTAAGACAATTCCAACTCGCCGAAATCTTAACTTAGAATGGGGTTGGTTGAATTGTAATGTTTCCCATTTGTTTTGCCAAGGTGTATAACAATATATTAACACATAAACCTCCATCTAGAATGATGCCAAACACCACTTGTCCTTTCATCTGACTATCACAATTCCACAATAGTTGTGTCATAATTGAAAACTTTTTCCACACTCCTATAATCAATGATAGTAGATTTTACTTCAATCCTTGGCATTTCCACTTATTTCTTAGTGTGCACTAACTTCTAGAGCAATTTTTACTTGTAATTTGGCAGTAAGGTTAGGAATTAATCAAGGGGGATGCTAATCTTCATCTTGCTTAGATTCTCCCATAGATCGTATCTTACTCCACTTACTTTACTCTCCCTCTGAGGCATGTTCACTTGTCCCAGATAGAATGATTTTGCCTAACTCTTCCTCCTTCTACTCTTGCTCTTCTTAACTTGGTCTTCTTAATTTCTCACTATTATCTTGGTGACTTGTTTTTGGAGCGTCTACTATCCCACCCATTCTTGGCTTCAACTTGGTATGCATCTTGAATATGGCATCCACCTTTTCACTCATAGGTCCCCCTTACTTCCATGATTCCTAGGAATTCTCCTACAATCTCTAGGATGAGGCATCTATTATTTACCATGTTCATAGTAACGGTCCTCATGTTGCCACCTACATCCTAGGCCCAACCGCATCTTGATTTTGTCTTGCCTTATATAGTTCTTACTAATGTCTTTGCCACACTGGATAGTCATTTCTTCTATGACTAGGTGTATTACAGTAGTAGCAAGTTAGTCCCCATTTCTCTTTGACCAAATCTACCACCTCCTCCTCTTCCATACTAATACGGAAGTTAAGGTACTGGTGTTATTTGGTTTACATCCAATGATTGTCAATACTTTTGCTATCTTTCTACTACACTTAGATTCTTGTTTTAGGTGTTGTAGTAGCACTTGTTGATTGTGTGTTTGGTCTGTTGAAATATACAAGTGAATAGGGTGTGTGTGGGAACAAGCTCTTGGATAGAGGCTGTAAAAGAGAAGATGTAATTGTGAAAGAACCTGTAAAAAGGTTAGAAGAATCTACTGGGAGAGAATAATGGGTAGCATGAGGGAATTTAGGAGTGTGAAGATATTCTGGAAGATATTCAGGGAAAAGAGAAGAGGTGGAGAGAATCAGGCAAAAGGTGGAGATATTCTGGGAGTGAATCATGGAGAAATCAATGGGATTAGATGCTTGATGTAAACTCTATAAATTGAGGCATAGCCCTAATGAGAATTTGCTGGTTTTTGAGTATCCATGCCTACATTAATCTATTTGCTAATTATTCACTAATTACGTCTTAATCATTTCTTAATCACTTTGTTAATGATGTTGATTCTAGTGTATGATCCACCATAGCTCATCATTATGCTCAAATTTCAACATGGTATCAGAGCCATGCCTAGAATCAACCAGATTTATGAGCCCATTAGTGAATTAATGAGGATTAGTAAGATAATTAGCAAAAAAATCAATTTTTAGTGAGTTTTTCATCTTCCCCTTCACCCCCAGCCAGTGGAGGATCTCTAGCACCTTGCACACATAGAGTTAGGGCATAATCTTTTAGCACTAGCTAGGTAACATCTATGGCTTCAAGCCTATGTAAAAAACGCAGCAAACCGCCATCGAAATGCGCCGATTTTTGCTGATTGCTGGGCGCCGTTTTTCTGAGGGATTTTTGCCATTGTTGCTTCATCAAGACAAATCTTTCTAATTCCTCCTAGCCCAAGGGGTAATCAAGCATGCTCTACAAGCTGGTGAAGACAGAATACAATTTCATCAAGTCTACAGTGAGATCCAAGCTCTTCATCAAATCTGCAGCAGGTGACTTTGGTAAAACAGAGATTAAGCTTTCATTATTTGGTCAAATCTTGTGTTTCTTGGCTTAATCCTCTACTAGAGTCATTGCTATTGATGCCTTTGAAAGCATTTGAGCTCATTTGAAGTGGAAGGCACCAGATCTGGACTCCCCGCATACTCTGTTTTTTGTACACAAACCAGAGCATTAATTTGCTAATCAGTGATTAATCAGTGCTAATCATTGTACTTTGGTGCAATTGAGGGTTCAAATTAACCATTAGGTATCTGATACAGATCCCTAAAGCTTCAGATTGCAAATCGGAGTTGGTTTGGTACTCCAACCATCCCGTACAAATTGGTTACCCTTGATTTAATGTAATTTCTGGGAAAATTATGCTAATAAAAATTGTGAAAATCATCATTTTTCATTTAACCCTTGGTTAATGCCTGTAAATCTCACTCAAATTCAAGATTATTCACAGCCAGAGTTGCATTTGGAATGTGCATGAGAATGAATGCTATACGCATTATGTATTGGGCACATTGCATCAGTGTAAAAATGGGAACAGACACTGCCCTTGTCGAGAATAAGGCAAGTGGTAAGACCTCCCGCATAAATTTGGGTCTGCATTGCATAATGACAAAAGATAAACATAAAAAGCCCAAAGGAACTGTCAGCAAAACATTGAAACATGTTGCTCACATGGAGCAAAATGACCTGACGGACGAGCTCATGGCCCCAGCCATGAAAGAAGAAGAATATCTCTTCCCAAGAAGAGGATCCACACCAAGAAGAAGACGTGAAGGAAGACATGGACACGAGAAGAGAAGCTGCCACAAGAAGAGAAGCTACCCCGAGAAGACTGGAAGAAAAGACGGACGCGTGGAGAGATGCTGCCATGAGAAGAAGAGTGAAGACAAGAGAAGATGTGAGGCTCCAAAGAGTGAGGAGCCATGTGAAAATCTCTTAGAGAAAGAGAGAGAGAGACCCCACAACCCAATGTAACCTGCCCCAATAAAGTAAAACCACCTCTGCTGAGCCACCGATGATGTAGGCCACGTGGTAGATGTATGTGTGAGCACTTTAGTCAAGGTCGCAGGCAACTATAGTAAGCCTTGGACACATAGAGAGAGAGAGTATCAAGGACTATGGGTTTAGGGATCTGAGGCACTGGTCGCGCAGGCTGTCAAGTAAGAGAGAAACTTGATATAGGGTCCAGGTGTGCTGAGATAACTTGAGGGGAGGAGTAGACACTGGTCGGACTACCAAGTAAGGGGAGGCAAACTTGGTATAGGGTCTAGGTGTACTAGGAGTATTCACTTGAGGGGAGGTGTTGAAATATACAAGTGAATAGGGTGTGTGTGGGAACAAGCTCTTGGATAGAGGCTGTAAAAAAGAAGATGTAATTGTGAAAGAACTTGTAAAAAGGTTAGAAGAATCTACTGGGAGAGAATAATGGGTAGCATGAGGGAATTTAGGAGTGTGGAGATATTCTGGGAGATATTCAGGGAAAAGAGAAGAGGTGGAGAGAATCAGGCAAAAGGTGGAGATATTTTGGGAGTGAATCATGGAGAAATCAATGGGATTAGATGCTTGATGTAAACTCTATAAATTGAGGCATAGCCCTAATGAGAATTTGCTGGTTTTTGAGTATCCATGCCTACATTAATCTATTTGCTAATTATTCACTAATTACATCTTAATCATTTCTTAATCACTTTGTTAATGATGTTGATTCTAGTGTATGATCCACCATAGCTCATCATTATGCTCAAATTTCAACATGGTCTTGTTGGAAAATAGCACTCTACTGAGTGGGGGCTAGTTAGCACTCCTCCTTAGTGTAACGCGATCTCAATCAAGATCTACCATTGTCATGTCCTCCGGCTACCTTACAACTTTCTCTTATGAACGTTTATTGCATGCTCATTACCTTTCTTTTTTCAAGGCTTCAACTGTTCTTTGTGGTACATCCAAATCTAAACTAGAGAGTCATTGTTAGAAGTTTCCTCACTAGAACTCAACTTTGACGATTTCATTTTCTTCCCTTCCTTCATGAAGCACACGTACGCCGATTCCGAGGAATTTGGTACAGAGTGGGAACAGGCATCGGATGCCACAGGACCATGTCAGGGTGTTAAGGTCTATTGATGCCACCACTATTTGGAGTGGTGTCTGGCATAATCCCTTAACAAACCACTAACTCAAAGTAGCTACTACTAGATCTAATTGCATGAAGAGTGCTCTAAAATTTATTGCAAGGCTTCTAAGTCAACCTCTACACCTTATCCCCATCACCTAAGTGGTGGTCTTTTCTTTCTAGAATCTCTTCAACATGAAGGCATCCTTCAACCCATCAAACATCTAAAATTGATCCAAACCATTCTGTGTGTTTACCACCACTGAGAGTTGTTGTAAAAAGTTCAATCTTGAGTTAGTGGGGCTCGAGTTGCCAAGAATGTTATTTTTTAAACGAGAACACATGTATGTGGATCCTCGTCACTCTTCCCCTTGAACTTTGGGTGCTTCTTCAAAGCCATTGACTCGTGTAAATTGTTGAGAAATGTGGTGCCAAAGAGCACAAGGAAGAGGTAGGGAGTGAGATGAGTAGCCAAGAAAGTGTGAAGCCTAGCATGAAACCACATGAAGGCATCCCACATTGTTGTATAAGCCCAACGGTGTACCTCCTCATATAAAAGGGGGCCAAGCAATGAAATTATATCACTTGCACACATCTCAAGCCTCTCTATGAGTACAAGTCTTAAATGATGTAGCCTAATTGTGCTTGAGTCTATTGCAAATACTCACATCAACATGAGTATACTTAGACTCTAATCACATTAGATTTAGTATAGGATTACTACTAATCATCTTGCTCATGCACATGATGTCCATGGATTTCAACATGGTATCAGACCCTTTTCTCTCTCCTTGAGCTTTCCATTAGCTTAGCCTTAGCTCACATTATTCTAATCTCTTCATTAATCACCTAATTATCCACTAATCTCAACCTTATCCATAGCTCCCACTTGTGGTCCAAATTTCTCTAGCTTGATTCTCCACACCCACTTCACCATTGACAAATTATATCTTGTTACCTTCATTGCTAAACTATAGCTCCAAGGGTTTAGCTTATTTTTTTCCCAAATCTTCTGAAATTCACAAAACTACACCGACTGTGTTTTTGTTTTGTTTGCTGTGTAGTCCACAATAGCTCAAGCCCTTTTAGGGCTAGTTAGCAACCATAACAAGTACCACACAACTAATGTCTCATGTAATTGTAATTTCATGCACTATACGAGACGAGAGACCCGAAATTGCAGACGTTGCAACACTCCCAAATCCACTGATTTAGAAGTTTTCAAGTTGATTCTTCTACTTAGGACTTTGATCCTCACCAAGGGAAACAATATTTGGTAAAAAGCCCCTTCAATGGTAGCTTCCACATGCTCAATTGAAGGCTCCAAGTTTCAACTCTCTTAATCACTATGATTAAAACTAATCATTATCATTAGTGTAATATTAGCAAAAATTAGGCCAATTAAAATTTAAAATTAAAAAATTAGGGTGTAAATCCATTGTGGAAATCTCTCTCTTGCATCCAACTTCATCAGACCCATTTGCATTGCTTAGTTTGAGTGTTTTTTTTCACTACATTGAGTTCATTTTTAGTACATTGTTTGCAACTAAATCATCTTTATCAACTTGAAATCATCATTGCATGAAAATCCAAAGCACATTGCCAATCTTATTTAGCATGATGAAAATGTCCACTGGAGAATCCTCCATCTTGCTTGTCACGTAGGCTGTAACGCCTGTGTGACCGACGGCAGACCGCGGATGGCTATATCCGGGGTTCAGTGGGAGAGGACGCCCATGCGGAGTCATGGGCGGCCAGGCTAGTGTGGACGGCAGGCCACACACTATATAGCCTGGGGGATGAGGGGCAATCCTCATTCTTCCTCTATGGCTGAGCCAGAGGCCGTCCCCTCCTGTGGTAATGCCCGTTAGCGGCGTTATGGATATCTAACACTGGTATTAGAGCATGGTTTGATGGGGTCGTCAGAGTCCGCGCGTGACCGGAGCCCACCACTCAATGGTTTTCAACCATTCATCTTCTTATCCTTATCTCCAATGGAGTGTGTGGAGGGAGGCGGCCAAGACAGAATGGAAGGGAAGAATTCTCTCACACTCTCTCTCTCTCTCTCTCCCCGTCACACACAACAATACGAATTGCAGGTAAGAGCTCGTTTTTTTTCTCTACGGCGTTGAAGCTTGTGTGCGAAATAAATTTTCGTTTGGTAATGGTGAAGCTTGTCTGCGAAAAATCGTTGAAGCTTGTCTGGAACGAAAAGCGTTTCGTTGAACTTGTGTGTGGGGGGGGCGACACCAGCCCCACGACTGCTGGAGCAGACCACGTTTGAGTGCGTGGCGGGGCGAAGACCAGCCCCACGGCGAAGCTTGTGTCTGAAGCATTTTTTTTTCGTTTGGTGTGGAGGACGCACAACCTACGGCTGCAACGCCAGCTGCAGCATTATGTGCCGGCGATGGCGCTGGTGTTGCTGGGCAGGTGGATGGCGGGCTGGCGGAGTTGACGGCCCAGGTGTGGATCAACCCAGGTGGCCAGCCCAGCGGGCGACCACGGCGAGCCCAGCGGGGCGACGCTGGAGGGCGAGCTGCGCAGGTTTTCTATGGCTTTGAAGGCGAGATCGAGAAGGCAGCCAGCTTGCCCCGTGTAAGATATGGCAATGGCGTTGCTTGCTGCTTGGGGCTTGTTGACCTTGGACAAGCTGCTGCAGAGGTTGAGAAAGGTCTCGAAAGCATCAGATCTGAAGAATCGTTGTTTGCTTGATTCACCTTGTGAGGCTTTGGAGGCCTGGTTCACTACGAGCTTTGCGCTAGGCGGCTAGCCCAGCGGGCGGCCAGGCCAGCCTTAGGCGGCCAGCTGGGCGGCCATGCCAGCGGGGGGGCGGGGGCCCAGCGGGTGGCCAGGCGGGCGGCCAGTCCTTAGGCGCCATCGCATATGGGCCTGCCCAACACACAGCTGGCAACGGCCACCAACCAGCCAAGTGGCGGCCAGCCAACCAGCGAAGCAGGCAAAGGAGAAGAAAAAGAAATGGCGGGTGACACCACTATAAATATGTTGTGATGTGCTAAACTATTTATAATGCTAGTTAGCAAAGTATTGTGGATGATGCCACTCTAGACTTTTTTTGCGACCTACTACTAAATTGTTTACCATGCTAGCTAGTATGTATCATGGTGAGGCCATAATAAATATTTATGGTTACTGGTATTTATTCTTGCTACACCATGTTAGATTAGTATCGTGGGTGATGTCCGTGTTGTTACTATCAATGGTAGTATCACGTTAATGTTGTAGGTGATATCAATGTTAGATTAGTATTGTGGGTGATGTCCATGTTAATGTTATTGATGCTAGTGTGACGCTAGCATTGTTGGTATATTTGTGTTTGGTCACTCTCAGGCATTCATATTTGTGTTTGGTCACTCTTAGGCATTCATATTGTTACTCTCAATCTTTGGTGAGCAATTGAAGCTTGGCTTCTAACTAGTTTCACTTTTACAAGTGTTCGACCTTCTAAGCTAGCTTCCTCATGTTGTGACCTTTGTTGGAGGGGTCATCTCCATCTTGTAGACCTGTCCAGAACCATATGCACCTTTACTGGACATCTATATATTTTTCTAGAAATTTGGGGATTTTTTTAGCACTATTTTATGCATTTATATATATATTCTCCAGTCGACCTGCTTTTAGCTGGTCGACTAGGTCCAATAGGTATTATATAATTGAAGGCCTTGCCCTCAGTTTTATCATCTCATTTTTTCACATATACTGGGACATTGGCTGCATCTATCATGTGCCTCGCGCTGCCAACTCCAGCTTTGTAACCACCTTTTGATGTATACGATCTTCCTTCAGTTCCTGTGTATTATGTATTTGTGAACTTCAGATCTCTTTCATTGTTTGGAACTTTGTCATGGTATCAGAGCGAGTTCAGGACTGAGGATTTGCTAGACAGCACCTATACTTTTTTACTCCTCATAGGAGGTGTGCTGTGGACTCATATACATGCTGTGTTTTCTGCGAGACGAGGATAGCCTACAGTTTGTTGTGTTTTCTGTGTGGTTAGCCTTTCAAATACATTCACCATTCCCCAGTTAGAGAAGGACCAAATTTCATGGTTGTAATTATCCCTTGGGTCTTGATCTTAGCGGTTCGTCGGTGCTTCTACTATAAAGCCCGACCCTGCAACTAACTCACCACAAACTCTGAATTCCTAGACCGACATGGATCTATGGGCATGCACAATCATCATCTACAACTTGAACTAGCCATATCTCTTATAAATTTTCGGTATGGATAAAGCTGCCCAAACCTCTAAGGAATTATGGGAAGCACTTGTAGCCCATTTTCAGAGGAACACTTACAACCGCAAGCTTCATTTAAAAGCCCAACTCAATGAGCTGAAGATTACTGAGACAGATGTTGTTATGGCCGAAGTGAAACAACTCAAGAAGATCCGTCAAGCCATCTTGGGAGTCCAAATCCTCGATGATGACTTTGCCATCTTGGGAGTCCAAATCCTCGATGATGACTTTGTCATTGAGTTACTCGGAAAACTTCCTCCATCTTAACAATCCTTTAAGGATACCATTACTTTTCGCCTTGTTCTTCCCCAGCGGATGCGGTGATTGGCATGCTTCAGGACATGCTTGATCTCATGAAGATCTTTCCCAATCCTGATCACTCTCATTTTTTCCAACTTATAGCCTCTCATTAGGCTCTTCTCACAGAGGAGGATACTACTCTTTGGCATGCACGTTATGGGCATCTTCACTGGAGCTTCTTGTCTCCCGCCAAATGGTGGAAGGCTTGCCTTAACTACCTTAGATGTCTCGCATCTACTCAGCTTGTCTTCAAGGCGGCAAGCAACATCGGGATTTATTTTCACAGGAGGCCTCTTTCAGAGCTTCCACTGCTCTTCAACTTGTCCTATGGATTTGAGCGGACCTATGACTACGGCCACATACCTGGAGGAGCCATATATTTTTTCTTATTGGTGGATGATTTTTCTAGGAAGGGTTAGGTCTTTTTCCTATCCCAAAAATCTCAGACATTTATAAAGTTCAACGAATGGGTTGCAATGGTGGAGGCTGACACTAGCCTCGAAGTCATCAAAGTGCGCGCTGACAATGGTGGTGAGTTTCCTTCAGCATTCACTGACTTTGTACTTCCCACGGCATACACAGACAATTTTCTACTCCCCATAGTTCAACAGAACGGGGTAGTAGAACGAAAGAACATGGTTGAGATGGCTCGTTCTGTTCTTTCTCATTCTCAGCTTCCTCAAAAGTTTTGGGCTGAAGTAGTTAACACCACTGTGTACATCATTAATCGTTCCCCCACAAAGGCGGTTTGATGGGAAGACTATAGAGAGGAGGCGTATTTTGGGAGAAAGCCATGAGTTTCTCATTTCCATGTTTTTGGATGTAATGCTTATGTTCATGTTCCCGATTCTCATTTGAACGAAGTTTGACCCCAAATCCACCAAAATGATATTCGTTGGCTACAGCAAACACTCCAAAGCCTTCCGGCTTTATCCCAAGAAAGAGAAAGTTGTATCATCTTGGGATGTGCGCTTTAATGAAACCCCGGAGACTTTTAGATCCGCGGAATCACCAGCAGCTTCATCAACACCTTCCTTGTTCCACCCTCACCATTGGTTCTTACCTCTCCCCAGCCTCCGCTGAGTACCTCTCGTCCTTTGCGGTGGCTTCACTCTACATTACGGGATTTTCTTGAAAGTCCATTCTCCTAGCTTGGTTCCACCCTCGCCTCCATCGAGTACCTCTCTCCCTCCACGGTGGCTTCACTCTACATTGTGGGATTTTCAAGTCCGTTCTCCGACCATTTATCAGTATAGGATCGCTCCATCCGGATTGAGGAGATCTGCCATATTACAACCCTAGAGTGCTGGCATGCTTCATGAAGGTTTGGCAGTGCCCACAGGGGACATTTCTCTCTCAATAAAAGTACGCTTCTCAGATTTTGGAGAGGTTTGGTATGAAGGACTATTGCTCATTATCTTGCTCCATGGACCCAAATCAGAAGTTGAGTAAAAATGATGATTCTCCACCCTATCATGATCTTGCTCAGTATAGAGAGCTTGTTGTTATTAATCTCACCATTACAAGGCCTCATCTTGCTTACAACGTCAGTGTCATAAGTCAGTTTCTTTTAGCACCACATACTTCTCATTGGTAGGCTGTCGTTTGTGTTCTCTCAAATATATACATGACACCTTGACACATGGGATTTCATATGGCTCTAGTCTCAATTTGGTTGGATATTAAGATTTTGACTGGGTAGGTGTTCCATATACCTAGAGGTCTACAATGGGCTATTGTTACGTACTTGGTACCAGACTTATTTCTTGGCAAACAAAGAAGCACCCTACACTTGCCAGTTCTTCAATAGAAGCGGACTATCGTACTTACTTTGAAACAATCAAAGAGCTTTTGTGGCTTCATCGGCTGCTTCATCATCTTCATGTCTCTCCTCCGATGCCTATCATTGTCTACTTTGATAGTTAGAGAGCCATGGCTCTTGCATGGAACCTAGTATTCCATTCGAAGTCCAAGCATATTACCGTTCATTATCAGATGGTTCGTGAGACTACTCGGTGCTCGGTACCTTAACAGTGGAGTATTGTCTTACCAAGGACAGTGTGGCGGACATCTTCACCAAGGCGCTTTCCAGACTTTGGATCACTTACTTTCATGCATCGGTATCGGTCCTCTTCAGTGGAGCTGAAGAGGAGGTGCTGGAGGGGTCATCTCCATCTTGTCGACCTCTTCAAGACCATTTGCACCTTTACTGGACATCTACATATTTTCCTAGATTTTTATGGCAATGTTCCATGCATTTATATATTTTTTCTCCAGTCAACCCTTTCAGCTGCTTGACTAGGTCCAATAGGTGCTATATAAGTGAGGGCCTGTCCTCAGTCATCTTATTTATTTCGCATATTATGGGATATTGGTTGCACCTATGGTGTGCCTCGTGCTGCTTACTCCAGCTTTGTAACCACCTTTTGGTGTATATGATCTTCGTTCAGTTCCTGTGCATCCTGTATTTGTGAACTTTAGTTATCTTTCATTGTTTGGCACTTTGTCAACCTTCACATTCAAGACACGGGAAAATCTTAAGGGCACTTAGAATAGGAAATAAAGTATGATGAGGATGCTTACAACATGAAATATAATGAGGACACTCTTTACAAGTGTGTGCAGACATTGTCAGTGAAGAACCATGTTAACAAGTGTGTGCACGCGTGCCTGTGTGTGAGAGAGAGAGAGAGAGAGAGAGAGAGAGAGAGAGAATGGAATAGAATGCCAAAAAGAGCCACTTACACGGCCTATAACAGTTGCTACTCGTGGTCTTTTTTTACAATAGGACGGTGTTAGTTGCTCTTTTCGGCATTATAATCGTAAATGGTAGACTTTAGTGATTATTTTCCATTTTTATCCTAGTACTTTTTAGAAAGAAATCAGGATATTTTTTTCTCTCCTCTTTCTCTCTCTCTCTCTCTCTCTCTCTCGCGTCAAACACGTCCTTAAAGAGAAATTATATAGATATATATCATATTGATTAAAATCTCTATAAAATGAAATTCGATTGACGAATGGAAACTTACTTTCTACTAACCTAAGAGGGAACACAGAGATGGCTTCCTGGCTTCGCTACTTGTTCGTGAAAGTGGGCGATTCTCTCTCCACTAGCCTCAAGGTTCGTCCCCCATTTGAGTTGCCTTCCTGCCCTATTCATGCGTATGCAGAGGAAATGTTTTCGAGTTTTTTCTTGCAGTTTGTTTTTTGAAAACTCACATCACGGAATAATAACCCGAAGCCTTGCGAAGTTCAATCTAAATGGAAGCTCTTTTAGTTAAAAGTTTCGCGAATTGTCAGGGCTACCCCGTGTTCACGCTTGTTGAGGTTTAGAAAGCTCAGCTGCTTTGGTACAATATAGACACAAACACTAGGATGAAACTAGTGGATGGGTTGGAAGTGGCCATTCACACGTCAACTCCAAAACCAGTGCGGAAATATGGAAATATCCGCTGCATGTCTAGTGGGTGGGTTAAGTGTTTCTCAAAGTGCAGCAAGTGAGTGGAAGGGAGAAAATGAAAAGTAGGAGGGGAATCGGTAGGTGGGTGAAAGGGTGCATCAGCGTAGATAGGTGGGAGCTAGAGGGGGCAGTACTGAAGCGCAAGCAGCACCTTAGAAAAAAAAGGAAACCCTAAAATACTTGCTCTGATTCCATGTTAAAGTTCATGGGTAGAGCTGCAGCTGTGATGGCTTGAAGGTGAAGGCAGCTATGGCTATGGAGCAGACAAAGATGAAGATGATGCTAGGAAGAGAGTGAAATACACGACTCAATGATGCGACTGCTTAAATGAAGTACTTGCACCTTTATTGGTTACAAAGGTTGCCCCAATGACATCATTGCTTATGTGAGGCACACATTAATATCTAGATATTATTATAACCCCTCCCCTCTATTGGGTGGTCACACACGAACAAGACACACACTACTGCTCTAGGTGGTGGTTCACACTTACACCCAAGCAATATCTTGATTCCAACTAAAACCTCATAGTTACCATACCGAGTACGAAAATTTGTCTTCGGTACATCCGAGGATCCTGATCTAACGATGCCTTGACCTCAAATCGATTTTCGTGAAGTACTTAGCTCCCCGAAGCTGATCCATGAGATCATCCATGCATGGCAATGGATACACTTTCTTAATTGTGAACTTTTTAAGTCCTTTGTAATCTATATAGAAGCGCATTGTGCTATCCTTTTTCTTGGACAAAAGCACCGGTGCTCCCCCTCTTTGTAATCTACATAGAAGCACATCATGTCGTCCTTTTTCTTGGACAAAAGCATTGGCGCCCCCGATGGAGACTTACTTGGCTGCACAAACCCTCTGAGATGATCCTGTAGTTACCGTTGAATCTCATCCTCATTGATTAAACTAAAACGATAAGGTTGTCTTGTATAAGGCTGACTACCAGGAAATAACTTGATAGCATGATTTACATTCGTATGAGGTGGTAAACCATAAGGTAAATCAACAGGGAATACGGCTCCCTAATCATGTTTAATATCCCTTAATGTACGAGATGTTATCATCGTTGTAACAAAACATGTTACAATCAAAAGAGCCCACTCCTGCGAATCAAGAATCTTGTAAAGAGATACTACATGTAAATAGACTTAAATGACATAGATACATATCATACTCAGAAGATGTCAACTGTTCATTCTTATCAATAGCCGATAAAATAGGAATATCCTTCCCTTGAGGAGGTACAAATTGGGATCCTTAATTACAATGGGGTAATCATTATGTACAAAAGTAATAATATGGTTCTCATAATCTATTTGCAAGGTAGGGTTCTTATTCTTGAACCAAGATATTCCCAAAATTACATCAATTGGATCCAAGGTCATGAGATTGAAGTCAAAGCTCTCACGATAGTCGCCCATGCGCAATTCTCGGTTTGGAATAGTCTTGTTTCAAATCTCTGGTGCTGTGTCCGTGTGTGCTCGGTGCGAAGTTCACTTGGTACTTGTGGTCACTTGCCACGGTTGGCAATCACAATTTTTGCACCAAGTGAGCACTCACAAAGTCATGATGTTTGCCATTATCAAAAAGGAAAGATACCTTCCGACCCGCGATGAAACCCTCCATCTTGAGCCGATCATGCTTGCCGAAGGCCAAAGCTTTTGGCATATATATGATATGAGTTGTGCCACATGTGAACATGGGCTAACCAAGGGTACTTTTTCCCTTTGGGTTTTCCCCCTTGAATATCTGGTATGAAAGGACACCATTCACTTTATTTGTATTATGATATTATGGAGTTAACCTACATGCTCCACACATTTCAATGTAATCTACACATTTGCATCTCCATCTTTCACCATCTCTGCGTGGTGTATTTCCTGTGTTGTTGCAGCTTCCCTCTTGGGCCAACAGTGGTATCTGAGCTAGAGGGCCTGCTCGAAACTATGGCTGGACGTCCCTGTGCCTTCAACGGACTTGCTTCTTGCACGACGGCCCTTCTCCCTGTGCGACGGCCCTTCTCCCTGCACCTACTTGGCCCGCCTCTCTTTGTCGCCACTGCCCTCGCCCAGTGCTGGCGGAGCTAGTGCCTAGTGTCCCGCAGGCGCCCCTTTTGGCCGCCTATTCGGGCGGCTCTATTGTGGGGAAGTCCACTGCTTCCTAGCCCACAGGTAGAGCTGCAAGCAATGGGCGGAGCTCCGCCCACTTTGTGCCTTACATGGCACAGGACTGGATTTTGATTTTTTAAGGGAGTACTTCGTTTGTAGATCTCGACGTTCGTCTTCGTTGCTTTGATTGTCCATCTCCATCGCTTTGATCGTGTGTCCCGTTGCGCCGATCGTCTTGACCCGGCCCGTCCATTGCTTCTTCCCAAGCGACGTCGAGCGACTTTTCACCATCCATCAACTTGTCATGGAGAGCCATCCACGCCATCTGTCCGTGTGCGTGACAATCATCGAGCCATCGGGCTTGCAATGTATTCTAGCGTCACCTACCCTGCCTTGCTAGGCAGCCAACTTCTCGCCTAGGTGCAAGTCTTTCCTTCATTGCTGCTCTGCTATGACGGCTTGGCTCCCGCCTCTCTCCAGTCCAGCATCTCTGCTCGTCCATCGCTTGACAGGGCAATCGACCTTCACATCTCGACTGCCATAGTTGGGCTCAGAGGTATTTATTTGGATTATGTTTTTGGGGCCTATGTGAATCACATGCTTCAATGCAAAATTCCAAGCATAGATAGCATTTCAGTGCAGAATTCGAAGTGTAGGGTTGGGGCTTTTCTGAAATTTGTGCTTGATTGCACAATTGGAGCTACAAAGTACATAGAATTTTGGGCCTTTTTCTATTTATGTGCAATTGGCACAAAATTGAGTACAATGGTGCATTAAAATTTGGGGCTTTTCGTGTTTGTGTGTAATTGGCACATCATATAGCTCAACGGTGCACATAATTTGGGGCTTTTCATTCTGCGGACCTTGTTTGGATGTTTGTGTAGTGAATGTGCAGGGATTTGGATTGCAAGTGTCGTCAGGACACTCTAAACACTTATCGCAGCCTTGTATTTGAGGAAAAAAAAAGTTTGCTTAGGAACTTGTGATTGCCTAGCATAGCACTCCGGTGCATTGAGTTTTTGCCTGGAGGTGCTTTTTATAGCATACTTGGTTGCAAGTGTTTGCATATCTCTTAGCAGAGAGATTTCAGCATTATGGATGGGAATACAACTGATCTATTCGGGGTTTTGTTCTAAGAGGACAAACTGGATGGCAGTAATTACTCCCTGTGGAGTTTCATGATCCGAAACCTTCTAGTGGCCAAAGGTTTATGGGGTTATGTATTAGGTGAAGATGTAAGCCCTATAGACATAGCACCTGGCCGTGGTGCTCAACAAGCCACAACACCCGCTTCTCCTTCATAGGAGCAGAATAGATGGGGTACCCGTGATGCCCAAACGATGGCTTTGATTGCTTTGTCAGTAAAGCGATTAATAATATTGCATATCAGGTCTTGCAGGACCTCACGACGAGCTTGGGATGTATTGGAGACCATGTATCAGGGTAAGAATGAGGCTAGAGTTGCCTTTCTTAAAAGGAAGATGTGTCCATGGAAGATGGGAACATCATGGCTGCTCATCTTACGAAGATCCAAGATCTTTGAAAACAGTCGGTTAACATTGATGAGGTGATTTTTGAAAAGGAGTTGGTCTCTAGGACACTATCATATGCTAGAAACTTACTTGAATTTCCACACATCGCTTACTCTATTGATGCGGGGAAACCCGGAACCAATCCTGTTCGAAGAGGTGGTTGGTTTATTGTTACAAGAGAAGCAGAATCGGAAGAACAAATCTTCTGTCATGCGTGGCAGCGATGGGTCTTTTGTTGCCCAAGGCAAGGGAAAAGGAAAAGCCAAAAGCAATTTTCAGCCAAAGGCTGATTTGGGACAGCCTTCACAAAAGGCTAAGAATGATGCCACGAAAAAGGGCAAGTGCCACTAATGCAAAAGGCAGGTCACTATGTAAATGAGTGCAGAAAGCGGCTTGCAAAGGAGAAGAAATAGGAAAGCAGCATGGCTGTAGATTCTTTTTCATCACCTGCAGTGAAAGATGATGGTAAATCTTGTGCAAGATCAGTGGACTTTTCTTACTTGCAGTTATGATGCATCATTAGAGCATGTCTCTCAATGTCAAGAAAGACTTGAGACATGGTACTTTGACAATGGTGCTGCTAAATACACAACCTCACAAAGGAATTTGTTTTAGAAGCTTATGGCTGCCCCTGAGGGCAAAACGGTAACATGTGCAAACAATTCTTCTTATCAGTCAAGGGAGTTGGCGAGGTGATCCTCACAATAGCAGATGGTGCATACTTATGTCTTCCAGATGTATTGTATGTGCATGGGATTAAGAAGAATTTAATGTCAGTCTCCTCTTTCTCTAAAAGAGGATATGTAGTGAACTTTGAAGATGACAGGTGCATT
The DNA here is from genome assembly GCF_041138505.1 of Cibotium barometz. Taxonomy (NCBI): domain Eukaryota; kingdom Viridiplantae; phylum Streptophyta; class Polypodiopsida; order Cyatheales; family Cibotiaceae; genus Cibotium; species Cibotium barometz. The sequence continues at coordinate 1,574,089 of NC_141064.1, read as the reverse complement.
GCGAGGGACCGTGAAAGTGGCTATGCATTAGTCACAATTGACACATTGTACCATGGGTTATGCTAGCTTGATAGGTTTGATAGGAGAGAGCATGATGCTCATGTGGTTACCACTAACACCTACCATGCAAGAGGCAGAATTGTGGCATGCCAGGTTTGGGCATGTGAATTATGGCAATCTGATGCTATTGCAAAGGCAACAACTGGTGCAGGACATGCTTGCATGCATATGAAGAGTGCATATTGGGTAAAATGCATTTCCAAAAGATGGATCAACAAGGGCCGTCCGGAAATTATAGCTTGTGCACAACGATGTGTGTGATCCTATGCGGACACCATCGATTGAGAAACATGCATACTTTGTAACCTTTATCGATGACTACTCCATATTTGCTTGGGTATCCCCTGAAGGCAAAGTGTGATATATTTGCATATTTTCAACATTGTGGCACATGCTGAAAATCAAACAGGTTGCAAAGTGTAGTTCCTTCGTACAAATCGAGGGGGGGAAACAATGTCTATTGCTTTCAAAGCTTTTTTGGCAGAAAAGGACATAAAGCATCAATCCACGATGCCATACTCTCCTCAGCAAAATGGTGTTGCTGAGAGAAAGAACAAGTCATTGATGGAAATGGCTAGATACATGGTCACAGGCAAAGGCTTGCCTCACAAATTCTGGATGGAGGCAATCATGTGTGCTACACATGTTTTGAATAGATGGCCTACCAAAGCATTGAAAACCATAATGCCATATGAGGCCTGGCACGAGAGGAAACCTAAATCTGATCACTTTAGAGTTTTTGGATGTATTGTGTATGCACATGTACCTCAGCAATTGCGAGGTAAGCTTGATGACAAAGCTACTAAGTGCATATTTGTGGGTTACAACAATGGCAGTAAAGGGTACCGTCTCTATAAGCCTTCCACACAAGATTTTGGAAGCACACTATTGTGGGCATCACGATACATGCGTGAAACTCTCCTGATCCATCTTTGAGAGAAACCTATATGGCTAAGAGTAACCTCAAGGAAGTCCCAATCCACTCTATCATAAGCCTTCTCAAAATCGAAAAGCAGAATGGATTACTCGCTTTGGCCCATACCACGGCCTCCCAAAATGAGAAAATGTTATCAAAGATGCCCCTCTCGTGTAAGAATCCATTGAGTATCATGAATGACATCCTGCAAAATTGGCTGCAATCTAATGCTCACTACCTTAGCAAGTATCTTATATGAAGTCCCAAGTAAGTTGATAGGTCTCCATTGTCCAATCATGGTCTTATCCGTACTCTTAAGGATAAGGAAGGAAAGCCCCTCAGTGAGAGAAGAAGGCATAGAACCTGAGTCTTGTGACTTGTCACATGCACTGTGCACTGTAGTGCATGGTGACAAGTTGGCTCATCATCATCAGTGCAACATTGTATCAGTATTAGTACCTTTCAGGATGATATTTGTCGTATGCCGCGACCCCATTGTAACCCTCAGTCCAGGATAAGTCAGGCACGAGCTACGTAGGTCATTCTCAGCCATAGCAAGTTAGTCAGTCAGTCCAAGTCCCTTAACCCACTTGAAGAGATGCATTCATGCATGTAGAGTCAGCAGAAACCTTAGGGTTTGCATTAGAAAGCATTCTGCATATTGCATATCATTCATTCATTACATCTAGACCATTGTAAAAACCCCAAATATCATCTAGTATTTATCAGAATATTTACTAGGAATTTTTTGGTATTTTTCCCACAAATTCCAGCATTTTATATATCATTTATATATTTTATGTGGACATGAGCAGTCGGCCAGCCCTCTAGTCAGCCGACTAGCTCCACTGACCCATATAAATAGCCCAGCATGGTATTCATTCATTCATCATATTCAGCAGTAGAGCATTCCAGCGCTTGGCATCTTCAGCACAAGGAGCATAAGCGATTGCAGTTTCCAGCCATCATACCTCAGCGTTTTCCTCCTCCAGCACTAGGTGTGTCATGACCCTGTGAAAATGGAACAGCACAAGTGTGGGCATGGTGGTTGCTGAGCAAAATAAATATTAAATGATTCATATTTGGGGTGCCCGGACAAAGGGAATGATGTGTGGACATCTTCAGGTGTGAAGGGGAACCAAGAACATTAATATTTTTAATGTTCTAGCCATGGGTGGCCCCTAGGCCTAAGTGGCCCTTAGGAACTTTAATAAAATAAACATTAAAGTAAGGGCCTTAGGATATTTTTGGAGGGAGGAAACTCCACTTTTGGTACATGCCTCTTTCATCTCTCTCTCTCTCTCTCTTGCTTTTGGGAAAAACGTGCAAGGAACCTGCGTGGAGGAGAAGAAGAGTCGACTGGCTGCTGGTGTTTGGCTGTGTACAGAACTGCCTGTATAGACAGGCCGTACAGACCTAAAGACTGTAGGCCGTACAGAGCAGTTGAGGTTGTGGATGCAGGTGGCGCTGGCGACCAGAGTGCAGACGGCAGCGGTTGCAGATTGAGGCGGCTTCTGTGCAGGTGCTGACCTGTACGGAATAGGGGCTGCAGGCGGGTGCTGTACAGAACAGTACGGTCGCTGCCCTCTGGTGCAGGCGGGTACTGTGCAGGACAGTACAGTAGCAGCTCTCTGATATAGGCGGGTACGGTTGTTGCAGATTCTTCTAACGCAAGCAGCAGTTGTGCGTATAGTGCTGTACGAACTGGTACAGTGGAGTACTGCTGACTTGTACGGATAGGTACAGGCAGGTACAGTTCTGTTCAGTCTTGAACAGTAACAGGTGGCGCATCTCCATCTGCAGGCAGTGCTTTATTAGAGCATAGTTGGTGCATCAGTCAGGTGGTTGCAGGGAGGAAAGTACAGACAGTCTTTCTCAAGTACAGATTGGTACGATCAGTCCCACGGGTGCAGAACCACGCATTGAATTGGTAAGCTCTGAACTTGTCCATCTTTCTTTCTTTCCACTGGCTTATGTCTGCTTTCTGCAGAGTTGTGTCATCTGGCCCCTTGTGAGAGGAGGGGTATGGCAGTTTGAAAGGGTGGAAACAGAGATTGGACAGTGGATGTATATTTGAACTGAGTTGTGGAACCATGTTCATGGAATATGCCAGATGTGTGCTCAAGGCTGCCCTGCTGAACTGCCTCGGTTGATCAGAGGGAAGCACAATGTGTTGCTTTTGTGGGACACAGATCTGTGTGTGAATCCTCTGTGCTAAGAGGTCTTGAGGGCTGCCAGATTGGACATACAGGTTTATTCTCCTGGCTGGCTTTGTTGTACTCAGTTTTACATCTCATTTGAATTCGAATAAAGAAATACCGAAAGGGGCGCCAAGCTTTGGGTCCAACAGGTGTCGATTTCATTTCAGTTTTGGGGCATTCTAGCTCTAGTTAATTTTGTTACTTATTTGGACTACAAGTGGAAGGGTGACTGCTAGTCTACCACACTTTGGTTTCTACCAGAGGCCGGTTTCAAGGTTCCGTTGCGGGGACCCATCATCAACTTTCTTAAGGGGGTGAGCTCGTGGTTACTCGAGGAAAGTCATTGCTGAAAAATTCAGCAACATGTCAGACACAGAAGATGAATATTTTTATCATGAAGAGGAAGAACAAGAGACCTCTCTTGAGAGAAATGAATCTGAGGATATTCTTGCAGGAGAACAGGCTGCAGATGATGAACAAGATGAGGATGTAACACAGCCAGAAGATATGCCTAGTAAAGAGGAAGATGATGCTCAGTTTAAAAATCGTTTGGCAGGTGTAATGGATGTGTTTATGCAGCTCACACAAAGTGAGAAGTTTGCTGAATTTGTGAGATCCCGTTCTGAGCCCGAAAAGAAGAAGAAGAAAGTACGTTCTAAGAACCCACCTCAGGGCAATACTGGTGCTTTCCCACAGGATCCATCTTTTGGACAGTTTCCGAACATGCAACATGCTTTTGGTGCTAACTCACAGAGTTCCTTCTTCGGACAGCCATCTATTCCTCAGCAGTCTATGCATCTAGGTTATTTTGGTGGTGGCTCTGTGTTCCAATCCATGACTGGGGGTTATCCTCAGGGAGGCATGGGTATGCCAGGGACTTTTGGAGCAAATTTTCAGCCTGGTATGCAAGGGAATATGTGTGGTGGTATGCAGTTCGGAATGCAAGGAAACATGTTTGGGGGCATGCAACCTGGAATGCAAGGAAATATGTATGGGGGCATGCAGCCCGGTATGCATAGTGGAATGTTTGGAAACATGGCTGGAATGTATGGCATGCCAGGTGTGGGAATTGGTAATGTTGACCCTATGATGGGCATGAATGCTGGGGGTAGCAATCTTGTGAAGCCACTTCCTTACGATAATCTAACGCCTATGGGTAAGGCGAAGGATTATAAGGAAGGGGGAGCTGTTGTGAAATTTGACACATTCAGTGGGGCCAAAGATACGCTAAAGGCACTTACCTTTTTACAGTAGTTTGATGCTGCTTTTTCTGGTGGTAATTACACGGAGTCCTCTAAGGTGAGAAAAGCTGCGACTTTTCTCAAAGGCAATGCATTGCAGTGGTGGTCTACTCTTCTTTTGCAGGGCATAGCACCATCTACTTGGGTATAGTTTAAACAGGTGTTTTCTTCACTATGGCTCACATCTACTTTTGAGGTCGATGTAATGACAGCATGGCACAAGTTGGATGCATCAAAGTGTGAAAATCTTGAAGATTATAATAAGAAGTTTTGGGAAGCCTTACTCCCAGTTACTTCTTATTGTGCAGTGCCTTTGTCTGAGCAGGTGGAGAAGTATTGTTGTGGGCTACCCAAGGAAGTGCGTGACTATTGCATAAAGACTCGAGTAACAAATATGTCACAGATGATAGAGAACGCTATGATAGCAAATGCGTTACTCACTAGAGTCTCATCTGGATTTAAAGGCAGTAAGAATTCAAGCAAGAAATCTGAAAAGTCAGGGCATGCTTCGCGTGATGCAAAAGGGTCTACAGAGAAGCGGTATAAGAAGTTACCAATGCCCAAGAGAACTCCTGAGAAGAGACAAGCTTTGATGGATGCTCGGAAATGTTTTTACTGTACAGAGGAGGGACATATGTCTTATAATTGTCTCAAGCGAAAGTCCCAAAAGGACTCTGACACCAAAGGAGAGTCCAAGTCAAAGAAACCAAAACCTTCTGCAAGGTTAGTTCCTGATCTTGTTGGGGAACAGCCAGGTGGTGAAGAGACTGAGTTGTGCAGGGCATGGGGCAAAGTGAGAGATCAAAATGCCTTGATATTCTTTGACACAGGTGCTAGAGCCAACTTTATTTCACCGGATTTGGCTGGCCGATTGGGGATCCGTGCAGAGGAGATGGGGCCTTTATATGAGGCTAACATGGCTTGTCCTGGGTTTGCAGAACCCGTCACTCCTATTATTGGGAAGCTCAGGCTTCATTTGCAGGGTTATGTGGACAGCGAAGAGTTTTTCATCATGCCACTTGATGGATGTGATGTTTTGTTGGGTATGCCATGGTGCCACAGAGTACATGCGGTGGTGGATACATACAATAGGAAGATCACTTTGACTCATAGAGGGAAAGAACATGTTTTGGATGTAAAACTTAAAGGGGAATCTGTTCCTATTGTATCAGCTTCGGCAATTTCATCAGTAATGAAAAAGCATCTTTCCGCGTACTTGATTTATGTAAAGGATGCAAAAGATGATGAGTCTAAGTCTAATTTGTCTATGTTAGATAAGGACAGGACTGATTTCTTATGTGGGTTCCAAGATTGTTTTTCCGAGTCATTGCCAGGAGAACTTCCTCCGGAGAGGCCAGAAGATCATGCCATTGATCTAATTCCGGGTAGTACTCCACCAAATAGACCACGGTACCGTGTTAGTGCAGCCCAACAAGAAGAAATTATGAGTTAGGTACAGGAGCTCTTGAATAAAGGGTTGATACAACCTATCTCATCACCCTTTTGCTCACCTGTACTCTTAGTGCAAAAGAAAGATGGTTCTTGGCGCATGTGTATTGATTACAGGGCGCTGAACAAGAATACCATCAAGAATCGATTCCCCATTCCGAGGATCGATGACATTTTGGACCGCTTACAAGGCTCCACAGTCTTTAGTCGAATTGACTTGAAAAGCGGGTATCATCAGATACGTATTAGACCCGAGGATGTGCATAAGACAGCATTTCGAACCACATTTGGGTTGTATGAGTTCTTGGTTATGCCCTTTGGTTTGACAAATGCACCTGCCACATTTAACAGAATGATGGGCAGGATTTTCCGACCTCATAGAGCGTTTGTGGGCACATTCTTTGATGATATGATTGTGCATTCACAAACTGAGGAGGAGCATAGAAGGCATTTGGCCATTGTGTTTGCAGAACTCCGGAACCATAGGCTGGTTATTAATGGCAAGAAGAGTGAGTTCTTCTTGCAAGAGATACACTTCTTGGGGCATATTGTGTCAAAGCATGGAGTCCGTATGGATCCATCGAAGGTGGAAGCAATTCTTAATTGGCCAGATTTGAGGACCGTGCATGATGTACGCAGCTTTTTGGGATTGTGTTCCTATTACAGGCGGTACATACGGTATTTTGCTGAAATTGCTTCGCCCCATCATGCCTTAACAAAGAAGGCAACTCCGTTTAGATGGGCTGATCAGGAAATTACAGCCTTTAAAAAGCTTACTTCGGATCTAGTATTGGTACTACCGGACCTCCGAAAGGCTTTTGTTGTTCAATGTGATGCATGTGGAAACAGCATTGGGGTAGTTCTCATACAGGAAGGACATGTGATAGCCTATGAGAGTCGAATATTGTACGATGCCGAGAAGCATTTACAGGTTTATGAGAAAGAGATGTTGGCTGTAATTCATGCTCTTTCTACATGGAAACACTATTTGCTTGGGGCTGATTTCACTGTGAAGACAGATCAATAGACCTTGCGATATTTCCTCACGCAAACTAAGCTTTCAGAGAAACATATGCGATGGGCAAACTTTTTGTCTATGTTCCACTTCCAGATTGTACATGTGGAAGGCAAAAAGAATGTTGTGGCAGATGCTTTGTCACGCAAGCCACAGGTCTCAGCAGCTTCACTTGCTTATCATCATGAGCTTGATGAAATGAAAGAGCAGTATGCCCATGATGAGGACTTTGAAAGGTTGTATGATCAGATGTCTGAGGGTCAGCGGCATGATCATTATACTCTCAGAGATGGATTTTTGTTGATGCATGGTAAATTGCGACTCAAGGTTATGATTGAAAGTCATGCTCCACCGTATGCAGGTCATAGAGGAATTGACGCCACGGTAAAAGCAGTTGAGACTTTCTTTTATTGGCCAACCTTGAGAAGAGATGTTGATGCTTTTGTTAGGCAATGCATCGTATGTCAGAAGGTAAAGTTTGACCGTCAAAAGACACCAGGGTTACTACAGCCTTTACCTATTCCAGATAGACCTTGGGAGAGCATTGCCATGGATTTTATATTTGATCTTCCACGGACACAAACGGGCAATGATGGCATTTGGACTATCATATGTAGGTTCAGTAAGCAGGCTCATTTCATTCCCGTGGAGCAGAAGAGGAACGTACCACCCATTTTGCACACAAAGGATAAGATCTTTGAGGCTGATCAGTATGTGGAGAGTATGGATGAAGCTTATCGGAGAGTTAAGTTGGCACCCCGGAAAACTCAGCAAAAGCAAAAGAAAGCAGCAGACCGTCATAGACGTGCTTTAGAGTTTGCATTGGGTGATTGGGTTCTTTTGCGATTTGAAAAGGCTAGGCTCAAGAAGATGTAGGGTAAAGAGCGCTTATTCCCTAAGTTGAGCATGCGCTATTATGGATCTTTTCAGGTATTAGAAAAGATTGGTGAGGTGGCCTATCGCTTGAAGCTACCAGATCACTAGAGGATTCACAATGCATTTCATGTGAGTCTCCTTAGACCTTTCCGTGGGGATGTGCCTGAGGATGTATCAGATGAGGCTCTGCCGGAAGTTGAGGAACTTGATGAGGTTCTTATTCCAGAGCAGATAATGGCACATAAGGAAAGGAAGGTACGAGGTAAAGTTTCCCGTCGCTATCTTGTGAAGTTCAAGAACTATTCACCGATGGATGCGAAGTGGATGGAGGAAGGTGACTTAACAGATTCACCTCAGGTTTTGCAGCTTTATCTCGATGCCTTTGAGTTGGAGCCGACTCTTGTTACGGCTCATTCAGGTTCAGCAGAGCATGGGTCTGGAGCATTGCCTGATGCTCAAGAGGGGGGTAGCACCTCCACTCCCTTGATATAGACAGGCTCAAATGACATCTAGAGGTCGCTTGGTGCAGTTTTTGTATCACCCGAAGGTACTGATGGCTGACAGTACATCTGTTTATGGGACCTCTATGACATATGTGTACTAGTCACATTGGATGTTGTGGTTGTGTATGGTTCACAGTGGTATACAACTTGGACTACTACTACGCCATTAGTTTGCAGTGAATGTTGTTACATATGCATGGCTTAGAGAGATTGGGACGCTGATCTTGCCATATTGTACATTTCACTTTGGATATTTTGCTATATCACCAGATTGCAATCGAGGACGCTTGCCATTTTTCAAGAGGGGGTTATGTCATGACCCTGTGAAAATGGAACAGCACAAGTGTGGGCATGGTGGTTGCTGAGCAAAATAAATATTAAATGATTCATATTTGGGGTGCCCGGACAAAGGGAATGATGTGTGGACATCTTCAGGTGTGAAGGGGGACCAAGAACATTAATATTTTTAATGTTCTAACCATGGGTGGCCCCTAGGCCTAAGTGGCTCTTAAGAACTTTAATAAAATAAACATTAAAGTAAGGGCCTTAGGATATTTTTGGAGGGAGGAAACTCCACTTTTGGTACACGCCTCTCTCATCTCTCTCTCTCTCTTGCTTTTGGGAAAAACGTACAAGGAACCTGCGTGGAGGAGAAGAAGAGTCGACTGGCTGCTGGTGTTTGGCTGTGTACAGAACTGCTCGTATAGACAGGCCGTACAGTACTGGCCATACAGACCTAAAGACTGCAGGCCGTACAGAGCAGGTGACGGTTGTGGATGCAGGCGGCGCTGGCGACCAGAGTGCAGACGGCAGGCGGTTGCAGATTGAGGCGTTTGCTGTGCAGGTGCTGACCTGTACGGAATAGGGGCTGCAGGCGGGTGCTGTACAGAACAGTACAGTCGCTGCCATCTGGTGCAGGTGGGTACTGTGCAGGACAGTACAGTAGCAGCTATCTGATACAGGCGGGTACAGTTGCTGCAGATTCTTCTAACGCAAGCAGCAGTTGTACGTACAGTGCTGTACGGACTGGTACAGTGGAGTACTGCTGACTTGTACGGATAGGTACAGGCAGGTACAGTCTTGTTTAGTCCTGAACAGTAACAGGTGGTGCATCTCCAGCTGCAGGCGGTGCTTTATCAGAGCATAGTTGGTGCATCAGTTAGGTGGTTGCAGGGAGGAAAGTACAGACAGTCTTTCTAAAGTACAGACTAGTACGATCAGTCCCACGGGTGCAGAACCACGCATTGAATTGGTAAGCTCTGAACTTGTCCATCTTTCTTTCTTTCCACTGGCTTATGTCTGTTGGAGAGTTGTGTCATCTGGCCCCTTGTGAGAGGAGGGGTATGGCAGTTTGAAAGGGTGGAAACAGAGATTGGACAGTGGATGTATATTTGAACTGAGTTGTGGAACCATGTTCATGGAATATGCTAGATGTGCTCAAGGCTGCCCTGCTGAATTGCCTTGGTTGATCAGAGGGAAGCACAGTGTGTTGCTTTTGTGGGACAGATCTGTGTGTGAATCCTCTGTGCTAAGAGGTCTTGAGGGCTGCCAGATTGGACATACAGGTTTATTCTCCTGGCTGGCTTTGTTGTACTCAGTTTTACATCTCATTTGAATTTGAATAAAGAAATACCGAAAGGGGCGCCAAGCTTTGGGGCCAATAGGTGTCGATTTCATTTCAGTTTTGGGGCATTCTAGCTCTAGTTAATTTTGTTACTTATTTGGACTACAAGTGGAAGGGTGACTGCTAGTCTACCGCACTTTGGTTTCTACCAGAGGCCGGTTTCAAGGTGCCTCAACGCATGAGCATTCAGTCCCCTGCATCAGCAAAACGCATCAGTTTCAGCATTCAGCCAGCAGTCCACCTTGCGTTTTCTACATCCATATAGTTTTCAGTATTCATCTACTTATCGTTTTGCTCCAGCCACTTGATGAAGGTAAAAATGCAGCATTCATAATCATTTACAACATTCATACTCAATCTAGAACAGTCCCAAACAGCCCCTCTCTCAGCCTCAGCTTTGCATCCCTCCCGCATTCCATTGGGAAGAGTGCATAGGCTCGAGATTGGACATCATTGGTGCTTCTACAGCAGTGTACAGTTCAGCCCAACTCTTGGTCTTCAAAGATCTTGCGTTTGGCTTATCATCACCAGTCACACCGTCAGTCTCTTCAAAGATAATAAAGCTAATACTATCGTGGTAACGGGATAGGGGGCCCTTCAGTGGGACCCCATACGGTGTACAGTTTCTCTCTCTCTCTCTCTCTCTCTCTCTCTCAGAGTCTCTTAAAAGTTTGAAGTATTAAAGTGGATTGCTAAACTCGTGAAACTCAGGATATAGAAGACGGTGTGAGCATTTGTGTGATAGGATTCTCCAATACGAATACTTCCGTTGCATGCTACATTGGTATCAGATTCAGCTTGTCCACACACACTGCATCCTAGCGTGAGGGCATTCTTGGATGGTTAGATTGCGTTCCGGCACGACCACCGACTTCAGCATCATGTCTACAGAGGAGGGTACTCATCAGCCGGAGGATGTCTCCCCCGAAGGAGACCTTGCTCTTTCGCCTACCTCAGACACCATAGCTCTACTTAGAGCTCAGAACCAGCTTCTCATGGAGCGTCTCCAACTCTTGGAGGCAATAGTAGCACGCCCCCCTCCTCCGTTGCCTCCAGCAGCCCCCGACTACATCTCCCTCTTCTTTCAGATGGAACAACAAAGAAGAGAGGACAAGGCTCGAAGGAGAGAAGAAAAAGATCGAGAAAGAGTAGAAAGACGGGCCTATGAAGAAGCCTAACGTAGGATCGACGAAGACTGGCGTTAGGCTGACCTCGTCGCTCGGGAGCACCAACGTGAGCTTGATTGAGAATGTATGTTACTCAAGCACCAACGGGAAAAGGAGGCCATACACCTGAGGTATCAGCATCTCTCCTCAGTTGCCCAAGCCATAGGTGCCACTAGCCAGTAGCCCGCAACATCAACCACCGTCATTCGTACTCAGCCAAACTTCAGTAAGCATGATGGTAAGTGTGATCATTCAGCAGTTAATCAATTTATTGATCAGTTTAATGCTCATTTTCCACTAGCTAGGATCACAGACCCTCAGGATAGAGTCCATGTAGCGGCTCCCCACCTTACAGGTGAGGCAGTCACTTGGTGGCAGCATTGGTCTAGTATTCATGCAGAGCAGACTACAGGTGTCAGTCTTTGACTGGGACATCTTTGTCCATGACGTGAAGACCAGATTTCTCCCACCCCAGTATATGACTAGCCTGGCAGATGAGTTCTATGGACTCAAACAGAAAGGGTAACCCGTGCTTCAGTTTTTTGGCAAGGTTATTACTTTAGCACAACAGTTAGGGTTATCTGAGCAGGCTAAGATGGATCAATTCATTCGTGGATTAGATCCTAACATCCGGTTCACAGTTCGTAACTTTGAACCCAACACATATGACCGGGCTTTGACTCTCGCTCAAAATGAAGAAATGAAGATGAACAGAGGCCAGCCTAAGCAGTCATCACAGTCTAGTACGAAACCCCAATCGAGGAAGGATAATTCGTCTTCTAAAGACACTGACAGACAACAGTCCTAGCTCTAGTTTAGGGGGTAAGGAATCCAAGCCTAAGAAAACCGTTCAGGAAAAGGCTCAAGCATGCATCATTGGAGGCTATCTTCCTCCGCAGTATCCCCCGCTTCTCTGGACCCGCCTGCTACCACCAATGCGGTTTAGATCTTACCTTCTATGCATCCCATGCTATCTGTGGTACTTGATGCTAAGCAGGAGGGTGAGGCTACAACCACACAGAAAAGTTTGATCCGAGCTTATGGCTTTGCCAAGGACCGCCAGTTCATAATCCTTTTTGACATGGGCAGTTCTGAGGACGCCATCTCTCCCCAGTTGGCTACCAACATGAGCTGTACCTTAGTGCCCTATCATTTGGAGGTAGACGGATTTACACATGGTCTCCGCATCCACATATCTCAACGCGCACAACAGTTTTCTTTTCAAGTTCAAAAGGCCCATCCTAGCGAGATTTCATTGTCTCTCCTCTTTTGGGGTGTGACATGATCTTAGGAATCCAGTGGTTTCGTCAGTATGAACCTATTCCCAATTGGGGGCAGGACACCTTTATTATCTCTAAAGGTTTGTCTGAGCCTTTCATGATTCGGGGGGATAGGAGCATTCTTGGCCTTCCTATGATTTCTCATCTCCAAGCCAAACGAGTATCCGCAAGGGAGCGGAAGGAGCATTGATTTATGCTTAGACAGCTCCTATCTCATCAATAACCGTTGTCTCATCTTCTTCAGTCCCTCAGTTGGCAGATCTCCTTTCTCATTCAGACATTTTTAAGGATGATCTCCCACCCAGTATCCCACCCTTTCGTCATGTGGATCATCATATCGATTTGGTCCCTACGGCAGAATCTCCTAGCAAGTTTCCCCCTCGTCTTTCCAAGACTTTCAAGGGCAAGCTAGAACAGCAGTCAGTACTCCAACATTTGAAACCTGTTCCTTATGGACACATTTTCACAGTCACCACAGACCACCGAGCACTTAAGTGGCTCCCGACGATGCCAAGTGCCCAATGGAGTGATCAGCACACTAGATAGGGTCAGCTCTTCCACCAGTGTGGAGGAATGATCAAGTACATCCTTGGTCAGCATAACCCAATAGCAGATGTTCTTAGTAGAAAGACCAGCATCCAGACCATTCAGGAGTCTACCATTCTCAACATCTCTGGAAAAGACTTACATAGTATAGAAGATCAGTATGTCGATTCCGTAGAGTTTGGTACTCAACCCAGTTTGGTCGTCAATTTTGAGCCTGGCCATTATTCAGTTCACAGACAGGCAAGTAAGTTTAGACGAGATATCCACTTCAACGAAGGGGATTGGGTCTATCTGCGCATCATGAAACAAAGACTGAAACAAGTGGGCAAACGTTGTCCCAAGCTTTCATTCCGTAGTTTTGGACCTTTCCCAATGGTCTAAAAGTTAAGTGATGTCTCCATGAAGTTAAAACTGCCTAACAGTTGGACGATGCATGATGTTTTCCATGTTTCTTGGCTAAAACTATATGTTGGACCATAAGTTTTTGATGTTTCAGATGAACAGCAGCCAGACGTGGTAGACGAAGCAAAAGTCATCGAGCCTTAGCAGATCCTTCTTCATCGTTGGAAGCATGGTTCCGATTGACGGATACGTCAGTTCTATACGAAGTTCCGAGATCGAGGTACCTATGAAGCCGTATGGCTAGACGAGGAATTCTTTGAAGAGTAGCCCCAGTTGTTGGCGGACTACTTGGAAGCCATGAACTTGCTGCCAAGCTAAGCAAGAGGAAATGTCACATGTACTCTGCACTGTAGTGCATGGTGACATGTACGCCGTGACCCCATTGTAATCCTCAGTCCAGGATAAGTCAGGTACGAGCTGCTGCGTAGGTCATTCTCAGCCATAGCAAGTCAGTCAGTCAGTCCAAGTCTCTTAACCCACTTGAAGAGATGCATTCATGCATGTAGAGTCAGTAGAAACCTTAGGGTTTACATTAGAAAGCATTTTGCATATTGCATGCAGCATATCATTCATTCATTGCATCTAGACCATTGCAGAAACCCCAGATATCATCTAGTATTTATTAGAATATTTACTAGGAATTTTTTGGTATTTTTTCCACAAATTTCAACATTTTATACATCATTTATATATTTTATGTGGACATGAGCAGTCGGCCAGCCCTGTAGCCAGCCGACTAGCTCCTCTGACCCATATAAATAGCCCAGCATGGTATTCATTCATTCATTCATCATATTCAGTAGTATAACATTCAAGCGCTTAGCATCTTCAGCACAAGGAGCATAAGCGATTGCAGTTTCCAGCCATCACACCTCAGCGTTTTCCTCCTATAGCACTAGGCGCCTCAACGCATAAGCATTCAGCCCCTTGCATCAGCAAAACACATCAGTTTCAGCATTCAGTCAGCAGTCCACCTTGCGTTTTCTGCATCCATACAGTTTTCAGCATTCATCTACTTATCGTTTTGCTCTAGCCACTTGATGAAAGTAAAATGCAGCATTCATAATTATTTACAGCATTCATACTCAGTCTAGAACAGTCCCAGCCAGCCCCTCTCTCAGCCTCTGCTTTGCATCCCTCCCGCATTCCATTGGGAAGAGTGCATAGGCTCGAGATTGGACATCATTGGTGCTTCTACAGCCGTGTACAGTTCAGTCCAACTCTTGGTCTTCAGAGATCTTACTTTTGGCTTATCGTTAGTCACACTGTCAATCTCTTCAAAGATAATAAAGCAAATACTATCTCGGTAACAGGATAGGGGGCCCTTCAGTGGGACCCCATACGGTGTACAGTTTCTCTCTCTCTCTCTCTCTCTCTCTCTCTCTCTCTCTCTCTCTCTCTCAAAAGTTTGAAGTATTAAAGTGGATTGCTAAACTCGTGAAACTCAGGATATAGAAGACGGTGTGAGCATTTGTGTGACAGGATCCACCAGTTGGTCGGCCAGCCTTGCTGCTGTTGGCCAGCTCCTAGATGCTGACGACCTGCCCATAAATGCCATAAATGCTGTCGGCTGCTATACAGGTGCTGTCGGCTGTTCATAACAATTCCGACTACATGCCATAAATGCTCTAAATGCTAAAAATACCTCAATAATGCTTAAATGTCCTGATTAATGCTTGATGATGCCATGCCACTTGTACACCTGATGGGTGTGCATGTGACATTCCCCTCTGCTTAACTGTTGCTAGTTGGTATACCTGGCAACCCTTCGACTTCTCTGGTGATCCTTCTCCACTGAAACCATTGTCCCCTTTTGACTTCTTCTGCCGGGATTGAGGTCGATTGTAGGAGTTGAATCCTTTGAGCCATAGACTTGTCTACTGCGGGAATTGAATGGCAAATGTTGCTAAAACTGCTTGGAAATACCTGAGTCACCCCTGACCTGTCTCTGGAATCCTTTCACCCACCATCTCTGTCATTCCTGAACCTCTGAACCTCCTGAGGCAATATTGGAGCAAACTTCCGTCTTCTTATGTGGAAGAGAACCCCTTGCTGCTGCTAGTCGAAGCCCAAAACTTTATTTGCTCCTTTAATGATGGATGTCATTCTTCCCCAGAGAACTCATGGGCAAAACATGTATGCCTTGCAGATGCAAGGTTGACTGCGAGGATGACTGCTATGCAAGCCATGTGCAACCCTATATGCTGTGCAAGAATGCAGATGGATAGGTTACTAATGCATGCCTAAGGGAAAATCCCTAAGGATGGTGTAACACGCGGAAGCTCTGGGTAGTCTTCTTTCAGCCCTAAACACTCTTGGAAACCTTCTGATGCAAAAACGCACCATCTGATGCAAAAACGCAGGTAGAGAGAGAGTAGAGAGAGAGAGAGAGAGAGAGAGAAGTGCTGGAAATTCAGTGTATACTATGGTACAAAAAGGTACATATCTGCAGCCCTTGGCTGCCTTCTTGAAAAGGTGGTAAAACACCCAAAAATTCTGCCCTAGACTAGGACTCCTAATGACTCATACCCCTAGTGGGTTGAATGAGATAAACCTTGAGCATGAGGGCCCTATTTATATGGGACTTTGGACACTTTATGCTGGCCGACTGCTGGTCGGCCAGTTCCATGTCCATACAAGCCTTTTAGCCCTGCCCGACTGCTGTTGGTCCTTGTCCTTGATGCGCCTGCTGCCCACCCTCTCTACTGACTTCAGCCGACAGCCAACATCCTCTTTTCTTGCAGCCGTCAGCCCTTGTCTGGATTCATGTGCTTCAGCCGTCTGCTTCCCTCCATGATCCCACTTGTCCTGCTCCATGCTCACCTCAGATGCTACACCTGAAGCTCCTACATTCTGGTTCTACCTATCTTCTACTGGTTCATGGTCTTTATCTGTTTGCCTCTTCTGGATCTAGACCTAAGAATGTCCATGGCATCTGTGATGCACATGACAGATGGCCTGCAAGAATTTGAGAACTGGGTTTAATTGTGCGGAAGCGATTAACATGATGACTGATTGAATGAATGATGGAATGAAAATGCTCTAAGGCTGGTTACCCTGTAACGCTCTGATACCAATGTGACATGTGAGGGATTGATCGTAGTAATCACAACCATAGGCTAACTAAACTTCACTTAATGATGCTTAAGAGATAGACAAATAGTGTCAATGCAATGCAATGCAGCTATATTAGATGAATGGGTTACAATGATATCTAAAGAGATCTATGATGCTGTCCTAGAAGAAGATCCTTCTCAGGATGAGAGGGATATGGTGAATGCTGATGCTGAGGACTATTCCCTGCTCCAAGGCTGAGGTCCACCCTTCGATGCTGGCTTCCCTCTATGTAGGAGGTAGGAATGCTGAACTATGTGCTGAATATGCTGGCTAAACTGCTGATTTGCTTTTCCCTTGCTCCATGGATGAGAAGCGCTGAGGAGAGATGAGATCATGGACTGAATATGCTGCCTATGATGACTATATGCTGAGTGAACTGCTGTCCCGTTGACTTCCCTTGTCTCCTGGGAAGGAAACGTTTAAGGGAAGCTGAGATGATGGACTGAATCTGATGCTTGATGATGATGATGTGCTGGAAACTGCCTTAACGCCGATTATATGCTGATGCTGAGGACTCCCTATGCTCCCAAGGTGGAAACGCTAAAGGGAAAGATGCCTTATTGCTGAAGAATAATGCGCTTCTATATATATGGTGAGATGCTGTTGGTCGGCCAGCTCCTAAATGTTGACGACCTGCCCATAAATGCCATAAATGCTGTCGGCTATTGTAGAGGTGCTGTCGGTTGATCATAACAGCCCTGGCGACATGTTATAATTGCTCTAAATGCTAAAAAGGCCTGAATAATGCTTAAATGTCCTGGTTAATGCTTGATGATGCCATGCCACTTGTACACCTGATGGGTCTGCACGTGACATTCCGCTCTGCTAAACTATTGCTAGGTGGTATACCTGGCAACCTTTCGACTCCTCTGGTGATCCTTCTCCACTGAAACCACTGTCCCCTTCTGACTTCTTCTGCCGGGATTGAGGTCGACTCTAGGAGTTGAATCCTTTGAGCCATAGACTTGTTTACTGCGGGAATTGAATGGCAAATGCTGCTAAAACTGATTGGAAATACTTGAGTCACCCCTGACTTGTCTGTGGAATCCTTTCACCCACCATCTCCGTCGTTCATGAACCTCTGAACCTCCTGAGGCGATGTTGGAGCAAACTTCCGTCTTCTTATGTGGAAGAGAACCCCCTGTTGCTACCAGTCGAAGCCCAAAACTTTATTTACTCCTTTAATGATGGATGTCATTCTTCCCCAGAGAACTCATGGGCAAAACATGTATGCCTTGCAGATGCAAGGCTGACTGCTAGGATGCCTACTATGCAAGCCATATGCAACCCTATATGCTGTGCAAGAATGCAGATGGATGGGTTACTAATGCATGCCTAAGGGAAAATCCCTAAGGATGGCCTGCAAGATTTTGAGAACTGGGTTTAACTGTGCGGAAGCGATTAACATGATGACTGACTGAATGAACGATGGATTGAAAATGATCTAAGGCTGGTTACCCTGTAACGCTCTGATACCAATGTGACATGTGAGGGATTGATCGTAGTAATCACAACCTTAGGCTAAGTAAACTTCACTTAATGATGCTTAAGAGATAGACAAATAGTGTCAATGCAATGCAATGCAGCTATATTAGATAAATGGGTTACAATGAGATCTAAATAGATCTATGATGCTGTCCTAGAAGAAGATCCTTCTCGGGATGAGGGATATGGTGAATGCTGATGCTGAGGACTATTCCCTGCTCCAAGGCTGAGGTCCACCCTTCGATGTTGGCTTCCCTCTATGTAGGAGGTAGGAATGATAAACTATGTGCTGAATATGCTGGCTAAACTGCTGATCTGCTTCTCCCTTGCTCCATGGATGAGAAACGCTGAGGAGAGATGAGATCATGGACTGAATATGCTGCCTATGATGACTATATGCTGAGTGAACTGCTGTCCCGTTGACTTCCCTTGTCTCCTGGAAGGAAACGCTGAACGGAAGCGGAGATGATGGACTGAATCTTAAGTGAGAAGGTTGCAACAACAGCTGACGAAGAGTCAATGAAGGACACTCCCTATGCTCCCAAGGTGGAAACGCTGAAGGGAAAGATGCCTTACTGCTGAAGAATAATGCGCTTCTATATATATGGTGAGATGCTGTTGGTCGGCCAGCCTTGCTGCTGTCGGCCAGCTCCTAGATGCTCACGACCTGCCCATAAATGCTGTTGGCTGTTGTAGAGGTGGTGTCGGCTGATCATAACAGCCCCGACTACATGCCATAAATGCTCTAAATGCTAAAAATGCCTGAATAATGCTTAAATATCCTGATTAATGCTTGATGATGCCATGCCACTTGTACACCTGATGGGTGTGCACGTGACATTCCCCTCTGCTAAACTATTGCTAGGTGGTATACCTGGTAACGTTTCGACTTCTCTGGTGATCCTTCTCCACTGAAACCACTGCCCCCTTCTGATTTCTTCTGCCGGGATTGAGGTCGACTATAGGAGTTGAATCCTTTGAGCCATAGACTTGTCTACTGCGGGAATTGAATGGCAAATGCTGCTAAAACTGCTTGGAAATACTTGAGTCACCCTTGACCTGTCTGTGGAATCCTTTCACCCACCATCTCCGTCGTTCTTGAACTTCTGAACCTCTTGAGGCGATGTTGGAGCAAACTTCCGTCTTCTTATGTGGAAGAGAGCCCCCTGCTCTGCTGCCAGTCGAAGCCCAAAACTTTATCTACTCCTTTGATGATGGATGTCATTCTTCCCCAGAGAACTCATGGGCAAAACATGTATGCCTTGCAGATGCAAGGCTAAGTGCGAGGATGACTGCTATGCAAGCCATGTGCAACCCTATATGTTGTGCAAGAATGCAGATGGATGGGTTACTAATGCATGCCTAAGGGAAAATCCCTAAGGAACCAGGGGTGTGGCCAAGGCTGGTCGACTGCATCTGGTGGCTGTTTTTGATGTTGGCCGAGTGTTTACAGCTGTAAGAAGCTGCTGGTTAGGACATCCGGAGGCACGGAAGTGCTGGCAGATTTGTGGGAGGGACATCTTTTATCTGATCGGAGACCATCTGGCTTGTGAATAGCTGCTGGTCGACTTCCCTTGTGGCTTCTGAGAGCTGGTTGACTTGCTCTGTGAGCCAGACAGGAGGAAGATGAAGATGCAGGGCTGTCCCGGGCTGATGTGGGAGTGCTATGGGCTGTCCATGGTTGTCCTACATGTGCTTAATGCTGGGGTAAGGCCCTCTGGCGGTAAAGATTGACATCAAAATTCAGCATATGTTTGATTTTGTTTTGATAATGTATTGGAAGAAATTGGTGCTAGCCAGTGGGAATCCCTGGGCACCTGCAAAGTTGTATTCGGAGGTAGACTCCTTTTTGGTAATCTAACCATAAATTAGGGGGGGGGGGAAGTCAGCCCATCTTTTGGCCCGTAGTGTGGTGTACTGTTCAAAGCTAACATCTTTCTTTTATCTGGCATGCTTATGTGTTTATTCAGTTTTCATGATTGATAAGATTTTGGTGTTACGGCTGCCCTTCCATGGGATGGATCTCGGTTGTCATTCTTGTCTTACCCACCATCCAAGGCATGTGTAGGGCGTCAGCTTGTAGAGCTTTGTCCTCTGCTTCCTCCAAGGACTTTGGATCAGCCATGTACACTTCTTGCATAAGCTTAAGTTGCAATCCATTCACAATCTTACGGATTTCCATTAGTGGTGGAATGGGAGTATAAGAAGTAAACTTTAATGAAACGGCTGAAAAGTTGTTAAGGTAAGTTTGCACATTCTCACCAACTTTTTGCTTTACCTCACCCCATTCTTTCTGCAATCCGCTTCAAAGTTTGCAGGTACGAACTTCTTGTTGAACATAGTCTTGAAATCAGTCCATGTCTTTGGCTCGGTCTCTTCTTGTACCTCCTTTAGCCCCCAATTTAAGGCGGCATTCTTCAAATGCATGCGAACCATACCAAGCTTGGACTTTTCGCAGAAGTCCTCTCCTCCAAAGGCGGCATCAAATTGCTTGACAAAAGATAAAGCATCGAACTGGACGCTCTTTTCTCTCGGCTTGAAGGCCACTTCGGTCGTTGTCGAAGGCTTCTTTGCCTTCTTTTCCCTTACTTAACCCGAAGATGATGCAGAGAGAGCGGGTCTAGGAATAGCCTCCCCGTCTCCTCCATGAGGAACGGATTTGGTGGCTCTAGATCCTTCTGCAATGGTGACTCCCTTGGCCCGAGGATACGCTTTGGCAGCTTCGATTCCTTCCGCTTCGGTGGCTTGATCCTTGATGAAATCATCAAACATTTGAGTCCTTCTATGGTCCTGTTCCTTGTTGGCTCTCTAAGCAAGGAATTCTTCATCTTTGAGAAATCGTCTGAACTGCTGAAATTCTTGGTACTCTGTTGATGACATGGTCAC
This sequence comes from Cibotium barometz, assembly GCF_041138505.1. Classification (NCBI taxonomy): domain Eukaryota; kingdom Viridiplantae; phylum Streptophyta; class Polypodiopsida; order Cyatheales; family Cibotiaceae; genus Cibotium; species Cibotium barometz. Next base: position 1,553,322 of record NC_141064.1, on the reverse strand, counting down.
GGTCTCATGAGTAATGGATCGACGGCCCTGGTTCCCATCTTGAAGTACTGGATTGCCTCATAGTTGTTCCCTTCATTAGGTCCTTGGTCTCCCTCTATTCTTGACATGGCTCTGTCACTCCAAGAAAGATTTTCTCAAGAGAAATCATACTCAGATACCACTGTAAGCCCAGCGGGGCGTGCCGTGACAGATTCATCCACGTATCCAAGAGATAAAGATAGAGAGAGGGAGAGAGAGAGAAGGGTTTAGGGATCTTTGCACAGTACACACACACTTAGCCGTCCCCTTTCAGGAATTCATTCAGGAACAATCAACGGGCTTATAAAGCCAGGATCAATACAACCAATGAATATAGAATCAAACAAATATGTCGATGTAGGAATCCGGGTCGGAGTCGATGTCGAGGCACGAGATTTTTGATGCCGTGCACACCATGGGGATGGCCCACAAGAATCTTTCAATGGGCTAGTACCAAATCCAATATCCAAATCAAAACCCAAGTCCAAATCTAGATCCAATGATCTCCAAGCATGTAAATAAGGTACACAGTGGATGTGTGAAATTGACGAGGTATTTGATGCCCAGATGTATGGAAGTTGTTGAATCTTGGTGTAGGAAACAACCCCTAGCAAATTTGTCCAAAAACTAGGTGACGGCACTGATGAAGTGGTGCAGGCACTTTCAGTATGAGACCAAAAGGTTACATCATGTCCATGAAATACATCATCATGGGTGCTAAAAATAAAAATCAAAGAAAGTATTAAGAGCTGAAATGTCAGATTTGATCCCAAAACAAAAAGTGTGCAGCTCTCATATCACCCTAAAATATCCCGCATAGGACGCTGCAACATGGCACCCAATTTAGTAAAGCTGGGCCGACGAGAGAAAGTTATGTGGTTGTAGGAGATGATTGCTCTGATCCTCCTGTAGTGACGTGGGCATGGGCGCGGGCGCGAGCAGGGACCACGAGGTCGAGGGCGTCGAGCTCTGCATAGCTCAATGGCTCTGCCTAGTGTCACTCCTCTTGGCCGAGCTCCGGCATCAGCCTGAAGGTCGGGTGTAGTGGGTGAATTTGCCCTCGTCACTCTAGTCTGGAAGAAGTTGGTGTGTGTGAGAGAGAGAGAGAGAGAGAGAGAGAGAGAGAGAGAGAGAGAGAGAGAGAGAGTTGTATTAACGTCTTCAAAAGGCCAAAATGACCTATGAGACCAAAAGGTTACATCATATCCATGAGGTACATAATCCTGGGTACAAAATAGTAATAAAGAAAGATAACAAAAATCTGATCTAGGTACATGAGCAGAGAGCCCTCATATCACCCTAATACATCCCTCATGGGCCGCTGTGACGTGGTGCTCAAGGTGGTAAAACTGAGTTGGCGCGAGAAGGTCCTGCGATGATGGGAGATGATGGCCCGGATCTTCCTGCGGTGGCGTGGCTGTGGGCGAGGGCCATGGGGTTTGGGGCGTCGAGCTCTGCATAACTCAGTGGCTCTGTCGAGTGTCACACCTCTCGGCCGAGCTTCTACACTAGCCTGTGGTCTGGGTATGATGGGTGGATCAGCCCTCGGAGTGCTGGTATGGAAGAAGTCAGTGCGAGCTCTCTGTGCTGGTCCTCGAGCAAGTACAGCTGATCTGGATCTCACTAAGGACTCTCCGTGTCTACGGAGCTCTAGAAGAAAAAGTCCCAGGCATCTCTGATCCGGGAAGTCCATGATCCTGGAAAGTGGTCCGAATCCAGCTTGGAAGAGGCAGTTGAACCTCCCCTGAATCTCATAGTACACGGGGCATCGGCATATGTAATGGTCCTCTGTCTCGAGCTCTGTGTGACAGAGCTGGCATATCCTGTCCTTTGGTGCGGCCGCCCTAGGCCCATATTTGGCAGTCTCCACTCTCAGCTGGTGAAAGCAAGAAAGAAACGTTTACGGAAGACCCCAAGGGCCTATGAAACCAAAAGTAATACAATGGTACCATGGATATACTGAGCCATGGAAAACTGAAAGAAAAAGTAAAATGAAAACATGTGACAGTACATGTGATCAACATATGATCCTGTGTAGATTAGCTAATGTCGATACTCGCCTCGGCCAGAACCGATCTGATGGTGGAGTGAATGTCAGGCCTCTGTGATGGGAGCGTGACATGTCGGCGGAGAACCTCACGAATCCGTCTCTGTGTGGTGGAGGGTCCTGATGCTCTGGGTCGAGGACATCTGGCTCGCATAATGGACTCTCACTAAGAACTCCTCTGGGGGCGTGGAGTTGGAGCGTGGGTACGGGTGGTGGGATTGATGTCGTAGTAGAGCAACTGTTGTGGACAGTAGATTCCGATGTGGATGTATGTACCACAAAGAAATCTGTGATGGCTCTCTGTGAGGTGTCCTGTTGGAGCTGGGGCTGTCTCTCAGCATGCTGCCTCAACACTACATCCCTATGTCGTTTGAGCTCCATCAAGTACATACCCAAGCACCTCTGATCCTCAAACTGTATCACCCGTGTGAGTGTTCCGAATCCCTCTCAGAAGAGGCAATGGAATCTCCCCCGTATCTCATAGTAAGCCGGGCAATTGAGCACATAATGGGCCTCATACTCTACTTCTTCTGTGATGCATACTGTGCATGTCCTCTCCTCATGTGGGATATCCTCAGCTATGCGAGTCTCTACCCTGAGGCGGTGGGAGGATACCCTGCATTTGAGATCAAGACAATGTCGTTAGCATATAGCAATATGGGCACTACTGTCTGAGCCAATGGTGAACCTCTACCTCCGAAACTATCCACAAATATTGCGATCTCATCAATGTATAGGCCAAAGAGTGTAGGTGAGAGTGGGCAGTCCTGCTTAACCCCAATAGTGCTACGTATATCTCCTGAGGTCCCACCGGGTTCACGTACTCGAGTACTGCCTCAGTGTGTGCCATCACACCCCATATAATCTCATTTGAGATCTGGAGCTCCTGCAAGTGTCCTATCAGACAAGATCGAGGGACTGAGTCAAAGGCTTTGCGGAACTCCACAAAGCAGTTGTCACAAAATTCCTTACAGCTTCTATTTTTCTACTGGTCATGTGTGGCATGTGGAGCCTGACATGACATACATGTATGGCTGGTGTAGCGTGACATGGTGTGTCTGTGTGGCATATGGAGCCTGACATGACAGTACATGTATGGCTGGTGTAGCCTGACATGATAGTACATGTGTGGCTTGTGGGGCCTGACATGGTGTACATGTATGGCCATGGAGCCTGACATGATGAAAGTCTCTGGGACTAGCTATTTTGGAGATCTTGTGTATTTATGTTCTGGGAAGGTTTTGGAAGGATCATGAGCCGTGGACATTTTATCGGATACAACTGAGCAGATGGGTATTTCTTCCAATGTAATTGCACTCATGTGTGTGCATGACTTTGATTTGCCTGAGATTTTTGTCTGTGTTGTCCATGGGGCCAGGGACGCCTGAGCACCCTGTGGACGTGTATGTGCACACCTATTTGGGACTAACAGGTGGTCTACATGTGTTTTGCAGGTTGTAAGTATTCCCAAAAACTCAATTTACAGCTTTATGAGTTCACATGTTAATAATTATGGATGTAGGTTCACACTCACTTATAAGTGACCGGATAACTTATAAGTGAGTACACATTGAGCAGGACTTATTGAATACACGTGGCGGCCAAAGATTGGGCACTGGACATTATTTGGACTCCCTTCATGTAGGCGCCCCTTTCTGAACCAAAAAGGCACACGTGTCGGCTATTTTCAGCGGGGAAGCCTCTATTATTGACAAAACTCCAGTTTGGAGGGGGGCACATGCTTTTTCAGGAGTGCATGAGGGTTGGTCGGCTGGTTTTCAGCCTGTTGGCAAGTTTCTACAGCCATCCATCGCGACTGAAGTTCACCGGATGCATGGGAGTAGTTGGCTGACTCCTTTTGCATGTTCTCCACTGCTGGCCGGCTGATTTACAGCTTGAATAGAGGCTGGACAGAGGTTAAAAACAGGGAGGAAGAGCTGGTCGTGGGCTTCCTTCCGACCGGAGGTTTGCAGGCTTGTGTACAACTGCTGGTCGCTTTCTTCTGTGGCTACTGAGGGCTAGTCGACTTGCTGTATGAGCCAGACAGGAGGAAGATGATGATGTTGAGTTGTCCCGGGCTGATGTGGGAGGGCTATGGGCTGCCCATAGTTGTCCTGCATGTGCTTGATGCCGGGAATACTCACTTGTGCTGAAATTGTCAACAAATTCAGATATTGTGATGTTTTTTTCTTGTTTTTATATGGTATTGGAAGAAATAGGTGCAGCCAGTGGTGAACCCTGGGCACCCGCAAAGTTGTATTGGGAGCAAACTCCTTTTTGGTAATCTAACCGTAAAGGGGGGGGGGGGGGGTCATCCCATCTTCTGGCCCCTAGTGTGGTGTACTCTGCAGCTTTGTGAGTTTGTTAAGGCCTTATGTGGGAACACCTCCTATGGAACCAGTTGTGGAAGATCCACCTGAAGTGGATGAACTTGAGGAGGTATTGTAACCTGAGCAGATAGTTTTTCATAAAGAGCGCAAGCATGCAGGTGGCAAGATAGTGCGCAGGTATCTTGTGAAGTTTAAAAACTATTCGGCTATGGACGCAAAATGGATGGACAAGGATTATTTTGCGGATTATCTGGAACTTCTGAAGGCCTACTTGGAAGCTTTTCAGTTGCGGTCAATTGCTTAGAAGCCGGGGGGAATGTCACAAAATTCCTTATTCGCTCATCCGCAACCAAGGCAGAGGTGGACGTGGGGGAGCTTCCATGTCCGGTACCTCCGCATCCGTGACTCCTTCGCCCATCCCATCCGGCTCCGGCTCTGTCTCAGGTGGTTCCAACTTCCAATCAAAGAGGCCAAGGGAGGAGAGCTCTCCGGTTTTGAGGCAAACCGCCATCGGTGCAAACATTAACAACCTCACCTATGTGATCAGAGGTAAATCCACAAGGAAAGCTGCAACACCTAGCACTAGGATGCACTCCCTATGCAATTTTCTCGTAAATGACATCAGTTGGGCCATACTTATAAAAAAGGAAATACCCCACTGGGGTTTATAAAACTCCCACCAGAGTGCTTAATATACTGAGTGGTCCTTTATGGAAATACTCTCTTCATTGGCACTTCATTAGCATTTGTTTATGATTATGTTTATTGGGTTGATTTCTTGAGCACATTCCATTGCTCTTGAGTCTCATCTATTTTTTATGCTTGTGTAGCTTGTTCATGTGTTGAGCACATTGATGATAACTTATGTTAATGTATTCAATCATAGTTATTTTGCACTTCATCTCCTTGTGATCAAGCTCTCGGTAGGTAAAGACGCTGGTTGACCAATGTATTTATCGACAATTTAGACTTAGTTTTTTTGGCTGGTAGGCGAAGATGAAAGCCGCGAATGAGGAGATTACACACACGGTGATAGATTGCAATCTCTCATTCAATGTGCTTAAGGTTCCACAATGGCACAAAATGGTGAAGGCCATTGCGGAGGTGGGGCCATCCCATGGTGAATGGCATGGTATCACCTACCATGAGATGCGCACCACCGCGCTTGATGATGAGAGGCAAAGGATCAACGACAAACTCACACCCGTGCAGGAAGGATGGGTGAAGTATGGTTTCTCTATCCTCTCCGATGGATGGAGTGATCGGAAGAAGAGAGGCATCATGAACATCCTTGTTTCATGCGCTCTTGGCACATACTTCTTACACGCCGTTGATACCCGAAAGGCGGGGCAAAAAACATTGGGGGACTTTATCTCTCGTCACATCCGGCAAGCCATCATAGAGGTATGTACTATGTACTATGTTCA